>NC_042979.1:31239458-31573389 GCF_901001165.1 Salmo trutta
TGTGTGCATGCATGCATGTGTGTGTGTAGCTTAGAGGGTAAGCCCCCACCACTCTCTTTCTGTCTTCGTAGGTGCTCTCTAAAGAGCAGAGAGAAGATAAAGCTGAAGTAAGGAAATATGTTAAAATATGCTATGTTGTTGTTTAGTTTAGCTGATTTGTTCATGCAGAGTGTTAGAGGAGCTCAGACTCAGCCCTAAGCCAATAGACAAATACATGGTCTTCTTCCCGTTGTGATTAAATTGACTTGAGGGTGGCGGGCTGGGTAGACAGGGTGACAGAATAGAAGTGGTGTTTGGGATGCCTCATTGGACTTTGAATAACACCCAGACAGCAATAAAAAACACAATCATGTTTTTGTCAAACAGAGAATACTATTCATATTATTCATTATTTTTATGTTTCTGTAATCAATAGTGACAAAAGTTCCAAACATTTTGCGTTGAATATAAGTCTTCCAAATGATGGCCTTAGTTCGATGGGTTGGATACATTATGGCCTTAGTTCGGTGGGTTGCATATATTATGGCCTTAGTTCGATGGGTTGGATATATTATGGCCTTAGTTCGATGGGTTGGATATATTATGGCCTTAGTTCGGTGGGTTGGATATATTATGGCCTTAGTTCGATGGGTTGGATATATTATGGCCTTAGTTCGGTGGGTTGGATATATTATGGCCTTAGTTCGGTGGGTTGGATATATTATGGCCTTAGTTCGATGGGTTGGATATATTATGGCCTTAATTCCGTTGGTTATAGTCGACCCCATTATTTATAGCTATGTCAGATGTAGGCTGTAGCCCATTTTTTTATTTTACAACCCCCCCTCTCAAATCAAATCAAATGTTATTGGTCACATACACGTGTTTAGCAGATGTTATTGTGGGTGTAGCGAAATGCTTGTGTTTCTAGCTCCGACAGTGCAGTAATAGCTAACAATTTCACACCATATACCCAATACACACAAATCTAAGTAAAGGAATGGAATTAAGAATTTATAAATATATGGATGAGCAGTGTCAGTGCGGCATAGACTAAGATACTGTAGAATATAATAGAATACAGTATATACAACTGAGATGAGTAATGCAAAATATGTAAACATTATTAAAGGGACTAGTGTTCCATTTATTAAAGAGGCCAGTGATTTCAAGTCTATGTATATAAGCAGCAGCCCCTATTGTGCTAGTGATGGCTAGTTAACAGTCTGATGGACTGTTTTTCAGTCTCTCTGTCCCAGCTTTGATGCACCTGTACAGACCTTGCCTTCTTGCCGTACGTACCAGGCGGTGATACAGCCCGACAGGATGCTCTCAATTGTGCATCTGTAAAAGATTGTGAGGGTTTCAGGTGACAAGCCACATTTCTTCAGCCTCCTGAGGTTGAAGAGGCGCTGTTGGCATTCTTCACCACGCTGTCTGCGTGGGTGGACCATTTCAGTTTGTCAGTGATGTGTACACTGAGGAACTTAAAGCTTTCATCCTTCTCCACTGCTGTCCGGTTGACATGGATAGGAGGGTGCTCCCTCTGCTGTTTCCTGAAGTCCACGATCATCTCCTTTCTTTTGTTGACGTTGAGTGAGTGGTTATTTTCCTGGTACCACTCTCCCAGAGCCCTCACCTCCTTGAAGTGGGTCTAGGGTGACAGGTAAGGTAGAGGTGATAGGATCCTTGACTAGTCTCTCAAAGCACTTCATGGTAACAGAAGTGAGTGCTCCAAGGCGATAGTCATTTAGTTCAGTTACCTTTGCTTTCTTGAGTACAGGAACAATGGTGGCCATCTTGGAGCATGTGGGGACAGCAGACTGGGATAGGGAGACATTGAATATGTCCATAAACACACCAGCCAGCTGGTCTGCCATGCTCTGAGGATGTGGCTATGGATGCCGTCTGGGCCAGCAGCCTTGCGAGGGTTAACATGCATTTAATAGTCTTATTCATGGAGAAGGAAAGCCCACAGTCCTTGGTAGCGTGCCGCGTTGGTGGCACTGTGTTATCCTCAAAACAGGTGAAGAAGGTGTTTAGCTTGTCTGGATTCAAGACGTTGGTGTCACGACATGGCTGGTTTTCCTTTTGTAGTTCGTGATTGTCTGTAGACCCTGCCACAAAGGTCTCGTGTCTGAGCCATTGAATTGCGACTCCACTTTGTCTCTATACTAACGTTTTGCCTGTTTGATTGCCTTGCGGAGGAAATAACTACACTGTATTCTGCCATATTCCCAGTCACCTTGCCATGGTTAAATGTGGTGGTTCGCGCTTTCTGTTTTGCCATCTATCCACAGTTTCTGGTTAGGGTAGGTTTTACGGAGGCTACCCGGAACATATCCCAGTCCTCTTGATGAAAACAATCTTGAAGCATGGATTCCAATTGGTCAGACGAGCGTTGAATATTCCTTAGCATGTGTACTTCCTGTTTGAGTTTCTGCCTATAGGAAGGGAGGAGCAAAATGGAGTCGTAGTCAGATTTGTCAAAAGAAGGGCGGGGGAGGGTCTTGTAGGTATCCCGAAAATTGGAGTAGCATTAGTCGAGTGTTTTAGCAGTGCGAGTACTACAGTCAATATGTTGATAGAACTTTGGCAGCCTTTTTCTCAAATTTGATTTGTTAAAATCCCCAGTTACAATAAATGTGGCCTCAGGATATGTGGTTTCCAGTTTGCATAAAGTCCAGTGAAGTTCTTTGATGGCCGTGGGGGGATATACACGGCTGTGACTATAACCGAAGATAATTCTCTTGGGAGATAATTTGATTGTAAGGTATTCTAGGTTGGGTGAACAAAAGGACTTGAATTCCTGTATGTTGTCACAATTACACCATGAGTCGTAAATCATGAAACACACACTCCCGGCTTTCTTCTTCCAGGAGAGATATTTATTTCTGTCTGTGCGATGAACTGAGAACCCAACTGGTTGGACGGACGGACTCAGATAATATATCCCGAGAGAGCCATGTTTCCGTGAAAAACAGTATGTTACAATCCCTGATGTCTCTCTGGAAAGAAATCCTCGCACTGACCTCATCAACTTTATTATCCAGAGACTGAACATTAGTGAGTAATAAACTCTTAAGTGGTGGGTTGTGTGCGCGGCTCCTATGTCGGACTAGAAGACCACTCCGAGTACCTCTCCTCCGCTGGCGGTGTTTTGGGTTGACCTCTGGAATCAGTTCATTTGCCCTGGGGGGTGCTAACAGAGGATCCGTTTCAGGAAAGTTGTATTCCTGGTCATAATGCTGGTAGTGCTGGTGAGTTACCGCCGCTCTGATATCCAGTAATTCTTCCCAGCTGTATGTAATAACACAAAACAATTCTGGGCTAGTAATGTAAGAAACAATACATTAAAAAACAAAATACTGCCAAGTTTCCTAAGAGCTAGAAGCATGGCAGCCCTCTCTGTCGGTGCCATTTTATATTTTCCACTTAGGTTTTTATCATTTTATATTCTCCCCTTAGATCCCCTTTCCCATCCACCCTGTACAACTGTGTCCATAGAAGGTTAATGCAGACTCAGCCATGGATATCCTTCCTCACTATATTCTGTCTCTGCCATGGGGTCATGGGTTCGTTCATACTCAAGGATCCAACCCTTTTTTTCAATTTTTGCCTAAAATGACATACCCAAATCTAACTGCCTGTAGCTCAGGACCTCAAGCAAGAACATGTATATTATTGATACAATTTAAAAGGAAACACTTTGAAGTTTGTAGGAATGTGAAATGAATGTCAGAGAATATAACACATTAGATCTGGTAAAAGATAATACAAAGAAAAAAAACATGATTACTTCAATCAGCAGTGCTAATACAGATACAGCACAGAGTCAACAGTGAAGGATGGGTTCAATTCGATTGCCTTACACCAGGGCTCTCCAATCTGTTCCTGGAGAGCTACACTTGGAAAAAAGTGTTAAAATCAAATGTTATTTGCCACATGCACCAAATACAACAGGTGTAGACCTTACTGTGAAATGCTTAATTACAAGCCCTTAACCAACAATGCAGTTTTAAGAAAATAGTTAAGAAATATTTTTTTAAATAAACTAAAGAAAAAAATAAACAAAGTAACAAAATAAAATAATAATAACGAGTCTATTTACAGGGGATACCAGTACAAAGTCAATGTGCGGGGGTTCAGGTTAGTTGAGTTAATTTGTACATTTAGGTAGGGGTAAAGTGACAATGCATAGATAATGCAAAGGGGTTCTTCGGCTGTCCTCATAGGAGAACCACTTTTGGTTCCAGGTATAATCATTTTTGGTTCCATGTAGGACACTCTGTGGGGTTTCTACCTGGAACCAAAAGGGTTTTACATGGAACCATAAAGGGTTCTCCTATGGGGACAGCCGAAGAACCCATTGGCTTCCAGATAGCACCTTTTTTTCTAAGAGTGTACCGTCCTGTTAGTTTTCACTCCAACCCTAATCTAACACACCTGATTCTAATAATTAACTGGTTAAGAAACTGAACAGGTTAGTCACAACTGGGGTTGGAGCGAAAACGTACAGGGGGGTAGCTCTCCAGGAAGAGGGTTGGAGATCCCTGCCTTACACGTATATGAGAGTTAGTGAGACGCTATGCTGACATAATTTAACTTCTCTCTTACCTCTATCTATAGTTCAATACGTAACTACCATACCGGTAGGTTGAGATTAACTCTGCCAGGGGAATGAACTATTTTCATAACACCATACTATCATCCAGATGTCTATAACAGCACAATTAGTAATAGCTTAATTTTGAGAATCCATCAGCAGCCCTGCATCAGCCATGGTGACAGTTATTACCATGGTGATGGTTATAATTAAGATTAGAGTCTCTGATTGAAAGTAATACTTTTTATACTTTAACCCAAAGACATGTATGTTCAGGAACCAATCAGCAGTCGCTACACGACAGTAAAGACATTCAGAGTCTGTTGAGTAACTCAATTAAATATAGAGCTGAAACTGTGTCCCAGTTGGGATTAAACAAGCAGGAAACCATTCTCTACACCCCACTGGGTGAGAGGTTCGCTTACTGTACTGAGCTTTCTATTACTGTCAAATACATACACATAAAGGATACGGCTGGGAATTGTAAGGGACCTCACGATACGATATTATCACCATACTTCGGTGCCGATACGATATGTATTGCATCTTTGAACATCTTGGCCATGTACTGTTATAATCTCAACCCGGCACAGCCAGAAGAGGACTGGCCACCCCTCAGAGCCTGGCTCCTCTCTAGGTTTCTCCTTAGGTTCCTGCCTTTCTAGGGAGTTTCTCCTAGCCACCGTGCTTCTACATCTGCATTGCTTGCTTTTTGGGGTTTTAGGCTGGGTTTCTGTATAGCACTTTGTGACATCGACTGATGTAAAAAGGGCTATATAAATACATTTGATTGATTGATATTGCAATTCTCCCGATTCTCCCGATTCTTTGTATTGCGATTAGTTATTTTAGTTTTTTACAAGTCGATACTTGGAGTCAACGTATCGATATAATAGCGTCCAAATTAATATTGGGATATGTAACTTTATCCATTTTTCCCCCATCACTAATAAAGGCCTGTTGATAGCAATGTCCAACTATATATCGACCCTAAGGGAATTAAATTCAGGGCTACAGCTGAAATAGAAATATAAAACAACACACAGATAATGACATGCTCATATACACTCAGAGACATGGGCCCTTGAGTAGAACTGAGAGCCCGGTTCGATTGGCTCGGTGGGCTACTTATTGCATGGTTACAGCATAGTAATGGCAACATCGGGATTGTGTGTTCAAATCCCACATGGGCCACATACAGTTCTGAATATATGTCACTGTCAAAGTGACTTTGGATAAAAGCATTCACTATGGTCCACATTCTACAGTATATCCAACAGCATTGCCCCTGGCAACACAAATTCAAGTCCCACAATACAAGTAAATAGAGAGCTCTGCTGACATCATTTAACAAACCAACCAGAGTCAAGGGACATTTCTCTTTGATTTTGCTTCTCATAATCTATTTCCACTCATTTACATTTTCCCAGGGTTTCTCCTTTGTGTCAAACTGACTCTTCATAAAACATGCAGAAGCACACACATGCGCACACGTGCACACAAACACACATGGGCACACGTACACACACACACACACACTCTCTCCTGTCAGTGTACTCCATCATAATCAGCCCTAATAAACAGAACATAAACCAAGCCAGGCAGAGGCACAGAGAAACGGGAACAAGAGAATGAGGGAATGAGAGAGAAAGTGGCACATGGCTTCTCTGTAAGTAGGTCAGAAGAATGCAATAGTCTATCTATCTGTTCTACTAGTTCGCTCTCTTTTCTCCTCTCCATCATCTGTGCAGTGAGTGAGTGTGCTGTATGTTACAGTAATTGAACTCCCAACTCCAACATCTGTACTGTGCTCTGCACTCCACTGTGTCTATGTGCTCTTATAAATGTATTTATTTATTTTACCTCCTTTTTCTCCCCTATTTCATGCTTACGATATTGTCTCATCGCAGCAACTACCCAACAGGCTCAGGAGAGGTGAAGGTCGAGTCATGCATCCTCCGAAACGTGACCCGCCAAGCCCCCAAGCCCCCGAAACGTGACCCGCCAAGCCCCCAAGCCCCTGACTGAAGTCAGTTTGCAGGCGCCAGGCCCACCACAAGGAGTCTCTAGAGTGTGATGAGCCAAGTAAAGCATCCCCGGCCAAACCCTCCCCTAACCTGGATGAAGCTGGGCCAGTTGTGCAACGCCCTATGGGACACCCGATAACGACCGGTAATTCCACAGCCTGGGATCGAACCCCAGACTGTCGTGACGCCGCAGACCACAGGCTGTAGTGCCTTAGACCACTGCGCCCCTCGAGAGGCCATTGTGTGCTCGTATTCTATAACGCAACACTGACTACCCTATTTGAGAAAAGTGTGCTATCTAGAACCTAAAATGGTTATTTGGCTGTCCCCACAGGAGAACCCTTTGAAAGACCCTTTTTGGTTCCAGGTAGAACCCTTTTGGTTCCAGGTAGAACCTTTTAGGGTTCCATGAAGAACCCTTTCAAAAGAGGGTTCTACATGGAACCTAAAATGGTTCTACCTGAAACCAAACGGGTCCTCCTACCCTTTTGGAACCCTTTTTTCTAAGAGTGCACTGTAGTTACTGCTGCATGCTGTGCAACTTCAGCTCATTCACTTCAGATAACATAAATACAAGAAGACATCTAAACTGAGGAAAATAGAGAGAAACTTTAATAGTGTCAGAGAGACAGGAATAAAAAGAAAGAAGAAAAAGAAGAGGAGGGAAAGGATATTGGACAGCAGAAAGAGAAGGAAAACAAACAACAGGAAAACAGTGCAAGCAATGGAATAAGAGAGAGGGAGAGAGAGAGAGAAACAGAGCAAATCAGAGGGATAAATATAAAACAGATAATCTATACCTGACAGGGGGTCTGAAGACATGCTTTCTTGTCTCTGCATCTCTTGCGTTCCTTTGCCTCCTTTATGAGAGACTGTGTGAGAGAGAGGGAGCGCGAGCCAGCGAACACGCCTGAGAGAGTGTGTATACGTTTGTGTTTTGAAGCCCAATGAGAGAGAGCGAGAGAGGGAGAAAGAGAGGGAGAGAGAGTATGCAACGGATGGAGGGATTGAAAGACTTTATTACCCCACGCTGCCTGTTCATACGATATACCACAAACACAAACGCACACGCATACATGCATGCATGCACACACACACACATAGGAAGGTAACAGAAAAGAGGAAGCAGAGGAGGAAAAGCAGGGGAGGAGAGAGGAAGAAAGCAATCACCTTTAGTGCACACTTACACATTACTGTTCACTCCCCTCCCCATTACCTTGCAGTGCCTGCTGCATGCTAAGACACTCCATGCAGCATCTAACACTGCTCTCAGTGTGTGTGTGTGTGTTTGTATGTGTGCATGCATGCATGCATGTGTAAGTGTGTGCATATGAGTGTTCAGCCTCTGACAAAAAGCACTTTGTCGCTTGTGTGTGTGTGTGTGTGTGTGTGTGTGTGTGTGTGTGTGTGTGTGTGTGTGTGTGTGTGTGTGTGTGTGTGTGTGTGTGTGTGTGTGTGCGTGCGTGCATGCATGCATGCATGTGTAAGCGTGTGAATATGAGTGTGTTCAGCCTCTGAAATAAAGCACTTTGTCGCTTGTGTGTGTGTGTGTGTGTGTGTGTGTGTGTGTGTGTGTGTATGTGTCTGTATTTGTGTGTGTATTTGGTATGCATCATCACATAGCTAATTTCCACTCATCCACTGTGAGCCTTTGTGTATGTGTGTATGTGTGTATGTTTTCCGCTCTACCCTGCATGTTCACTATGCAAAACCTACTGAAATGTTTATTGCTTTCCTTTAGAAGGTGATGTCAGCAGATCAGGCTCCAGTCTACTGGCTGCCTGGCCGGTGTTGACTTCATTAGCTAGCCCTGACTAGCACTCACATACTACACATACTCCGTTCACACTACACACTAAACTTAACAGCCCCACATACGCTTCACAGTGGTGGTCGGTGCCGTTTAAGATGAGGAAGGACAATTATTTATTTAATGAGCATGGCCTTTATTCTATTTTAGCATATTGAATGACTGTCATTCATATTCCATTCACCCAGCTCATTGTAACATCGATAGGTTTAGGCTACTACATGATACGGGTGGTAGTGGATAGAGCGTTGGGCTAGTAACCGAAAGGTTGCAAGTTCAAATCCCTGAGCTGACAAGGTACAAATCTGTTCTTCTGCCCCTGAACAAGGCAGTTAACCCACTGTTCCTAGGCTGTCATTGAAAATAAGAATTTGTTCTTAACTGATTTGCCTAGTTAAATAAAGGTAAAATAAAAAAATACTCACATTTTCCCTGTACGCATCATGAGCTTGCTACAACCTACACCAGCTTATGAGTGGAAGTTTACAGCGAAGGTGTACAGGTCTAGAGAAAAATGTGAGTAAACAACGTGACAGACAGTGACACATTCAAACTACCTTGCACGCGCTTGACTGCATCTAGCTGATCTAGGATGTAATCATTAGTCCAACAGTTGCAAACTAGAGTTTATATTGGACAAATTCAGTTATGTTCATCCCCAATTTTTTCAACAAAATCGGAGAAATTATATTTTAAATGGCGTCGACAGAGAGGGCTGCCGTGCTTCTAGCTCTTAGGAAACTTTGCAGTATTCAGTTTTTTGTATGTGTTATTTCTTACATTATTAGCCCAGAATCTTTTGGGTGTTATTACATACAATTGTGAAGAACTATTGGATATCAGAGCGGCAGTAATTCACTTTCAGCATTACGACCAGGAATACGACTTTCCCGAAACGGATCCTTTGTTCGTACCCCCCAGGGCAATTGAACTGATTCCACAGGCCGATCCAAAACTCCGCTGGCGGAGGAGAGGTACTCGGAGTGGTCTTCTAGTCCGAATTAGGAGGCGTGCACACCACCCACCGCTTCCGAGTATATTACTCACTAATGTTCAGTCTCTGGATAATAAAGTTGACGAGCTCAGTGCGAGGATTTCTTTCCAGAGAGACATCAGGGATTGTAACATACTCTGGTTCACCGAAACATGGCTCTCTCAGGATATACTGTCTGAGTCTGTCCATCCAGTCAGTTGGGTTCTTACTTCATTGCGCAGACAGGAATAAATATCTCTCCGGGAAGAAAGCCAGGAGTGTATTTTTCATGATTAATGACTCATGGTGTAATTGTGATAACATACAGGAACTGAAGTCCTTTCGTTCACCCGACCTAGAATACCTCACAATCAAATGCCTACTGTATTATCTCCCAAGAGAATTATCTTCGGTTATAGTCACACCTGTGTATATCCTCCCTGAAGCCGATACCACGACGGCACTTAAAGAACTTCATTGGACTTTATGCAAACTGGAAACCACATACCCTGAGGCCTCATTTATTGTCGCTGGGGATTTTTGAGAAAAAGGCTGCCGAAGTTCTATCGACACATTGACTGTAGTACTCGCGCTGCTAAAACGCTCGACAACTGCAACTCCAACTTCTGGGATGCCTACAAGGCCCTCCCCTGCCTTCCGCAAATCTGATCACGACTCCATTCTGCTCATAGGCAGAAACCCAAACAGGAAGTACCCGTGCTAAGACTATTCCACACTTCAAGATTGTTTTGATCACCACAGACTGGGATATGTTCCGGGTAGCCTCCAAGAATAATATTGACGAATACACTGTTACGGTGACTGAGGTTATCAGGAAGTGTATAGGAGATGTTGTACCCACTGTGACTATAAAAAACTACCCTAACCAGGAACTGTGGATAGATGGCAGCATTCATGCAAAACTGAAAGTGGGAACCATCGCATTTAACCATGACAAGGTGACTGGGAATATGGCCGAATACAAACAGTGTAGTCATTCCCTCCGCCAGGCAATCAAACAGGCAAAACATCAGTAAGAGACAAAGTGGAGTCCCAAATCAACGGCTCAGACATGAGACATATGTGGCAGGGTCTACAGACTACAAAGGGAAAACCAGCCACATCATGGACACCAACGTCTTGCTTCCGGACAAGCTAAACACATTCTTCACCCGCTTTGAGGATATCACAGTGGCACCGACGTGGCCCTCTACCAAGGACTGTGAGTTCTCCTTCTCCCTGGCCGATGTAAGACATTTAAGCGTGTTAACCCCCTGAAGGCTGCAGGCCCGGACGGCATTCATAGCCCTGTCCTCAGAGCATGCGCAGACCAGCTGGCTGGAGTTTTTATGGACATATTCAATCTCTCCCTATCCCACTCTACTGACCCCACATGCTTCAAGATGTCTACCATTGTTCCTGTACCCAAGAAAGCGAAGGTAACTGAACTAAATGACTATCGCCCCGTAGCACTCACTTCTGTTATCATGAAGTGCTTTGAGACACTAGTCAAGGATCATATCACCTCTACCTTACCTGACACCCTAGACCCACTTCAATTTGCTTACCGCCCCAATAGATCAACAGACGATGCAATCGTCATCGCACTGCACACTGCCCTATCACATCTGGACAAGAGGAATACCTATGTAAGAATGCTGTTCATTGACTATAGCTCAGCATCCAACACCATAGTACCCTCCCGCCCTGTACAACTGGGTCCTGGACTTCAAAATCGAATCAATTCAAATGTTATTGGTCATATACACGTGGTTAGCAGATGTTATTGTGGGTGTAGCGAAATGCTTGTGTTTCTAGCTCCAACAGTGCAGTAACATCTAACAAGTAATATCTAACAATTTCACAACAATACACACAAATCTAAGTAAAGGAATGGAATTAAGAATATATAAATATATGGACGAGCAATATCAGAGCGGCATAGACTAAGATACAGTAGATTATAATAGAATACAGTATATTCAAATGAGATGAGTAATGCAAAATATGTAAACATTATTAAAGTGACTAGTGTTCCATGTATTAAAGTGGCCAGTGATTCCAAGTCTATGTATATAGACAGCGGCTTCTAATGTGCTAGTGATTGCTATTTAACAGTCTGATGGCGTTGAGATAGAAGTTGTTTTTCAGTCTCTCGGTCTCAGCTTTGATGCACCTCTGCTGACCTTGTCTTCTGGATGATAGCAGGGTGGACAGGCTGTGGCTCGGGTGGTTGTTGTCCACCCGAGCCACGGCCTGTTCTGTGTCATCGGGTGGTGTAGGTGTCCTGGAGAGTAGGTAGTTTGCCCCCGGTGATGCGTTGTGCAGACCGTACCACCCTCTGGAGAGCCCTGCTGTAGCGGGCGGTGCAGTTGCCGTACCAGGCGGTGATACATCCGACAAGATGCTCTCAATTGTGCATCTGTAAAGGTTTGTGACGGTTTTAGGTGCCAAGCCAAATTTCTTCAGTTAAATACTGTTAAATAGCCATCACTAGCACATTAGAGGCTGCTGCCCTATATACATAGACTTGGAATCACTGGCCACTTTAATAATGGAACACTAGTCACTTTAATAATGTGTACATATTTTGCATTACTCATCTCATTTGTATATAGTGTATTCTATCCTATTCTACTGTATCTTAGTCTATGCCGCTCTGACATTGCTCGCACAAATATTTATATATTTTTATATAATTCCATTCCTTTACTTTAGATTTGTGTGTATTGTTGTGAAATTGATAGATATTACTGCACTGTTAGAGCTAGAAACACAAGCATTTCACTACACCCACAGTAACATCTGCTAAACACGTGTATGTGACAAATTCAATTTGATTTGATTTGACCCCTGACAACAGTTCACTTTCATAGCAGCCACATACAAACAGCGTGATCATTTTTGTCACGCCTGCTCCCTCTCTTCCCCCCTGGCGCTCGAGGGTGCCAGGATCCCCAGCATTGCACACTCCTGCCACCATCATTACGCACACCTGCGTTCCCCTTCACGTGCATCAGCGATTATTGGACTCACCTGGACTCAATCACCTGTTTATTACCTCACCCATATATTTGTCAGATCCCCAGCTCTGTTCCCCGCTGCTGCATTGATTGTTGTTTGTCATTGTGTATCCGTGGGCTGATGCTGTTTCTGTCTTGCTCTTTGTCTGTTTCTAATTAAATGTCAACTCCCCGTACCTGCTTCTCGTCTCTGGTGTCGGTCCTTTTGCTTGTATAATTGCTTCATGCATCTATGTGTTCTCCTCCTCTCGCCTTTTCCCTTTGCTTGTGGACTTCAGTGCACAACACATCAGCTGTCTGTTTGTGACCAGGCAAAATAACCTTTCGAAATAACCAAAATATCATAACCTCTAACCGCTACACACAGCCTACATCGTTGTCACAATATTAGCTACGTAACATCATAGTCAACATAGCTACGAGAACAAATATGTTAGTGTACAGTCAGCAAGTAGTTTAGCAGTTATACTGGCGGGCCCCGGTGGTAATAAATTAATAAAACCAAAAGCTTACCTTGACTTGGAAGAGTTCCAGTGTTGTATAGCCGTAGCCAGCTTGCTAACATAGCATCCCTCTCTGTCTGAGCCGGGTGTTTGATTAAGCTAAACTAGCTAGCTTAATTCACTCTCTCTTGCTTCCCCTTCATTTTTAATACATTTGTTAAAAACAATTCAACAATTGTCTTTCTCTGTCTTTGAGTCAACTACTTACCACTTTTTATGCACTACAGTGCAAGCTAGCTGTAGCTTATGCTTTTAGTACTAGATTCATTCTCTGATCCTTTGATTGGGTGGACAACATGTCAGTTCATGCTGCAAGAGCTCTGATAGGTTGGAGGACGTCCCCCGGAAGTTGTCATAATTACTGTGTAAGTCTATGGAAGGGGGTGAGAACCAGGAGCCTCCTAAGTCAATGTATCCAGAGGAGGATGGAAAATAGCTGTCCTCCAGCTACACCATGGTGCTACCCTACAGAGTGCTGTTGAGGTTACTGTAGACCTTCATTGCAAAACAGTGTATTTTAATCAATTATTTGGTGACGTGAAAATATTTTGCATAGTTTTATTTGAAAAGGATAGCTTTTTTTGTTTCACAGTTTTTATTTGTATGAAATTCCCCGAGGAGGATGGTCCTCCGCTTCCTCCTCTGAGGAGCCTCCACTGAAGCTACAGTAGAGAACCCGTTCATTTAAAAAAAAAACATGTTTTACCATTATTTTAACAAGGCAAGTCAGTTTCGAACAAATTCTTACTTAAAATGACGGCCTATTAAATAACCATGCAGGTCTAAACCACACAGCCACGGACGGATCATAGGAGCATGTATCTGATTTCCTTCACTGGCCTGTATCCAATTGAGAGTCAAAACATGGAAACACACCAATACAAAATCTATTTCCTGTCAAACACAATATCCAAAATGGCTGTCCAGTAGCTACTAGGAGTGTTGTTGATTGATATGGCTGGGTGTTTAGTGAAACAGAGAAGGCTCTAAATGTCAGCGTTATGATGAATTATGAGCTCTGGCTGCATTAACACACGCCTGCTGTTTGGTAATGTGTTTACAACAACAGAGGTGGTCTGGGGAAAACAAGGCCAATGTTTTCATTGGAATCACATTTAGGGGAAAAGATGAGGAGAGAGAAAAGATGATTGGGAAAGACAATGGGTGCAGGTTTATCAGGGAAGTAGAAGGCTGAGGGGTATGTTTGTGGTGTATCCACAATATCTATGATGACCAGAACTGGATGACCATAGACTCCAGTGACATCATATCCTGTATACGCGGCTACTCCTTCCATCTCTATAATCCGTACTCTGATCCCTTGCAATCATCATCATCATCATCATCATCATCACCACAGTCATCATCTTCATTATCACCATCATCACCATCACCACCATCATCATCAGCATTATCATCGTCATCATCAACATCACCATCATCTTCATTATATTTACAACAGCTAAAACAAACACTCCACAATCTCCATCTCCATGGGAGATCGATGGGAGCCCTGGATCTAATGGATGACTGGAGTACCTGCACTCACTCATTACTAAGAGGGAGAGGGAGAGAGAGAGAGAGAGATGGAGAGAGCGAAGGCAGAGATAGAGAGATTCCCAAACCTTCCATAACAAAGCCATCACCTACAGAGAGATGAACCTGGAGAAGAGTCCCCTAAGCAAGCTGGTCCTGGGGCTCTGTTCACAAACACAAACACACCCCACAAAGCCCCAGGACAGCAGCACAATTAGACCCAACCATATCATGAGAAAACAAAAAGATAATTACTTGACACATTGGAAAGAATTAAGAAAAAAGCGAACAAGAATGCTATTTGGCCCTAAACAGAGAGTACACAGTGGCAGAATACCTGACCACTGTGACTGACCCAAACTTAAGGAAAGCTTTGACTATGTACAGACTCAGTGAGCATAGCCTTGCTTTTGAGAAGGCCGACGTAGGCAGACATGGCTCTCAAGAGAAGACAGGCTATGTGCACACTGCCCACAAAATGAGGTGGAAACTGAGCTGCACTTCCTAACCTCCTGCCCAATGTATGACCATATTAGAGACACATATTTCCCACAGATTACACAGATCCACAAAGAATTCGAAAACAAACCCAATTTTGATAAACTCCCATATCTATTCAGTGAAATTCCACAGTGTGCCATCACAGCAGAAAGATTTGTGACCTGTTGCCACAAGAAAAGGGCAACCAGTGAAGAAAAAACACCATTGTAAGTACAACCCATATTTATGCTTATTTATTTTCCCTTGTGTACTTTAACCATTTGTACATCGTTACAACACTGTATATATACATAATATGACATTTGTAATGTCTTTATTCTTTTGAAACTTCTGTAAGTGTAATGTTTACTGTTAATTTTTATTGTTTATTTCACTTTTTTATATTATCTACCTCACTTGCTTTGGCAATGTTAACACGTTTCCCATGCCAATAAAGCCCCTTGAATTGAATTGAGTTGAGGGAGAGAGAGAGATTAGGAAATAGAGAAAGGAGAGAGAATGAGAGAGAGAGAGAGAGAGACAGAGAGAGAGAGAGAGAGCGAGAGAGAGACAGAGAGAGAGAGAGAGAGGGGGACAAATAGAAAGAGGAGAGAGGAGGAGAAGGCTTGGCTTTCACACCTCTTGTGAAGTGGATTAGAAACATATAATTAGGCTTATGATGCACCGTGAAACAATAGTCACTAATGATTGAATTAGGTCGCACTATGTATTGTGAGACATGGATTGTGTGTGTGCGTGTGTGCGCGTGTGCGTGTGTGTGCGTGTGTGTGTGTGTGTGTATGTGTGTGTATGTGTGTGTGTGCGGTGTTAGTCAGCGACATGTGCCCTGGTCCTGTGTGGGAGACAGTTAGTTGACAGTGGGGCAGACAGCTCTCCCATAGTCCCCTGATTAAACACCAGCGCTGTCATCCCTCTCTCCCTCCCTCCATCTCTCTCTCTCTCTCTCTCTCTGTCCAAAGTGTTTGCATAGTTAACTTACACACAGCACTGACACACACACTTACCCCACCAGGTGTACTATCAGAAGTCTTTCCACAGCACCCATGTCCAGAACAAATTCAAGGAAATGTACAGCACTATACAGAGCCATGATTGCATGGAACTCCCTTCCATCTCATATAGTGCAAGTGAACAGCAAACCTAGTTTCAAAAAACATAAAGCAACACACTACATGTTAATGTTTTAAATGTATAGTAAATTGTAAAGTATTTTGTCTGTAATACTTTTTCGTTATATGTCAGACCCCATTAAGACTAGCTGTCGCCATTGGCGTCTGCTAATGGGGAACCGAATAAAATAAAACAATCCATCCCCTCATCCCTCCTTCCTTCCACACATCATTCCACCATTCCTCCTTACTTCCCTCCAACCATCCTTTCATCCCCCCTCCCTCCTTCCTTCCATCCCTCCATCGACCCCTCTCTCATCCTTCTTCTCTTGGTCCTATGTATGTCACCTGAGCCAGATCAAGTGCTGAGAACAAAGGATCCACCCCTTTTTCTAAATTTTAGCAAGAAAGGACATACCCAAATCTAACTGCCTGTAGCTCAGGCCCTGAAGCAAGGATATGCATTTTCTTCATACCATTTGAAAGGAAACACTTTGAAGTTTGTGGAAATGTCAAAGGAATGTAGGAGAATATAACACATTAGATATGGTAAAAGATATTACAAAGAAAAAAACCTACATTTATTTTTTATTTTTTGTTGTTGTACCATCATCTTTGAAATGCAAGAGAAAGGGCATAATGAATGATTCTAGCCCAGGCACAAATCAGACAGGCCACTACATGGCAGCACCATATGCGCAAAGTTTTAGAGTGATCCAGTGAAATCTTGCATATCTATTCAAAATGTTGTATCAAGACTGTTCAAATGTGCCTAACTGGTTTATTCATACATTTTCAAGTTCCTAATTGTGCACTCTCCTCAAACAATAGCATGGTATTCTTTCACTCTAATAGCTACTGTAAACTGGACAGTGCAGTTAGATTAACAATAATTTAAGCTTTCTGCCCATATCAGATATGTCTATGTCCTAGGATTTTTTTTGGTTTCTTTCAACCTCATGCTAATCGCATTTTTATTTGTATTTATTTGTATTTGTATTTATTACGGATCCCCATTAGCTGCTGCCAAAGCAGCAGATATTCTTCCTGGGGTCCAGCAAAATGAAGGCAGTTTATACAATTTTAAAAACATTACAGTACATTCACAGATTTCACAACACACTGTGTGCCCTCAGGTCCCTACTCCAGCACTACCACATATCTACAGTACTAAATCCATGTGTATGTATAGTGCGTATGTTATCGTATGTGTGTGTGTGTGTGTGTGTATGCATGTGTCTGTGCCAATGTTTGTGTTGCTTCACAGTCCCCGCTGTTCCATAAGGTGTTTTTAATCTGTTTTTTAAATCAAATTTGACTAAATCTCAGTTCCTTGATGTGGAATAGAGTTCCATGTAGTCATGGCTCTATGTAGTACTGTGTGCCTCCCATTGTCTGTTCTGGACTTGGGGACTGTGAAGAGACCTCTTGTGGCATGTCTTGTGGGGTATGCATGCATGCCCGAGCTGTGTGCCAGTAGTTTAGACATACAGCTCGGTGCATTCAACATGTCAATACCTCTCATAAATAAAAGTTGTGTTGAAGTCAATCTCTCCTCCACTTTCAGCCAGGAGAGATTGACATGCATATTATTAATATTAGCTCTCTGTGTACATCCAAGGGCCAGCCGTGCTGCCCTGTTCTGAGCCAATTGCAATTTTCCTAAGTCCTTTGTTGTGGCACCTGACCACACGACTGAACAGAAGTCAAGCTGCGACAAAACTAGGGCCTGTAGGACCTACCTTGTTGATAGTGTTGCTAAGAAGGCAGAGCATCGCTTTATTATAGACTTCTCCCCATCTCAGTTACTACTGCATCAATATGTTTTGACCATGGCAGTTTACAATCTAGGGTTACTCCAAGCAGTTTAGTCATCTCAACTTGCTCAATTTCCACATTATTTAATACAAGATTTAGTTGAGGTTTAGGGTTTAGTGAGTGTTTTGTTCCAAATACAATGCTTTTAGTTTTAGAAATATTTAGGGCTAACTTATTCCTTGCCACCCACTTTGAAACTAACTGCAGCTCTTTGTTGTGTGTTGCAGTCATTTCAGTCACTGTAGTAGTTGTCATGTATAGTGTTGAGTCATCTGCATACATAGACATTCTAGCTTTTTTTCAAAGTCAGTGGCATGTCGTAAGTAAAAATTGAAAAAAGCAAGGGGCCTAAACAGCTACACTGGGGAATTCCTGATTCTAACTGGATTATTTTTGAGAAGCTTCCATTAAAGAACACCCTCTGTGTTCTGTTAGACAAGTAACTCTTTATCCATATTATAGCAGGGGGTGTAAAGCCATAACACATACGTTTTTCCAGCAGCAGACTATGATCAATAATGTCATAAGCTGCACTGAAGTCTAACAAGACAGCCCCACAATCATTTTATCATCCATTTCTCTCAACCAATCATCAGTCATTTGTGTAAGTGCTTGTTGAGTGTCCTTCCCTATAAGCATGCTGAAATGCTTTTGTCAATTTGTTTACTGTAAAATAGCATTGTATCTGGTCAAACACCATTTTTCCAGAAGTTTACTAAGGGTTGGTAACAGGTTGATTGGTCGGCTATTTGAGCCAGTAAAAGGGGCTTTACTATTCTTAGGTAGCGGAATGACTTTAGCTTCCCTCCAGGCCTGAGGGCACATGCTCTCTAGTAGGGTTAAATTGAAGATGTGGCAAATAGGAGTGGCAATTTCGTCTGCTATTATCCTCAGTAATGTTCCATCCAGATTGTCAGACCCCAGTGGCTTGTCATTGTTGATAGACAACAATAATTTTTTCACCTCTTCCACACTGACTTTACGTAATTCAAAAGTACAATCCTTGTCTTTCAAAATTTGGTCCGATATACTTGGATGTGTAGTGTCAGCGTTTGTTGCTGGCATGTCATCCCTAAGTTTGCTTTTCTTGCCAATGAAAAAGTCATTAAAACATCTTCAGGATTGGTGTCCCAACTGCGGGATGGTTGAGCTAATGTAGGCTAATGCCTTGGATTGATGAGGAATTGAAAAATTGTATGGTTGAGAGTGATGAGGCAAAAGGTATGACAATTAAGTAGTCTGGCAGCCCAACTGATTGGCAAACGTACTGCAAATTAAGAAATCATGTGACTAAACTAAATAAAAATAAACGACACTATGAAACAAAGATAAATTATATAAAGAATGATAGAAAAAGCTTTGGGTCACCTTAAATGAAATTTTGGGGAAAAAAGCCAACTCGGCTCCTTCATTCATTGAATGAGATGGCTCATTCATCACAAAGCCCACTGATATTGCAAACTACTTTAACCTGTCTGGGGTATGTGGGACGATTTCGTCCCACCTACGTAACAGCTACTGAAATTCCAGTGGCGCGATTTTTGAATCGTTAGAAATACTATTACTTCAATTTCTCAAACATATGACTATTTTACAGCTATTTAAAGACAAGAATCTCGTTAATCTAACCCCACTGTCCGATTTCAAAAAGGCTTTACAACGAAAGCAAAACATTAGATTATGTCAGCAGAGTGCCCAGCCAGAAAAAATCAGACAGCCATTTTTCAAGCTAGAATATCATGTCACATAAACCCAAACCACAGCTAAATGCAGCACTAACCTTTGATGATCTTCATCAGATGACACACCTAGGACATTGTGTTATACAATACATGCATGTCTGTTCAATCAAGTTCATATTTATATCAAAAAACAGCTTTTTGCATTAGCATGTGACGTTCAGAAAACGCATAACCCCCGGCAAACTTCCGTTGAATTTACTAACAGTTTGCTAAATTACTCACGATAAACGTTCACAAAAAGCATAACAATTATTTTAAGAATTATAGATACATTACTCCTCTATGCACTCGATATGTCCGATTTTAAAATAGCTTTTCGGATGAAGCACATTTTGCAATAATCTAAGTACATAGCCCGGCATTACAGGGCTAGCTATTTAGATACCCACCCAGGTCAGCATCCACCAAAATCACATTTCCTATAAGAAAAATGTTCTTACCTTGCTTGTTCTTCATCAGAATACACTGCCAGGACTTCTACTTCAATAACAAATGTTGGTTTGGTCCCAAATAATCCATCGTTATATCCAAACAGCGACGTTTTGTTCGTGAGTTCTAGAATGCTTCTTCCCGGTTTCGCGCATGGCGCATTGGCGTGTCAAAAATGTGTAAATATTCCATTACCGTACTTCGAAGCATGTCAACCGCTGTTTAAAACCAATTTTTATGCCATTTATGTCGTAGAGAAGTGATAATATTCCGACCGGGAGTATGCATTGAGCCTAAACAGCCGAATAAAATTTATCCTCAGAAGCGACTCATGCACGCGCATCATTCAAAGGTCCTCGGAGCAGCCACTTACAAAAGGCGATAATCTGTTTCAACCTGAGGCTCCCTCGTAAACCTTCAGTTATTTCGCGGGCTCTGAGAGCCTATTGGAGCCCTGGGAATTGTCACGTTACAGCTAAGATCCTTACTTTTCAATAAAAAGATGCAAGACGCACGACTCCTTGTCAGACAGGGTACTTCCTGCTTGAAACCTTGTCAGGTTTTTGCCTGCCATAGGAGTTCTGTTATACTCACAGACACCATTCAAACAGTTTTAGAAAATTCAGAGTGTTTTCTATCCAAACCTGAACAATAATATGCATATTCTAGCTTCTGAGTTGGTGTAGGAGGCAGTTAAAAATGGGAACATATTTTTCCAAAATTCTCAATACTGCCCCCTAGCCCAGACAGGTTAAATCAGAAGAGAGAGAGAGAGAGAGAGAGAGAGAAAGAGAGAGAGAGAGAAAGAGGGGGAAAGAGAGAGGTTGCTGCTCCTCGCACCTGCCATGTGGTGCGTGTTACGGTTCTGGCGCCTCCAAAGCCAGCCCCACGCACCAGGCTTTTAGTGCGCCTACCCAGTCAGGTACGTCCTGTTCCTGCTCCTCGCACTAGCCCTGTGGTGCGTGTCACCAGTCTGGCGCCTCCAAAGCCAGTCCCACACATCAGGCCTTCAGTGCGCAGTCCACGTCTAGAGCTTCCAGCGACAGTGCCCCGTCTAGAGCTTCTGGCGACAGTGCCCCGTCTAGAGCTTCCGACGACAATGCCCCGTCTAGAGCTTCTGGCGACAGTGCCCCGTCTGGAGCTTCCAGCGACAGTGCCCCGTCTAGAGCTTCACAGTCCGGAACCGACAGAGACGGCCCACAGTCCGGTGCAGCCAGAGTCGCCCCACAGTCCAGCGCTGCCAGAGTCGCCCGCCAGTCCGGCGCAGCCAGAGTCGCCTCTCAGCCCAGAGCCTTCAGCGGTGGGCTACAGTGGGCTACAGTCGCTCGCCAGTCCGGCGCAGCCAGAGTCGCCCGCCAGTCCGGCGCAGCCAGAGTTTCCCACCAGTCCGGCGCAGCCAGAGTCGCCCCTCAGCCCTGAGCCTTCAGCAGGGGTGGACAGGTTAGAGTGGGGATTAAACCCGGAGCCAGAGACACCTCAGTGGGGGGAGGTTTGGGAAGGGGGGTGTAGCACAGGAACCGTCAGTGACGGTGGCCACCCTCCCTTCCCTCCCTTTATTTGGGGTTAATTTTGTGTTTGTTTGAGGTGCATACGGGGTCTGCACCTTTGGGGGGGGGGGGTACTGTCACGTCCTGACCAGTAAAGGGGGTTATTTGTTATTGTAGTTTGGTCAGGGCATGGCAGGGGGTGTTTGTTTTATGTGTTTCGGGGTTTTTGGTTTATGTTCTATGTTAGTATGTTTCTATGTTTATTCTAGTGCGTCTATTTTTATGTTTAGTTTCTTTGGTTGACCTTCAATTGGAGGCAGCTGTTCCTCGTTGCTTCTAATTGAAGGTCCTATTTAATAGGGGTGTTTTTTCCTGTGTTTTGTTGGTGGTTGTTTCCTGTTTTGTGTATGTTGCACCTGACGGGACTGTTACGGTCGTTTTGTTGTTTGTTTGATTTTGAGTTTAATAAAAGTAAATATGAGCACGTCACACGCCGCCTCTTGGTCCCCGTTAGACGACCCACGTTACACAGGGATTTCACCATGAGGCCAATGTTGACTTTAAAACAGTTACAGATTTGAATGGCTGTGATAGGAGGAAACTGAGTATGGCTCAACAACATAACATTTTGCAAAGCAATTCACTTTTTGTCCTGAATACAAAAGTGTATGAATACAAATCCAATACAACGCATTACTGAGTACCACTCTCCATATTTTCAAGCATATTGGTGGCTGCATCATATTATGCATATTCTTGTAATCAAGGACCGGGGAGTTTTTCAGGATAAAAAAGAAACGGAATGAAACTAAGCACAGGCAAAATCCTAGAGGAAAACCTGGTTAAGTCTGCTTTCCACCAGACACTGGGAGATGAATTCTGCTTTCAGCAGGACAATAAGCTAAAATACAAGGACAAATCTACCCTCGAGTTGCTTACCAAGTAGACAGTGAATGTATCTGAGTAGCCAAGTTACAGTTTTGACTTAACTTACCCCACTATCACTTTTTCATTATGGGGTATTGTGTGTAGATGGGTGAGAAAAAAATATATTTTGAATTCAGGCTGTAACACAACAAAATGTGGAATAAGTGAAAGGGTATAAATACTTTCTGGAGACACTGTATAACATGCCTGACAGTCAACCCACCAAGGGGGACATTTTGACAGAGAGACAACAGTCGTTAACCTAATGTGATGTCATCAGCCAAAAGAAGCTGATCATAAACAGCCACTGACTCAGCTCCATTAGAAAAGTTAATGTGTATAATAGGAAGCCAAGGCGCTAATTCCTGAACGTGGCAACACAGTGAAAAATTGACATTTAGTGGAGGACAAATTTATTTGGGGGGGTAATGGTAATACACATTCATTACAGAGGTCTTGATTGGGTGACTCTGAGGGTTGTAAAAGTATAGGCCAGCAGCAGCACAAAATGAGCTCAGTGATCTGAAGGTTATGGGATTTCTCTCCACCAAGACAGAAAGAAGTGTGTGTGCTTCACATCTCTACCAGTGAGCCTTCAGCTACAGTAACGCTGCTGCTAAACAGAGGGAAAGTATCAAGGTCAGAAGAACTCCACAGAAGCAGCTAAGTTGCAGATTGACGATCAAAAATCAGTCAATAGTCAGAAAATGCATTTTGTGGTGGTGGTGACATCATCACCATCACCATCCATTACTAGAGGAGCTGTCAAGGAATTGAGGCGTGGTGGGAGGGAGTTAGTTACAGAATGTCTCTCTGTCAAGTCTGCTTTCAGACATCAATGGGATGACATCAGATAAGACAGAGTGAGGTGCTCGGCTATAATGTACTGAGCCTTTTCAGTTGTGCCTCAGGAGGGCATCAGTAACACAGTTTTGTAAAGGTTCATCTGTCTGAGTGGCTTATTTTTGTTGAGCAATTTTCTTCAGATATCAGAAACTCAGGAACTGAGGCATATGCCAATAAAACATATACCGATTGGTTCAATGACAGAGGAATGGAATTGATTAGAATATCCACTGCATGGTGAACATGTCTCCAGTGGAGTGGATATTCTCGTAGACAGAGCCAGTCCCATGAGGAACCAGAGAACTACTCACTCACACACACAGACAGACAGAGAGAGACTGGCAGAGCATTAGAGAGGGATATATCCCTAAGAGAGTGGTATTTCCAATGTAATGTGCTAGTTTTTGAAGAAAAGTCATACTGAATTTGAGAATTGGTAAAACTAAATTAAAATAAATCAAATATTGACAGAAAGAAAGAGATTGAGACAGAGAGAAAGAGAGTGAGAGAGCGAGGGAGAGTCAGACAAAGAGAGAGAAAGAGACAAAGACAGAAAGAGAGAGAGCGAGAGAGAGAGAGAGAGAGAGAGAGACAGAAATCAGCTCAATGTAATTGAAGAATCCATAGAATCTAACCATATCTGGGAAAATTGGAAAACTCTAAACAAACAACAACACGAAGTTATCTATCCAAAATGGAGATGTATGGATAAATCACTTCTCTAATCTTTTTGGATCTATAACAAAGCACAAACAACAAACACATATGCAAATATTCGAATCAACTATTAAAGACTACCAGAACCCAATGTATTTTCCAATTACATTGAATGAACTACAGGACAAAATACAAACCCTCCAACCCAAAAAGGCCTGTGGGGTTGATGGTATCCTCAATGTTAAAATATACTTAGCTCTGACATATTCCCCAATATTTGGAACCAAGGACTGATCACCCCAATCCACAAAAGTGGAGACAAATTTGACCCCAATAACTACCATGTGATATGCGTCAACAGCAACCTTGGGAAAATCTTCTGCATTATCATTAACAGCAGACTCGTACATTTCCTCAGCGAAAACAATGTACTGAGCAAATGTCAAATTGGCTTTTTAACAAATTACCGTACGACAGACAATCATATTCACCTAGCACACACTAATTGACAAACAAACAAAACAAAACAAAGGCTTCTCATGCTTTGTCAAAAAAGTTTTTGACTAAATTTGGCACGAGGGTCTGCTATACAAATTGATGGAAAGTAGTGTTGTGGGAAAAACATACGACATTATAAAATCCATGTACACAAACAGGTTAATATTGGGTTAAAATTGGAGACACAGGGCCGGGGGGTGAGACAAGGATGCAGCTTAAGCCCCACCCTCTTCAACATATATATCAATGAATTGGCGAGGGCACTTGAACAGTCTGCAGCACCCGGCCTCACCCTACTAGAATCTGAATTCAAATGTCTACTGTTTGCTGATGATCTGATGCTTCTGTCCCCAACCAAGAAGGGCTTACAGCAGCACTTAGATCTTCTGCACAGAATCTGTCAGACCTGGGCCCTGACAGTAAATCTAAGTAAGACAAAAATAATGGTGTTCCAAAAAAGGTCCAGTTCCCAGGACCACGAATACAAATTCCATCTAGACACTGTTAACCTAGAGCACACAAAAAACTATACATACCTCGGCCTCAACATCGGTGCCACAGGTAACTTCCACAAAGCTTTGAATGATCGGAGAGACAAGGCAAGAAGGGCCTTCTACGCCATCAAAAGGAACATAAAATTCGACATACCAATTAGGATCTGGCTAAAAATACTTGAATCAGTTATAGAACCCATTGCCCTTTATGGTTGTGAGGTCTGGGGTCCGCTCACCAACCAAGAATTCACAAAATGGGACAACCACCAAATTGAGACTCTGCATGCAGAGTTCTTCGAAAATATCCTCTGTGTACAATATAAAACACCAAATAATGATCCAGAAAAGAGCTGTTAAATTCTACAACCGCCTAAAAGGAAGCAATTCCAAAACCTTTCATAACAAAGCCATCACCTACTGAGAAATAAACCTGGAGAAGAGCCCCCTAAGCAAGCTAGTCCTGGGGCTCTTTCACAAACACAAACAGACCCCACAGAGCCCCAGGACAGCAACACAATTAGACTATGACTATGTACAGACTCAGTGAGCATAGCCTTGCTATTGAGACAGGCCGCAGAAGGCAGACCTTGCTGTCAAGAGTAGACAGGCTAAGTGCACACTAAGCACAAAATGAGGTGTAAACTGAGCTGCACTTCCTAACTTCCTGCCAAATGTATGACACATATTTCCCTCATATTACACAGACCCACAAAGATTCTAAAACAAATCCAATTTTGATAAACTCCCATATCTATTGGGTGAAATACCACAGTGTGCAATCACAGCAGCAAGATTTGTGACCTGTTGCCACAATAAAAGGGCAACCAGTGAAGAACAAATACCATTGTAAATACAACCTATATTTATGTTTATTTATTTTCCCTTTTGTACTTTAACTATTTGCACATCATTACAACACTGTTTATAATCATACTATGACATTTCAAATGTCTTTATTCTTTTGGAACTTTTGGAAGTGTAATGTTTACTGTAAATGTTTTATTTCCCTTTTGTTTAATATGAATTTCACTTGCTTTGGCAATGTAAACATATGTTTCCCATGCCAATAAAGCCCTTAAAATGAAATAGATATTGAGAGAGAGTCACATATGTGTGTAGAAACGGACCATGGCACAGCGTGAGTATCGTTCCACATCTTTATTATATTGTGAAACTTAGCCAAACAAACAATAAACTATAAACAAAACACAAACTGTGACGACAGAGGTGCAACATGCACTAACTCAAAATAATCTCCCACAAACACAGGTGGGAAAAACAACTACTTAAATATGATCCCCAATTAGAGACAACGATGACCAGCTGCCTCTAATTGGGAATCATACAAAAACCCCAACATAGAAAAATAAACTAGAACACAACATAGAAAAAATAAACTAGAGCACAACATAGAAAAAATAAACTAGATAAACCCCCCAGTCACGCCCTGACCTACTCTACCATAGAAAATAAGAGCACTTAATGGTCAGGATGTGATAGAGAATGACAAAAGGCAGGACGAGTGAAGATGTGAAGACTTAATAATAATGAAAGTCTTCTGTGTTGTGGGTGTTAGTCTCAGGTGTGTAGACGTCTTAAGAGCAGACATTGAGTCCCCAGGTACACATAATGAGAGTGCTGAAAGAAGACTACAAAGCTCATAAACAAACCCACACCTGGCGTAGGCACTAGGCAGACTATGTTCTCAAGTCTGACCCCTATTCCAGCTACATCAGTGTGTGTGTGTGTGTGTGTGTGTGTGTGTGTGTGTGTGTGTGTGTGTGTGTGTGTGTGTGTGTGTGTGTGTGTGTGTGTGTGTGTGTGTGTGTGTTTGTGTGTGTGTGTGTGTGTGTGTGTGTGTGATGACCTGGACGGTGTGCTGGTGGGTGGTAGGATTCAGTAAGATTTACTAAAATAACAAAACCCCAGACATCAGGTGACATGGCGTGCCTGTCCTCTGAAACTAAGATCATAAAACCATCACAAATATTGAACGGATGCATTCAGCATCCCGGGGACGCCTCTTCGCTGTTGATGTTGAGACTGGTGTTTTACGGGTACTATTTAATGAAGCTGCCAGTTGAGGACTTGTGAGGCGTCTGTTTCTCAAACTAGACACTCTAATGTACTTGTCCTCTTGCTCAGTTGTGCAATGGGGCCTCCCACTCCTCTTTCGATTCTGGTTAGAGACAGTTTGTGCTGTTCTGTGAAGTAGTATACAGCGTTGTACAAGATCTTCAGTTGCTTGGCAATTTCTCTCATGGAATAGCCTTCATTTCTCAGAACAAGAATAGACTGACAAGTTTCAGAAGAAAGTTCTTTCTTTCTGGCCATTTTGAGCCTGTAATCGAACCCACAAATGCTGATGCTCCAGATACTCAACTAGTCTAAAAAAGGACAGTTTTATTGCTTCTTTAATCAGGACAACAGTTGTCAGCTGTGCTAACATAATTGCAAAAATATTTTCTAATGATCAATTAGCCTTCTAAAATGATAAACTGGGATTAGCTACGACGCGCCTATGTAGATATTCCATTAAAAATCAGCCGTTTCCAGCTACAATAGTCATTTACAACCATAACAATGTCTACACTGTATTTCTGATCAATTTTGTTATTTTAATAGACAAAAAATGTGTTTTTCTTTCAAATACAAGGACATTTCTAACCAAACTTTTGAACGGTAGTGTACATTTTACGTTTTATTCATTTAGCAGACACTCCTATCCAGAGTGACTTGCACAGGAAGTTTAAGACGTTGATGAGGAAGGGGGAATGCACTGCAGACAGACCACATATATGTTGTCAGCATTCAGAAGAGGAATGACAGTTTAAGTGGTCACATCACTCCCACCTCTGTGTTTGTTTCTATAGAGAACACTATTGACTACTGTTGAAACTCAACACAAGCCTGGACCATTAACATGCATAGACCATTTACAACTAGTGAAACTGCTGGTGCATGCACATTATATGCCCATTTCAGCGTGTTCACAGAGACTCACAGACACACACACTCACAGAGATATACAGACACACACACACACACACACACACACACACACACACACACACACACACACACACACACACACACACACACACACACACACACTGATCTCTGTTAATGGAAATAAACATACGAGGGTAAATCCATTTTAATTCAATACCTTTTTGACAGCACCCCTTTTGATTTGAACGAAACCTTTCATACATATTTGCCCATTGTAGAAGTGTTCAGAAATATACTTTCTGGACCTGAATGACAAAACATTCAAGAGATAAAGGTGCTCAAAGTTGACCTATATTCCATTCCCCACCATACCATGAGACATCATGTCTTTATCAATGGAAAAGATAAATGTTTGCGATTAATATAATTTAGAACTTTACAAACAGGGTTGTCAGACTCTTTTATAATTTCTTTTTTTATATACAGTGCATTCGGGAAGTATTCAAACCACTTCCCTTTTTCCACATTTTGCTACTTTACAGCCTTATTTTAAAATGGATAACATTTTAAATGTTCCTCATCAATCTACACATAATACCTCATAATGACAAAGCGAAAACAGGTTTTTATAAATGTTTGCAAATGTATTAATAATAAAAAACAGAAATACCTTATTTACATAAGTATTCAAACCCTTTGCTATGAGACTCGAAATTGAGCTCAGGTGCATCCTGTTCCCATTGATCATCCTTGAGATGTTTCTACAACTTTATTGGAGTCCACCGGTGGTAAATTCAATTGATTCGACTTGATTTGGGAAGACACACACCTGTCTATATAAGGTCCCACAGTTGTAGAAAAATCCAAGCCATGAGGTCGAAAAAATTGTTCTTAGAGCTCCGAGACAGGATTGTGTCGAGGCACAGATCTAGGGAAGGGTAACAAAAATGTCTACAGCATTGAAGGTCCCCGAGAACACAGTGGCCTCCATTCTTAAATGGAAGAAGTTTGGAACCACCAAGACTCTTCCTAGAGCTGGCCGCCCGGCCAAACTGAGCAATCGGGGGAGAAGGGCCTTGGTCAGGGAGGTGACCAAGAACCCGATGGTCACTATGACAGAGCTCCAGAGTTCCTTTGTAGAGATGGGAGAAACTTCCAGAAGGACAACCATCTCAGCAGCATTCCACCAATCAGGCCTTTATGGTCGAGTGGCCAGACGGAAACCACTCCTCAGTAAAAGGCACATGACAACCTGTTTGGAGTTTGAGAGTCCCTTAGGTGCCTTTTGGCAGACCATGAGAAACATGATTCTCTGGTCTGATGAAATCAAGATTGGCCTGAATGCCAAGGGTCACGTCTGTAGGAAACCTGGCACCATCCCTATGGTGAAGCATGGTGGTTGCAGCATCATGTGGTGGGAATGTTTTTCAGCAGCAGAGACAGGGAGATTAATCAGGATTGAGGGAAAGATGAATGGAGAAAAGTACAGAGAGAGATCCTTGATGAACACCTGCTCCAGAGCGCTCAGGACCTGAGACTGGGGTGATGGTTCACCTTCAATAGGACAATGACCCTAAGCACAGATCCAAGACAACGCAGGAAAGACTTCGGGACAAGTCTCTGAATGTCATTGAGTGGCCCAGCCAGAGCCCGGACTTGAACCCCATCTAACAACTCTTGAGAGACTTGAAAATAGCTGTGCAGAGACGCTCCCCATCCAACCTGCCGGGGCGGCAGGTAGCCTAGTTGTTAGAGCGCTGGGCCAGTAACCAAAAGGTTGCTGGATCAAATCCCTGAGCTGATAAGGTCAAAAATCTGTCATTCGTCCCCTGAACAAAGCAGTTGACCTACTGTTCCCCGGTAAGCCATCATTGTAAACAAGAATTTGTTCTTAACTGACTTGCCTAGTTAAATAAAGCTTAAAAAATAAAAATAACCTGACAGAGCTTGAGAGGATCTGCAGTGAAGAATGGGGAAAAAGCTTCAACAAAATGTGGTATTTATTTTATAAATTAATACAACTTCCAAAAAACTGTGTGTGTGTAGATTGATGAGAAGAAAAAAACAATTTAATCAATTTTAGAATAAGGCTGTAGCGTAGCAAAATGTGGAAAAAGTCAAGGGGTCTGAATACTTTCCGAATGCACTGTGTGTATATATAAAAACATAAATGACCTAAAAACGTGTAAACTCAGATGTTTTTCATATTCACATATGTTGTAGCTTAGACCCTATTTTACATAATCTGAGGATTTTGTTGTGCCCACCATAGGTTGGTGGGTGTCATATTTGTCCAATAAATGTACTAAATTTGCAATACAATTGAAACATTTTGACATTCAAATGGTACCAGAAATACTTTGAGGTCCACACACCAGAGAATGTTGACTTGAATGGGAATATCTAAACTGTCTGTCCTCCATTGGAAACCTATTGAAATCATAGAATAGATATGACCATTTAATTTGACATTCGACGGTGGGTGGACTGGTGGCCATCTTTGTGGTAATAATTAGATGTAAAAATGTAAATTCAATGAAAATGTTAATGGTGTACCAGCAAAATTGCAGTGGTCTGAAGGGACAGGTCCATTCTATGAAGTCTATTTCTATGATTGAAATGACACCCACCCTGTATTCAAGAGCATGTTGTGTCTCAACCGAAGGCGGGCACAACACAAAAAGTAGGGTTTGATGGTGCTTTCAAGACAACTGGGAACAAAAATGAGGTCAAATCATGATGTCAGTGATCTTCAGGTCAGAAAGTCGAACCTCTAGAAAGATGCCTGAGTTTCCGACTTGGAATTCCAAATTAGATGGCCATTCAAAACGATTTTACCCAGTCGGAAGTGTGATTTTTCCGAGTTCCCAGTTGTTTTGAAAGCAACATAAACTACAACATATGCGAATATGAAACAAATCAGAAAATATGCATTTTTAGATAATTGACATATAAGGTTAAATGTGCAAATGTTTACTTAAAAACAAAACTGTTTGTAAGCTTTTAAATTATATCAAACTCAACCGTTTATCTTTCCAGTGATGAAGACATGGATGGTCTCATGGTATGGTATGGTATGGTAGTGTCATGTCTACTTCCGCTCCTCCCCTCCAGCGTTCGACGTCACCGGTTTACTAACCACCGGTCCTGGCATTCATCATTACGCGCACCTAGCATTCATCATTACACGCACCTGGGCTTCATCATTAGGCACACCTGGACTCCATCACTTCACTGATTACCTCCCCTATATCTGTTACTCCCTTAGTTCCATTCCCCAGGCAGTATTGACTATGTGTTTCATGTCTGTATGCTATGTGTGTATGTTGTTATGGTCCAGTTCGTATTAATCTCACCACTTGCTTCCCGACTCCCAGTGTCCATGTCACAGATAGGGTATGCAAAATGGGGCAACTTTGAGCATTTTTATTATCTCCTAAATGTTTTGGCATGGCTAAATGTTTTGGCATGTTTTGGCCAAAATGTTACTTTCTGACCAATTCTTCCATGGGGGATGCTGTCAAAAAGTAATTGAATTAATATGCCTTTACCCTATTCTAATTGCTGGCGCATGCACATTTAAGTGTGCACACACAGACAAACAGAGACAGACAAATATTATGTTAGTGCATAAACTGATCCCTGCAAACTGAAATAAACAAGATTCACTACTAGAAAAATAGTTAATCATCCTCCTATAGTACAATAGACTTCAAAGATCCATTTGTGGGAAGTGAAATATTTAGGAAAAACAAATATCAAGTGAAAGAGTGCATGCTAGGATTGTAATCAACTGGATTAGAATGTGTCCTCAAGTTTAGACTGAATTGCCAGTTTAGTCAGTTAGGCTGTGTTTACACAGGCAGCACAATTCTAATCTTCAAGTTTAATTTGTCACAGATAGAAAAATGTTTCAAACTTGCAAGTCCTACACAACAGTGCAGTATTCCATATCAAAACAGTATAACTAATAAAAACAAACATGGAATAAGAGGAAGCTATGGACAGGGCCAGTACCAAATGTGCAAGGATACTGTGTGTGTGTATAGGCGTGATAGGTGGATATGCATGTAAAGAGGGCTGAAGAGTGACTGGTAGCAGGAATATATAAATATGGTAATATATACAGGTAGACAGGAGTAATAGTGACCAGTAGCAGGATAAATACAATAGATACACTGTTTAATAGAAAGACTCAAAACACCATTGTGTAGTGAAACCATGAAAAGTAGTACACCTAAGCTGAGATCTTATGTTTGAATGTAAACCCAATGTCAGTGTCATGATACACTGAATGGATTTCAAAACAGAATGGAAGTACTATGAAACACCCAATGTGGTTCTTCAATCTGAATATTGGTGTTTTTGAGAGCCTTGTGAAAACCATTGGTGTGTCAGTCGCTGTAAAAGGTAGCATTCAAACACAAAGCATGTTTTGGCAGACTGTCTCTCATATAATCAAATGGTTTTGAAATGCCAATGGTTTATAGTGTAAATATTGATTGATTTGATTTGACAATATTTGAAGCAACATTTTAAAGACACTGGGAATGTAATACTTTTCCTAGGTTAGACAATACCAGTAGTTAAAAGCTACATTTGCCAGGCCCAATTCAAATCAAATCAAATGTTATTTGTCACATGCGCCAAATACAACAGGTGTAGACCTTACAGTGAAATGCTTACTTACAAGCCCTTAACCAACAATGCAGTTTTAAGAAAATACCCCAAGAAAGTAATTAATTAATAATTAAAGAGCAGCACTAAATAACAGCAGCGGGGCTATATACAGGGGGTACTGGTACAGAATCAATGTGCGGGGGTCGGAGGCTGAGCAGTTGCCATACCAGACAGTGATGCAACACGTCAGGATGCTCTCGATGGTGCAGCTGTAAAACATTTTAAGGATCATTTGAGGACCCATGCCAAATCTGTTCAGTCTCCTGAGGGGGAATAGGTTTTGTCGTGCCCTCTTCTAGGGTTTCTGGGATAATGGTGAGCCATGACCAGCCTTTCAAAGTATTTCATGGCGACGTACAAAATTCCCAAATTGTTTAGATTAAAGGCAAAATTAGTACTTCAAACATTGAGCAACTGTACTGGTCAGAATTACCCCAGTCTGGTACATGGAGGTGGAGAGAGGGCATTTGTGTCAGGTTTGCAGGAGTTTGACCATGGTCAAATATAAACACAGGCAAGTTCAGGTCCTTCACAAACTCAGACAGGAAAGAGGACACCAAACGCTCAGGTGAAACTCTACAAAACAATCCAAAAAGGTATGCGTCTATGACAACGTGAGTGCAACATGTTATTACATTGAAACAGAAAAGGAATTCACTCAATAAGAACAGTGGTTTTGAGTAGCATTTCTGCTGCTAATGGTCACTCTATGCTTATAGTACAAGTCAAACAACCATTTTGATTCATTGATTAGTTTTCATTGATTAGTTTTCTTGATTGTTGTTTCTATTTACATATTTCCACTCATTCTATTGATACAATATGTTTAATAATTGTATATTCATGTTGCAATTTGTTAATATTAAAGCAGTTAATAACTGCATTCATGTACTATCGTTATTATTTGCTATTCATGTCTCCCTGGAGAAAAACATACATACACACTACGTTACCCACCGGCTGGCCAACCAAAGCCAATAAACACAAGGATCACAGACTAATGCCAACTAAACTGTCAACTGTCAATCATAACATCTAACTTAACTGTACTGTGAGTCAAGCCATCTGAACAACCTTCCATGTACCATCATCTGAATATTTGATAATTTGTAATTTGTAAATAAAATGTTAAGTATTTGAAGATTTATAATCATGTCTTAAAAAAGTAATTTTGTACTCATTAATTATAAACATGGACAAACGCATTAACTTGTTTTCACAAAACAAAATATTTTCTTGTGTCCTTTGTTTGAGCATAATACCATCTATTTGACCTTTTGGAATTATCAGCACATATAAGAGCAGGGAATATAAAAAAAGTTGAAGGACTCCCATCTACAGTATTTGGAAACTCCAGAAGAAGGGTTGTTATTCTGCACTAGACAGGATTTGAAACACCATCAGTGTTTAGGAGCTTTAAGGAATGGAAACAACACCAAAAGAGAAGGGATCTAATTCTGCATGAAACAGGACTCTAAACACCATTATAATGTTTTCAACCTTTAGCAAGGTGTTGCACAGCTCCTGACACTGGTGTTACAGCACACCATGTCATGTTTCAGAACACCTTAAATCTGTCTCATAAACCCTTACACCCATGTGTTTTAAAACTCCAGGAGAGTTAAGGTTTCGTCTCAATGTTGGTGGCAGCTCAGTTACCACTAGTTTTAGTGTTAAAAACACTATTTTAAGAGTGTAGATAGTAATGGTAATGTAATAGCAATCAATTAACAGCAGTGTAGTGGTAGTAACAGTGGTGTGTATTCATGGTTGCCAAGGGAAGCCAGGCTTCCCCAAAAATGGACAAAAAATGTACAAACTGGGTTCTCACGCGTGCAATACCCCATGTAAAAATGTGCCTGTGTCCTATGTGTTCATTCTCCTATATTTTACTGCAGGGGAAGCATATAGCCTACAGTCGGCAAGTTAATAATTTATTTAATCTTTCTTTGTTTCATAAAGTGCCTTAAGTTCGCAAGAGGCGGAATGTACTGTATGTCACCGGCGAAAGCAAACGAAACAGCACCTCTCTATCTCAGTATCTGTAGCGTCTCTATCTGATGCTGGCCAGAAGGAGTATGATATTGTTGCCGATCTGATCAGAAGGAGTATGATATTGTTGCCAACCATAGCATTGAATGCAAGGGAAGCCAGTGAGCATTTGGCCTCCCTTGATTATACATTTTTAAATATTTAGCCAGTCAGCGTTGAGCTAAACTGAGTGAGTTCAGCTGTGAATGGTTCTGGCACACCAACAAAAAGTGTAATGGGAAGTCAGTTTGGGTTTGGCTTCAGACCAATCACATTACAAGCCAAACATTATTGAGATAATTGTTTTATTGTTGCATCTTGTGTTGTTGTTCGGTGGCTAGCTAGCTAAAATCGGACCTTTCCTAAATTAGCCATGGATGGAGATAGGGATTTCGACTTGTGGTTTTACTTCATTCTCCTTACTGGCCAATAATTGTAATGGTGATTCTGATACTACCATTAATTCATACAATGTGCCACTGGCCTGAGAGGATGGAAGTTCAACATGTAGCTAGATGTAGTATGCTAATGTTAACTAGGTGGCCTGGCGTCTTTGCCCATGAAAGGAAGTTAGGCTAGCGAGTAAGTATTTTAGCCAGGTAGCCTAGGACAACAAACTAAAAGCTTGTACTGTATGAATGAGTCAGACTGTTAATGCGACATGAAAGAGGATGGCATAGGTGTTTCTCTACAGGTAGGGTGAGTCAACATGTTTTTCTACTTGCGTGCGCACACACGCACGCACGCACACACACACACACACACACACACACACACACACACACACACACACACACACACACACACACACACACACACACACACACACATTGACAGCCACATGCTATTTAGCTTATGTTGATTGGACTAATTAGTATTTGGTCTATTTTCACTGTATTAGACTAAGCATAGGTGATTAGATGTTGAAATGTAGAAGTTGAAATGGTGCTAGAATAGTGGCGGCAGATCTGTTTTCTTAGTGACTTGAAGTAACTCTTGGTGGTTCTAAATCAATAGTAGTTTACTAGTCTGAAAATATTGGAAACTTTACCTTGCTTGACGATGCTGTAGGTTATGTAACAACTGTTTTGTTACATGCAATATGTTTTGTGAACCAGAGGTTGCTCTCCGGTTTTGTGATGAAACAAATGTGTGGCTGAATTTATTCTGCCACTGTCTTATTGTCTTGGCCTTTAGGCCTACATATCACGGTGTCAAGGCTTATGAACTAACAGGCTATTGAGCAAACAATGCAATTATCACAACACAGGTTGTAAAATAACTTTCTCTATTGGCTTCCCCTAGTGATTTTACCCACGCACCACTACTGGGTAGTAATAAATAATCAATAATAATTTTAGCAGCAGTAAAGGTGTGAGGAGGAGTAGTAGTTAGCCATTTACAACCTTATGGCCAGGGGATAGAAGCTAATTAGGAGTCTGTTGGTCCCACATGCTGGACAGGAGCATGGAGAACAGTCCATGTCTAGGGTGGCTGGAATCTTTCTTCCACTAATTGGTCTTTTGACCAATAACATCAGATCTTTTCACATCAGATCTTTTTTTTAGTGCTGACGAATTAGTAAAAAAATATCAGAATTGGTCTGCCTGTGCAAATGCAGCATTTGTCAATTCCAATGATGACCCAATAACTTCTAAATTGGAAAGGTTATAAGTTGCTTACCTGACACTTTGATCCATCCTTGATGGCGACTGAGGGACATCTGAAACACAGGGTTGTTGTCCACGGTATCCCTTCTCAAATCCATAACGAAATCTCTTTACTACCAATAGTTATTCCCAACAGAATGGTATGACACTCCCCAACAGAACGGTATGACACTCCAGTTATCTGCTCTGTGTCCTTGTTTTACTACAATGCATGCGCGCTCTGGTACAGGACTGCAGTGCATGTGATCGCTGGACTGATTTTCACTGAGTTCCACATCATAAAGCACACCACAGATTTCACAGCAGAGCTGAGCAGCATGCACTTGCCTTGGAAGTTGTTATTGGCTTGTTCTCAAGATAAAGAGAGCTCTGATTCTGACGCATTAACGTCGATCACTCGAGGCAAATTGGCGGGCTGTTAAGGCTACTTTTAGGAGCATTTCATATTTTGTTAAACTAAACTGAACTGGATTGGCATTTATACACATTGCTAATATGTGGTGAATCTGTGTTTTAGGAAACTGTTCATCTAATCCTAACTAAGAGAGAGAGAGAGAGCGTGTGCATGTGTGTGGGTAATGTGATTGTTGACAGCTGCTCCAGTGACATTGCCAGTTTTCACTGTAAAGCTGAAGAGATATGCCCCCTGTTCTTTGTTCCCTCCACAGAGACCAATGACAGCAGCGACAACACTGTGCTAGTACCCTGACTGACATGGCAGCCTAGACTGTCCAGTCAGCGGTATGCTGTAGCCTATGCTGGGGGATATGCAAGGCACGCCTAACCAGCATGGCTACCACAGCATTCTGCAGCGATATGACATCCCATCTGGTTTGCGCTTAGTGGGACAATCATTTGTTTTTCAACAGGACAATGCCCCAACACACCTTTAGGCTGTGAAAGGGCTATTTGACCAAGAAGGAGAGTGATGGAGTGTTGCATCAGAAGACCTGGCCTCCACAATCACCCGACCTCAACCCAATTGAGATGGTTTGGGATGACTTGGACCGCAGTGAAGGAAACACAGCCAACAAGTACTCAGCATATGTGGGAACTCCTTCAAGACTGTTTGATAAGCATTCCAGGTGAAGCTGGTTGAGAGAATGCCAAGAGTGTGCAAAGCTGTCATCAAGACAAAGGGTGGCTACTTTGAAGAATATAAAATATTAAAAAAATTGTCTAACACTTTTTTAGTTCCATATGTGTTATTTCATCGTTTTAATGTCTTCACTATTATTTTACAATGTAGAAAATAGTTCAAATAAAGAAAACCCCTGAAATGAGTAGGTGTGTACAAACTTTTGACTGGTACTGTATATATAATTCATGGATTATGTTTTAAATGCTCATAATGTTGAGGTAACCATTTTCCTGTTTCAAAAATATATTGTTCAAAACAAGCTGTTCAGTTACATTCTAATCTGCTCCTCAGTGTCTCTGCTAGCATCAGCTCCACAGGCGCATAGGTGTCACGTCCTGACAAGTAAAAGGGGTTGTTTGTTATTGTAGTTTGGTCAGGGCGTGGCAGGGGGTGTTTGTTTAGTGTGTTTCGGGGTTTGTTGGGCAATGTTCTATGTTAGTCTATTTCTATGTCTGTGTCTAATTAGTCTATTTCTATGCTTAGTTTATTGGTTTGACCTTCAATTGGAGGCAGCTATTTCTCATTGCCTCTAATTGAAGGTCCTATTTAATAGGGGTGTTTTGTCCATGGGATTTGTGGGTAGTGGTTTCTCCGTGTAGTCATTTATACCTTACGGGACTGTTGTCGTCGTTGTTTTGTTATTTTGTGTTCACGTCTTTTTTCCTAAATAAAAAGGAAGATGAGTATACATATTCCCGCTGCATTTTGGTCCCATCCTTACGACGAGCGTGACAATAGGCCGTGAAACATTGCTTGGATTGTTTTGCCAGCTTTTTGCTATGAGGGGGAACTGCCCCAATGAAATCGCAGGGTTCACAGGATTTCAAAGCATAAATTATAACAGCACAAAGTAAATAGACCATCCTGTGGCGCTCAAATGTGCATTCAGTCAGAACTTCTGGGTCTGCTCTAATCTCCCTCTTAATGAGTCTCTCGCGCCAGATGGCTTACTTACCCACATGAGACTAAATCTGCTCTATCCAGTACAGATGATGCGAAAGCAAAAAGCTAATTGTGATTAACTTGTAAATAAATAATGGCCATAGGAGCCTCAGACCTGATAAACTAGATATCTACATCCAACAAGAGTCGAAGCACAGAGGGATACACTATCTAGAACCTTGTCATCGCGGATCTGGTAGGACAAAAAAGCATGACTGTGGCTGGCAAATTTGTTTCCCATGGTCTGGACTAAAACAGTGGACTAAAACAGCATAAAAACGGTTGTATCACGAAGCACAATTAAAATAATTAGCCAGCTACAGTGATTTTGAGAAACATTGATAAATAGTTTCATAGTTATTTTTTGGGGCGGGGGGTCAAATTAACCAGTTATCTACCTTTTTGATAAGCAGCTAGCTATAGCTAGGTGGTACTTTGGTAGCAAGTAAGCTCCCATGACAATTTCAAGTCTTTCTGAACTAATATGACTAACTTGGAAATTTGAAGTTATTCCAGAATTAAAGTTAACCGGCTAGCGCATCATGCTTTGTGACATTATGTAAGCTAGCTGTCTCCTGTTAGATAATGTTTTCACTTATTTCATCTGCATGCTTGTTGCATTTTCCCTGGTGCACTCGTTAGCTCGTGAGCTGGCTGCTCGTTCTAAGTATTGTAATCAAATCTGTTCAAAAGAGTGGTAGCATGTGCAGCAGTGGTCATTCAATTCCAACCACCCTGGGCCCTGGGTTTTCAGCCAATCAGCGGCCGCCACTGAGTGAATACACTAATGCTCTAGTAAAGTAAGATGATGCATTGCCAGTTGATGATATATGAAAGGCACTGGAATATGATGGGATGTATAGACATTATGGACAGTATGTAATATATCTGAAGAATATGTAGGATAGAATAGTGTATGTACAGCAATAGTTGAATAGGGTGGCCTTGACTAGAATACAGTATATACATATGAAATCAGTTAAACAGTATGTAAACATTATTAAAGTGACCAGTATTCCATGTCTCTGTATATAGGGCAGCAGCCTCTAAAGTGCAGGTTTGAGCAACTGGGTGGTAGCCGGCTAGAGACAGTGACTAAGTTCAGGGCAGGGTACTGGGTGGAGGCCTGGCTTTGTGGCCAAAGCATAAAATCGAGAAAAAAAAACACAAAAAATTGCTGTCATACTCATAAAGAGGATGAGTTGGACAATCAGCTGTCTATTTGCGTTCATATTTTTAATGCCTGGTGTATGTCCACACCATTTTGTTGTTGGGGTACGCTCACACCATTCCAACACAGAAAAGCTGCCATTTAACATACTTCATTTACATTTTTTGTAAGGAAAACTATTTCACTCATATTGTAATTACTTGTACAGTAGGTCATATTTCATAGAAATCCAGAAACCCTGGGCAGTTACTTTAAGCACTTAGAAATTCGTAACATATTGTACGAATTGGAATTCGTATCATATCATACAAATTGCAAAAAAATAAGTACACAATTCTGCACATTTTTCGAGGAAACATTTGTGCTCGTGAGCACTACTTTCAAAACTCCTGGCTGAAATAATACAAAAGCTCTGGTGCATCACTGTAATGTACAGCTATGATTTATATGTCATCACTATTTATTTGATATCACCATCAGCCTCATGAATAGTGGGTTGAGTTCCTATGAGACTAAATCACATTATTTGCCTTGTTTCAGCTTATTGTGGTGACAGGTTGCTGACTGATCATGCCTACTCCCAGTGAGCACCGTCCGACACCGACGTCCATGGACGTCTATACATTCAAGGATTTCAAATTCTGTTTTCACCATCACTGTACTGTACAGTAAGAGACAGATGGATAGATAGGCCTACTTTCCATTTTGGCTGGCTACATTTATTAAAGGATCTAGGTCTATACATGGAAAATAAAGGTGTTTTAAGTGACTTTGAATAGTTATGAAGCATTTACAGCACAACGTGGAGGATATGACTATAGGCCTAGCCTACTTGGGAAGTGTATTTTAAAAAGTAGGTAATGTTGAATAAACTATTATAATTAAACTTGAAATAATTAGACAAATGCTCTTACCCTGTCATGCTCAAACCTCTGAGATATCATTCACACCCAATGGCCAATAATAAAACCATATGACATATGGCTCAATGTTTTTTGCCTTTGTGTGTAATTAAATTCTCTTCAGGGAACCAACTAGATAACATGGCAATTAAGTAATGGCTACAACACGTCGCCTTTAGTGCGCTCCCGCTGAGTATGTTAATAAAAAGAGGATAAAAATGAACTAACAGCAATTACAATCTCTGCAGAGAAAGAGGGAACCCACTGGGTGGAAAAGCATCTAACCAAGGAGGGAGGTGTTCAATTGGCTTTTACTATTTATCAACATGTCACGTTGTGTCTACATCTGTCTTTAATAACATTTGTGGTGGTGGCCACTATACATGTAACTACTGGTGACCATTATGTCATTCATATTTGTCAGGGTTGCTGAAAAAACTCAAAGCTTCTGTTTGAAACGTACGTTCTGACAAAAAGGAAAAAGCTCAAAACCCACTGGGTCGAACAACTACATAAGAGAAAGACATGTTTACACAAGCACATATATTTATACCCTCTTTCAAGGCGGGTGCTCCTCCTTGCACATCTGTTCCTTCTCACTTCATCTGACCTGACCTCTGCCCGCATTCCTCACTCCTCCCTAACTCACGGCTGTCCTACCTTATCAGTGACTGAAACCAGACTGTTGCCCTTCTCCTCTCCATAGGATACATGACATTTAACAATAACATTTTCTAACAGAATGTAAACGTTCTGTACTCCCCTTTCTCACTCAGTATTTCCATACACCCAGTTCTAATATGGTAACATGAACAAGGATATTTCAAGTTATTTCAAGTTAGAACCCAACAAAACGTTCCTTTTACAGCCCAGTCTTTTACATACTATTTATAAGATATTCTTGTTTCCTTGCTTAATCAAAAGCACTCATACCATGTACAATGTGCATATGCATATTACAAAAGAGGAAGTGAAATAAGATGGAAATCTGTCTGTACACATATTCAAAGGAATTTCACTTTCATGTGAAGGTGTATAATGAGAGGTGGTGTTTCTAGGAAGAGGCACGAGGACCAGAAGAAAGCAAGGCAAAAGGGGGCTTAGACTCAAAACAATGTGAATATGTTTTGTACCTATGTAAATGTAAATGTAAACAACATCTTACTATCATGGCCACAGGAAGATGTTTTGGGTGGGGGAGCTGTCTCATACAGAAGTAATAAAGGCCTAGTGCACTCATTTGGTGAAATAGAAACCAATATTTATTTTTATTTTCATTTTTTATTTGTATTTGTATTTATCAGGGGGTGCTATAGCACCCTCAGCACCCCTACCATCTGCGGCTATGCTTGCTATGTATGCTTGACTTAGTCACACCTGATTTATAACACTGATTTATCAATTCTCTACTGACGTGTTTCTAAAGAGGTATCAGGAATGATGTGATTCAGTGAAGTAAAAGACCTGTGTCTGATAGTCATGTGTATTTGATTACCTGAGTATTGCTGTGTGTGTGTGTGTGTGTGTGTGTGTGTGTGTGTGTGTGTGTGTGTGTGTGTGTGTGTGTGTGTGTGTGTGTGTGTGTGTGTGTGTGTGTGTGTGTGTGTGTGTGTGGTGGGAGGAGAAAAAAGGAGTATGTAAAACACCTTCCCTGTCTCTCCCTAGCACTCAGACTGGTGCTGCTGGGTTGTGCCCGGTCAGGGAAGTGCTAAGCAGCAAACACCATCCTAGGCAGGATAGAGTTTGTACAGTGTAGGAGAACTCATAAATCTGTGAGGGGACATGCCCAGGTGGCTGGAAGGTTTGTTATTTTATCTGTCTGATATTGTGCTCTTGTGTATGTCTGAACTGTTTTCTGATTGTACTCTTGTGCTAATAAAGTGATGGCACAGCTCTATGTGAGCTTAAGTCTAATTTTGTTTATATAAAGCACGGACTGACAGCATCAAAATGGTATGGTACATACACTGTAGTTGGAGGAAACATGAGAAAGTTATGCTGCTTTGAAAGTTGATAAACTTGTAAAACCGCTCAAGGACCATACACATCTGACATTTGTTCACTTGCTGACTGTGTGGTGTTTTTTGGGGACAACCCGCCGATAGTGCCTGACTGCCAACATTTGCTAGCATTTGTAGAGACATTGGCTAGAGACATTTCTACTCTGAGCCAATCAGAGAGCATGGACCATGCGGACACTTCTGTGAGAGGAGAGTGGAATAAAGAAACAATGACAGCAACAAAATAGGGAACTTTCCGGTGCGCAATATTTAATTTAGCTAGTTTGCTAACTGGGTCATTCCACGAAATGAGTGTCTTTTGCATCCCTTTGATATTTTAAGAAGTAATTGTGCACCATTATTGCTTTTTAAAGCCTGTTACATTCAATAAAGTGCCCTTTTAATATAGACAACATGGATAATTCCATAAATCAGATTTTATACCAATAAAGACTAGCTAAAGTGCAAAAACTCTGTATTTTGAAATGTCTCTCAGTGTGCACTCTGTGACTTCTAGGAAGATTTTAGTATTTAGTATTTTATTAGGATCCCCAATTTGCCACGTCTTTCTGGGTTCCAAACAGGAAACAAAACACAACAAATTGTCACGCCCTGACCTTAAGAGATCCTTTTATGTCTCTATTTTGGTTGGCCAGGGCGTGAGTTGGGGTGGGCATTCTATGTCCTTTTTTCTATGCTTTGTGTTTCTTTGTTTTGGCCTTTTGTGGCTCTCAATCAGGGACAGCTGTACTTCGTTGTCGCTGATTGGGAGTCATACTTAGGCAGCCTGTTTTCCTTTGGGGTTTGTGGGTAGATAATTTCTGTTTAGTGTTTTGCACCTGATGGGACTGTTCGGTTGTTCTTTTGTTTTGCTTGTCGGATTTAGTGTTCAGTTTTATCATAAAAAAGGACGAACACTTACCATGCTGCATTTTGGTCTGATTTCTCTTCATCTGAGGATGACAAAGACCGTTACAGATCTACCCACCATAAGAGGACCAAGCAGCGTGGTAAAAAGGAGCAGAGGGTTCAGGATTCGTGGACTTGGGAGGAAATTCTGGACGGAAAGGGACCCTGGAGACAAGCTGGGGAATATCGCCGCCCGAAAGAAGAACTGGAGGCAGCTAAAGCTGAGAGGCGTCGATATGAGGCAAGGCAGTGCAGCAGGCACGAGAGGCAATTTTGGGGGGAACACGAGAAGTTGGCCTGAGTCAGGAAGGAATACTGAGCCAACTTCCCATGCTTACAGGAGGCATCGTAGTACTGTTCAGGCACCGTGTTATGCGGTAGAGCGCACGGTGTACCCAGTACGCGTTGAGAGCCCGGTGCGTTACATCCCAGCTCCTAACATCTGCCGGGCGAGAGTGGGCATCGAGCCAGGTCAGGTTGTGCAGGTCGTGCACTCCAGACCTCCAGTGCGTCTCAAGGACCCGGTCTATCCTGTGCCTGCGCCTAGAACCAGGCCTCCTGCATGTCTCCCCAGCCTGGTGAGTCCTGTGCCTGCACCTAGAACCAGGCCTCCTGCATGTCTCCCCAGCCTGGTGAGTCCTGAGCCTGCGCCCAGAGCCAGGCCTCCTGCATGTCTCCCCAGCCTGGTGAGTCCTGTGCCTGCACCTAGAACCAGGCCTCCTGCATGTCTCCCCAGCCTGGTGAGTCCTGTGCCTGCGCCCAGAGCCAGGCTTCCTGCATGTCTCCCCAGCCTGGTGAGTCCTGTGCCTGCGCCCAGAGCCAGGCTTCCTGCATGTCTCCCCAGCCTGGTGAGTCCTGTGCCTGCTCCCAGAGCGAGGCCTCCTGCATGTCTCCCTAACCTGGTGAGTCCTGTGCCTGCGCCCAGAGCCAGGCTTACTGAAAGGCCCGCCTGTCCGGAGCCGCCAGAGTCGCCCGCCTGTCCGGAGCCGCAAGAGTCGCCCGCCTGTCCGGAGCCGCCAGAGTCGCCCGCCTGTCCGGAGCCGCCAGAGTCGCCCGCCTGTCCGGAGCCGCCAGAGTCGCCCGCCTGTCCGGGCGCAGCCAGAGTCGCCCGCCTGTCCGGGCGCAGCCAGAGCCGCCCGCCTGTCCGGGCGCAGCCAGAGCCGCCCGCCTGTCCGGGCGCAGCCAGAGCCGCCCGCCTGTCCGGGCGCAGCCAGAGCCGCCCGCCTGTCCGGGCGCAGCCAGAGCCGCCCGCCTGTCCGGGCGCAGCCAGAGCCGCCCGCCTGTCCGGGCGCAGCCAGAGCCGCCCGCCTGTCCGGGCGCAGCCAGAGCCGCCCGCCTGTCCGGGCGCAGCCAGAGCCGCCAGCCTGTCCGGGCGCAGCCAGAGTCGCCCGCCAGTCCGGGGCCTGCTGCGAGGGTCCCCAGTCCGTGGTCGGCGGCAAGAGATCACTCTGTAGGGGAGCCATTAAAGTGGGGTGAGCCAGCGGTGGAGCGGGGTCTGCGGCCTGCTCCTGAGCCGCCACCACGGGTAGATGCCCACCCGGACCCTCCTCCATAGGTTTAGGTTTTGCGGCCAGAGTCCGCACCTTTGGGGTGGGGTACTGTCATGCCCTGACCTTAAGAGATCCTTTTATGTCTCTATTTTGGTTGGTCAGGGCGTGAGTTGGGGTGGGTATTCTATGTCCTTTTTTCTATGCTTTGTGTTTCTTTGTTTTGGCCTGGTGTGGCTCTCAATCAGGGACAGCTGTACTTCGTTGTCGCTGATTGGGAGTCATACTTAGGCAGCCTGTTTTCCTTTGGGGTTTGTGGGTAGATAATTTCTGTTTAGTGTTTTGCACCTGATGGGACTGTTCGGTTGTTCTTTTGTTTTGCTTGTCGGATTTAGTGTTCAGTTTTATCATTAAAAATGACGAACACTTACCACGCTGCATTTTGGTCTGATTTCTCTTCCCCTTCATCTGAGGACGACGAAGACCGTTACACAAATAAAATACATAACACTATATAATATAATACAATACAATATAACATGTACTTTAAACTCATTTAACCCCAAAATGTATGCAAGATTCACCATCACTGTAAAACACTAGTTATTTTGCTTTGACAAAGTCATTTCTGAAGAGTATTATTTATTTCATGTAATTAGTGATTCATAAAAAAATTAAAATAATATATACCTCATTTTAAGGTCAACCCTGTTCCGTGATCTGAACTGTGATTTTAATATGGTGAAACTACTCCTCTTAAAAACCAAAATAAAAAAAACTTTGAACTAATATCCAAATCATAGCGTAAAATCAGATGAGCTAGTTCTACCCTTTTTGGCTATTTTCTGGTGTTTTGTGCTGGAAAACTGAGTGGGTCGATAACACATCAAGCATCACAGCGTAGCATCAACGTTACCCATAGATAGACAGGCTAGAAATGTTTTAAAAATGTTTTTAGTCACTTGCATTCATTTGGCACTCCCTGATGCACACAAGTTTCCAATCCCCCTGTCACAAGAGTATTTATGTCTGGTTTAAAATGAAATCATCAACCCTGTTACTTTGTTTGGCACCATATAAATATAGCAGTTTCGTTGCTAAGCTCGGAATGAAATGTCTGTAGTTATTCAGTAACCCCATGGAATAACGTAATTGGCTGAGGTTCTGAGGAGCTGGGGAATCCTTGAACTTGGACACAGCCCTGTGAAGGCCTGTGGCATCAATGTTGTGTCCGAGGTATTCAACCAATGATTGGAAGAATGCACATTTTGTCATTGCAAACTCGCAGTCCGTAGCCTTTCAATATCTGTAAGGTCACATCCAGGTTCTGGAGGTGGTCCTCTTCATCTTTTCCAGTAATGAGGATGTCATGCAGGTAGCGTTGTACTCCTGGCAATCCATTCAAGATCTGGAACAGCGCAGTCGTTGTTGTGATTCCAAACGGTAGACGAGACTACCTGAAGAGCTCCTTGTGTGTCACAACGGTCAGTGGTTCCTTTGAATTTGCATCCATGTGCATCTGCAAGTAGGCTTGGCTTCTGAACTTTGTCCCCCAGCTAAACAACCCATGAAAAGGTAGTCGGTGTGGTAGCGGACAATGCTCAGCAGATAACACAGGGTTAACTGTGACTTTTTAAAGTCTCCACATATCCCTGGTTCCACCATCCTTCTTAAGGAATGGTATGATGGATGTAGCCCATTCACTCATGCTGACTGGCTCCAGCACTTTGTTCTTGACTAGAGCGCCCTAGTCAGCCTTGACTTTTGGTCTGATAGCATAAGGTACAGATCGTGCTATCAGAAACATTGGTTAACTGTCTGGCTTAATATTAATGTAATGTCTTTCATACTACCCAGCTCTCCATTAAAGACTTCTCTTTAAGATGGCAGGTAGATCTGTGTCTCCATGTGTAATTGTATGCACTGATGTCCAGTGTGATTTTCCCCAGCCACGAATGTCCCAGTAGTGATGGATAGTCTCCTTTCACAACGTAGAGTGGCAGCTTTTCAGTTTGCCCGTTTAACTGAACTGTGACCTCAGTGATGTCTCCCAGTGACAGATTCACCTGTATAAGTCTTTAACATGATGTGTGCTGGCTGAAGTGAAAGGTGTTTCAGTGTCTTTTTGTAGACTGTGTCTGACATAAAAGATACAGCTGCCCTGTGTCAAACTCCATACGCACCGGCTGCCTCCTAGCAAGGTGCAGCTCCCCAGCTACAGTCAATATATCCAGTGTGACTTCCTCGTCTGAGTAACTCACATCTGTGTTCTCCTGCTCAAGAGCGTGAACATGTCTCTTTTTCTTTCATTGGAATGTCTCTTTCTTGTTTTCAGTCATTTACGTTTTCTCTGAGCAATTTTGGTTTCTGCAGGCTTGTTTGATGTGGCCCTTTTACCACAGGCTCAGCAATCCATGTCCTTATACCAGCATGTAGATGCCTAATGTCCCGCTTTGCCACAGCAGAAGCATGCGCCTCGATTTCCCCGTCTCTTATTTCAGTTGCAACTCTGTGCACTCGTCCTGACAAACCCAACTGCTGAGCCTCTTTAGCAGCTAGTTCCATGGACACACTCACTTCAATAGCCTTTGCTAAGGTTAGATTACTTTCAGTCAATAGTCTTTTTTTGTGTAGCTGCACTCCATAGCCTACATTCTAGACTGTCTCTAATGGTGTCATTTAGAACATCATGAAACTCCCAGTGCTCTGATGGTTTATTTAATGCAACATCAAACATTGTCACTGATTCTCCCTCTTCCTGACTTCTTCTGTGAAACCTAAACCTTTCAGCAATAACTAGTGGTTTTGGTGAAAAGTGTCCTTTCAGTATTTCCACAACATACATCTTATTACCTGGCCTGTCTGGCTGTAGAATGCTGTGTAGAAGCCTACACAAAAAAATGTAGGCACGCTTTAGTCCTCATATGTCATTTGCAAGAACAACATTTTCAAACTGTTCTGTGGGGTGATTTCTATCTTCTGTAACCTCTTTAGACATTTACATTTACATTTAAGTCATTTAGCAGACGCTCTTATCCAGAGCGACTTACAAATTGGTGCATTCACCTTATGATATCCAGTGGAACAACCACTTTACAATAGTGCATCTAAATCTTTTTTTGGGGGGGGGGTTAGAAGGATTACTTTATCCTATCCCAGGTATTCCTTAAAGAGGTGGGGTTTCAGGTGTCTCCGGAAGGTGGTGATTGACTCCGCTGTCCTGGCGTCGTGAGGGAGCTTGTTCCACCATTGGGGTGCCAGAGCAGCGAACAGTTTTGACTGGGCTGAGCGGGAACTGTGCTTCCTCAGAGGTAGGGAGGCGAGCAGGCCAGAGGTGGATGAACGCAGTGCCCTTGTTTGGGTGTAGGGCCTGATCAGAGCCTGAAGGTACGGAGGTGCCGTTCCCCTCACAGCTCCGTAGGCAAGCACCATGGACTTGTAGCGGATGCGAGCTTCAACTGGAAGCCAGTGGAGAGAGCGGAGGAGTGGGGTGACGTGAGAGAACTTGGGAAGGTTGAACACCAGACGGGCTGCGGCGTTCTGGATGAGTTGTAGGGGTTTAATGGCACAGGCAGGGAGCCCAGCCAACAGCGAGTTGCAGTAATTCAGACGGGAGATGACAAGTGCCTGGACTAGGACCTGCGCCGCTTCCTGTGTGAGGCAGGGTTGTACTCTGCGAATGTTGTAGAGCATGAACCTACAGGATCGGGTCACCGCCTTGATGTTAGTGGAGAACGACAGGGTGTTGTCCAGGGTCAATGAATTTATGAGCGCTCAACACCGTTTGAATATGGCCAGTGTCAGATAATGTCAGCAAAAAAAGCGTAATTAAATTGTTGCCAGCAACACAGTTAGTCACCAACGCTCTAGATAATACGAAAACTGTCTATCCTGCTCTGCTAGGGCGAGTAAAATGGTCAGTGTGATCACTCTCATTTGTGTCTTGAAGTAGCTAGCAAGCTAGCAACGTTAGCTTGGGTGCTTGACTGCTGTTGTAAGGTCAGAATGCTCAAATCAACCCTACTCCTCAGCCCGAGCGTCCAGTGTGCGCTCCGAGAGCGTAACGCTCTTTACAAACGGACAATCTGACAATGCTCTGAATTTATGAGTGCACTCTGGCAACACACCGAAGTCATAAAATGTTTAACTAGTCATTTCTTTATGCTAACTAGCTAGCAAGAGGTTGCATAGCAACAGCATCAACGTCCGGTAGTTCGGCGAAGAGCTATTACGCTCAACTGAAAGGATACTGTTCCGTTTACAGTACACTAAAATGAACTAATAGTATATAGTATGTAGTATATACTCATTAAGTATGCAGTATACAATATGTTAGTACAGTTATTCAAACACAGCTCAGGGTTGAGCTCAATTCCCGGGGGCGACCAGTATGAAAAAACACAGAAATGTATTCTACTATTGTAAGTTGCTCTGGTTAAGAGCGTCTGCTAAATGACAACAAATGTAAAAATCTCTTAGGCAATATACCACTTAAACTAGAATAATGTTTCAAGTGTTAGAAGTCCAAAGTTATTAGATGTGTGTGATGAGTACCCTACAGTAGCAGTGCCCTCTAATGGTATTGCAATATTACTGCAGCATGCACTTGAAAATGTCAAAATAGTGTCTGTAGTGTCCCCCTCTAACCTACAAAACCCAGTCAGTCACTCATTCACGGACATAAATCAGTTAGGACATACTGACCCCTTCCACATCCATCTGCTGACCTTTGGGGTAAAGGGGATTATTGGTAAATCCACATGAACAAAACCTTGCTTAGCGATGTCGGCATTTCCTTTGTGAGGCCTTGACGCCAGAATTGGGGACTAACCCCCATTCTAACTTCAGTGAGGTAAGCGAGTATGGCTGCATGAAATTATAGAATGGTTTAACCAGCATTGGAATGTAAGTCTCAGAGGAAGCAAACAAAACTTCCTCTGACAATTGTACCATAATAAGTCAATCCCCCCAGACTGGGCCTGTTTGAGAAAAATGTTCAGTCAGTCAGTGTACACTATGTTCACTGTATGTGTGTCTATAAACCAGAGCTCAGTACAGTATCCAATGTAAACAGTGACCTGACTGCTTTAATGTGTTACCCAACAGTCCCTGCTTTCACCAGGCCCGGGTCCGTCTGGGACCTGAACAGCTGGACCTTTATTCTCTGTGCTCTGTGTACCCAGGGGGACGGGTTTAATCTGGACACAGCTTCCTCTCTGGATCTAAGAGCCACGGATCACTGGCTAAAGATGCATAAACACAACAAGCTACAGTATACATTGAATTTGAGTGGTAGTGCATGCTCCTAATCTCCTCTTCACGTAAGGCAAAAAAAAACTGAAAATATGGGTAGAGTATATGAATGTGGAAATATATTAAATATTTGTCTTTTAATAAACATTCTCTTTAAAAAAATATTAACTGCAAAAGCTCCTACCCCACCATCAAATTCAACGTATACAGTTGAGGTCAGAAGTTTACATACACTTAGGTTGGAGTCATTAAAACTCGTTTTTCAACTACTCCACAAAATTCTTGTTAACAAACAATAGTTTTGGCAAGTCGGTTAGGACATCAACTTTGTGCATGACACAAGTCATTTTTCCCAAAATTGTTTACAGACAGATTATTTCACTTATAATTCACCGTATCACAATTCCAGTGGGTCAGAAGTTTACAGACAGTAAGTTGACAGTGCCTTTAAACAGCTTGGAAAATTCCAGAAAATCATGTCATGGCTTTAGAAGCTTCTGATAGGCTAATTGAAGCTGTACCTGTGGATGTATTTCAAGGCCTACCTTCAAACGCAGGCCTACCTTTGCTTGACATCATGGGAAAATCTAAAGAAATCAGCCAAGACCTCAGAAAAAAATTGTAGACCTCCACAAGTCTGGTTCATCCTTGGGAGCAATTTCCAAACACCAGAAGGTACCACTTTCATCTGTACAAACAATAGTACGCAAGCATAAACATCATGGGACCACGCAGCCGTCATACCGCTCAGGAAGGAGACGCGTTCTGTCTCCTAGAGATGAACGTACTCTAGTGCGAAAAGTGCAAATCAATCCTAAAAAACAGCAAAGGACCTTGTGAAGATGCTGGAGGAAAAAGGTACAAAAGTATCTATATCCACAGTAAAACGAGTCCTATATCACATTACCTGAAAGGCCGCTCAGAAAGGAAGAAGCCACTCCCCCAAAACCGCCATAAAAAACCAGACTACGGTTTGCAACTGCACATGGGGACAAAGATCGTAGTTTTTGGAGAAATGTCCTCTGGTCTGATGGAACAAAAATAGAACTGTTTGGCAATAATGACCATCGTTATGTTTGGAAGAAAAATGGGGAGGCTTGCAAGCCGAAGTACACCATCCCAACCGTCAAGCACGGGGTGGCAGCATCATGTTGTGGGGGTGCTTTGCTGCAGGAGGGACTGGTGTACTTCACAAAATAGATGGCATCATGAGGGGGAAAAATTATGTGGAAATATTGAAGCAAAATCTCAAGACATCAGTCAGGAAGTTAAAGCTTGATCGCAAATTGGTCTTCCAGATGGACAATGACCCAAAGCATACTTAGAAAGTTTTGGCAAAATGGCTTAAGGACAACAAAGTCAAGGTATTGGAGAGGCCATCACAAAGCCCTGACCTTAATCCCATAGAAAATTTGTGGGCAGAACTGAAAAAGCGTGTGCGACCAAGGAGATCTACAAACCTGACTCAGTTACACCAGCTCTGTCAGGAGGAATGGGCCAAAATTCACCCAACTTACTGTGGAAAGCTTGTGGAAGGCTACACGAAATGCTTGACCCAAGTTAAACAATTTAAAGGCGATGCTACCAAATACTAATTGAGTTTATGTAAACTACTGTCCCACTGGGAATGTTATGAAAGAAATAAAACATGAAATGTATCATTTTCTCTACTATTATTCTGACATTTCACATGCTTAAAATAAAGTGGTGATCCTAACTGACCTAAGACAGGGAATTTTTACTACGATTAAATGTCAGGAATTGTGAAAAACGTAGTTTAAATGTATTTGGTTAAGGTGTATGTAAACTTCCGACTTAAACTGTATGTATCACCTTAAGGAAGAAGGAACGTATTTTTGTGCCATCATATATTACAAAAAGTTATCCTTAGAACACAAATCTCAAACAGTGCTCAAGATTCCCTCTCGAAATGCAGTGCAATCAACTTTTTGGTTCACAGTGAAACGGTAAACAGGGGTGCTGTGTCATCTAGAGAGAAACCAGATAAGTAAAAGGAATGTGATTTAATCTAACATGAATCTGATGTTTTAGGAATACAATGCAATATAAATAATTTTAAATAACAATACTCTAACGTAACTAATACCTTGAATCAACACTGAATATTATTATTTAATGTTTAATGTTGTTTCAAGATAACTATCTGCAGATCTGGAGCTACAAACTCTCAGGTCTGACAAACTGACAATGAACGTTACAGAGGTCATGTCAAGCTCGGAATTTCAATGGCAACAACAGGACCTGTATAAAACAGAGCTATAACAATATCAATGTCATGGTGGGAGGAGCTAAACATTTAGCATCTGTGGATCAAGTTTAAAAGCAAGAGTTTGAACTTGGAACCCCTCAAGCCAATCCAAAGTTTGCTGGTTCCCAGCCAATTCCTGTTGCCTTTCTCTCCAGTTAACCAATAGATTGGAGATTCATGTCCAATAAGATCACAAGTCATTGAGGATATTCTCCCTGATTGGTCAGTCGTCAGGAACAGCCTCATCCACCCACTTCAAATAGGGCAGGCTCCCGTCCTCCACAGGGAAACTAAGCACCTCTGGAGTCTCATAGGGATGCACAGACCTGGGGAGGAGCAACAACACATACATTATGTAGCAGGTGCCTAAGTTAGCATTGCTACTGCCTTCCTGAGACCTGAAGTACTGTTGCCCGAGACCCAACTGCTTGGGATAATTTCTATAAAAAAAACAAATGTAACTTACTTGACATAGTCTATGAGCCTTTGGGTCTTCGAGGTCCTCGTCTTCACCAACTACAATGCAGAAAAATCCTAGTTATTACTCTGGAAAGTTGGTTTCAACTCACAGTGTAATACTGAACGACCGGCCAGAGACATGAAAGCATAGCTCAACCAAATAACTTTACCATCAGAATTTCCGTCGCATCTTGAATCTCCCCTTTCCAGTAATACCTATGGGACAAAAATAAAAACCTTTGGGACATTCACAGTAGTAAACTGTACATGGGTTGTTCAATGAAACTTTGATATTTTAAGTAGAAATTGAGCGCAAATATTGAATTTTAAAAGCATGTGATATTAAATGATGTGCCCTTTAATATAGACCACATGGAACATTCAATACAATTCAGTATTTTGACATGTCCCTTTGTACATCCTCTGTGACTTCTAGGAGGATTTTAACTAACTTAACCCCAACATTTATCCAAGGTTACACCATCATTGTAGTTATTTTGTTGCTTTGACAAAGTCATTTCTGAAGATTATTATTCATTTTATGTGATTCATGTTAACTTGTTATGGATAGGGGGCATTATTTTCACGGCCGGATAAAAAACGTACCCGATTTAATCTGATTATTACTCCTGCCCAGAAACTAGAATATGCATATAATTAGTAGCTTTGGATAGAAAACACTCCAACGTTTCTAAAACTGTTTGAATGGTGTCTGTGAGTATAACAGAACTCAAATGGCAGGCCAAAACCTGAGAAGATGGCCTTCTTTGTCATCTCTATCCAAAACAGAGGATTTCTGCTGTAACTTGACACTTTCTAAGGCTCCCATAGGCTCTCAGAAGGCGCCAGAATGTTGAATGATGACTCTGCAGTCTCTGGCTGAAAAACAGTAGCGCATTTGGATAGTGGTTGATCTGAGAACAATGAGACGGGTGCGCGCTTGCACGTGAAGAGGCCATTTTACACTTTCAGTCTTTGAACGAAAACAACGACTCCGGGTCAGAATATTATCGCTATTTTACGAGAAAAATTGCATAAAAATAGATTTTAAACAGCGTTTGATCTGCTTCGAAGTACGGTAATGGAATATTTTGACATTTTTTGTCACAATATGCGCCGGCGCGTCACCCTTCGTTACCCTTCGGATAGTGTCTTGAACGCACGAACAAAACGCCGCTATTTGGATATAACTATGGATTATTTGGAACCAAACCAACATTTGTTGTTGAAGTAGAAGTCCTGGCATTCTGACGAAGAACAGCAAAGGTAATCCAATTTTTCTTATAGTAAATCTGAGTTTGGTGATTACCAAACTTGGTGGGTGTCAAAATAGCTAGCCTGTGATGGCCGGGCTATCTACTCAGAATATTGCAAAATGTGCTTTCACCAAAAAGCTATTTTAAAATCTGACACCTCGATTGCATAAAGGAGTTCTGTATCTATAATTCTTCAAATAATTGTTATGTTTTTTGTGAACGTTTATCGTGAGTAATTTCGTAAATTCACCGGAAGTGTTCGGTGAGAATGCTAGTTCTGAACGTCACATGCTAATGTAAAAAGCTGTTTTTTTATATAAATATGAACTTGATTGAACAAAACATGCATGTAGTGTATAACATTATGTCCTAGGAGTGTCATCTGATGAAGATCATCAAAGGTTAGTGCTGCATTTAGCTGTGGTTTTGGTGTTTGTGACATTATATGCTAGCTTGAAAAATGGGTGTCTGATTATGTCTGGCTGGGTACTCTCCTGACATAATCTAATGTTTTGCTTTCGTTGTAAAGCCTTTTTGAAATCGGACAGTGTGGTTAGATAAAGGAGAGTCTTGTCTTTAAAATGGTGTAAAATAGTCATATGTTTTCGTGGCTGTTTATTTACCACCACAGACAATTGCTGGCACTAAGACCACACTCAGTCAGCTGTACAAGGAAATAAGCAAACAGGAAACCACTCATCCAGAGGCGGCGCTCCTAGTGGCTGGAGACTTTAATGCAGGGGAACTTAAATCAGTTCTACCAAATTTCTATCAACATGTTAAATGTGCAACCAGAGGGAAAAATATTCTAGATAACCTGTACTCCACACACAGAGACGCATACAAAGCTCTCCCTCGCCCTCCATTTGGTAAATCCGACCACAACTCTATCCTCCTGATTCCTGCTTACAAGCAAAAATTAAAGCAGGAAGCACCAGTGACTCGGTCTATAAAAAAGTGGTCAGATGAAGCAGATGCTAAACTACAGGACTGTTTTGCTATCACAGACTGGAACATGTTCCGGGATTCTTCCGATGCCATTGAGGAGTACACCACATCAGTCACTGGCTTTATCAATAAGTGCATCGAGGACGTCGTCCCCATAGTGACTGTACGTACATACACCAACCAGAAACCATGGATTACAGGCAACATTCACACTGAGCTAAAGGGTAGAGCTGCCGCTTTCAAGGTGTGGGACTCTAACCCGGAAGCTTACAAGAAATCCCGTTGTGCCCTGCGACGAACCATCAAACATGCAAAGCATCAATACAGGGCTAAGATTGAATCATACTACACCGGCTCCAACGCTCATCTTATGTGGCAGGGCTTGCAAACTATTACAGACTACAAAGGGAAGCACAGCTGCGAGCTGCCCAGTGACACAAGACTACCAGACGAGCTAAATCACTTCTATGCTCGCTTCGAGGCAAGCAACACTGAGGCATTCATGAGAGCATCAGCTGATCCGGATGACTGTGTGATCACGCTCTCCGTAGCCGACATGAGTAAGACCTTTAAACAGATCAACATGCACAAGGCTGCGGGGCCAGACGGATTACCAGGATGTGTGCTCCGGGCATGTGCTGACCAACTGGTAGGTGTCTTCACTGCCTTTTTCAACATGTCCCTGATTGAGTCTGTAATACCAACAAGTTTCAAGCAGACCACCATAGTCCCTGCGCCCAAGAACACAAAGGCAACCAGTCTAAATGACTACAGACGCGTTGCACTCACGTCCGTAGCCATGAAGTGCTTGAAACGTTGGTAATGGCTCACATCAACACCATTATCCCAGAAACCCTAGACCCACTCCAATTTGCACACCGCCCAAACAGATCCACAGATGATGCAATCTCTATGGCACTCCACACTGCCCTTTCACACCTGGACAAAAGGAACACTTATGTGACAATGCTATTCATTGACTACAGCTCAGCGTTCAACACCATAGTACCCTCAAAGCTCATCACTAAGCTAAGGATCCGGGGACTAAACGCCTCCCTCTGCAACTGGATCCTGGACTTCCTGAGGGGCCGCCCCCAGGTGGTGAGGGTAGGTAGCAACACATCTGCCATGCTGATCCTCAACACTGGAGCTCCACAGGGGTGCGTGCTCAGTCCCCTCCTGCACTCCCTGTTCACCCACGACTGCATGGCCAGGCACGACTCCAACACCATCATTAAGTTTGCAGACGACACAACAGTGGTAGGCCTGATCAGACAACGATGAGACAGCCTATAGGGAGGAGGTCAGAGACCTGGCCATGCGGTGCCAGAATAACAACCTATCCCTCAACGTAACCAAGACTAAGGAGATGATTGTGGACTACAGGAAAAGGAGGACCGAGCACGGCCCCATTCTCATCGACGGGGCTGTAGTAGAGCAGGTTGAGAGTTTCAAGTTCCTTGGTGTCCACATCAACAACAAACTAGACTGGTCCAAACACACCAAGACAGTCGTGAAGAGGGCACGACAAAGCCTATTCCCCCTCAGGAAACTCAAAAGGTTCCACAGCTGCAACATCGAGAGCATCCTGACTGGTTGCATCATTGCCTGGTACGGCAACTGCTCGGCCTCCGATCGTAAGGCACTACAGAGGGTAGTGCGTTCGACCCAGTACATCACTGGGGCTAAGCTGCCTGCCATCCAGGACCTCTACACCAGGCAGTGTCAGAGGAAGGCCCTAAAAATTGTCAAAGACCCCAGCCACCCCAGTCATAGACTGTTCTCTCTACTACCACATGGAAAGCGGTACCGGAGTGACAAGCCTAGGACAAAAAGGCTTCTCAACAGTTTTTACCCCCAAGCCATAAGACTCCTGATCAGGTAATCAAATGGCTACCCGGACTATTTGCATTGTGTGCCCCCCCCCCAAACCCTCTTTTTATGCTGCTGCTACTCTCTGTTTATCATATATGCATAGTCACTTTAACTATACATTCATGTACATACTACCTCAGTTGGGCCGACCAACCAGTGCTCCCGCACATTGGCTAACCGGGCTATCTGCATTGTGTCCCGCCACCCACCACCCACCCCCCACCAACCCCTCTTTTACGTTACTGCTACTCTCTGTTCATCATATATGTATAGTCACTTTAACCATATCTACATGTACATACTACCTCAATCAGCCTCACTAACCGGTGTCTGTATGTAGCCTCGCTACTTTTATAGCCTCGCTACTGTATATGGCCTGTCTTTTTACTGTCGTTTTTATTTCTTCACTTACCTATTGTTCACCTAACACCTTTTTTTGCACTATTGGTTAGAGCCTGTAAGTAAGCATTTGACTGTAAGGTATACACCTGTTGTATTCGGCGCACGTGACAAATCAACTTTGATGTTATTTGATTTGATTTTTGGGAGAGATATTGGTTCTTGAAGAATTGGTTTTCTTCCATATTGTTATAGTGTTCTTAACTATGAAGATGTTAATATTCTTAGCTTTATCCTTTGAAAATAGACATGTGAAAAGATTCAGTGGGTGAGCATGTGTATCTTCAATAATTACCCATTGTTCCTCTTTAGTGCACTTAACAATAAGTCTTGGGTGGCGAGTTGATATAATTCCAAGTCTCAGTAGTTTCCTTAGCAAAGGATATCCACACTCAGGAAGGGTGTGTGTGTGTGTGTGTGAGTGTGTGGGTTGGTTCTTCTATCCTTGTGCGGACCTAAAATCCCCAAAAGTCCCCACAAGGATAGTAAAAACAAGGATAGTAAATTCTCCCTTGTGGGGAAAATTCCCACATCCCAAGAGGACAAAGGCTATTTTAAGCTTAGGGGTTAGGTTTAGGGTTAGAGTTACAGTTAGTGTTACAGTTTGGGTTAGGGTAAAGGTAAGGGGTTAGGTTTAGGGTTACAGTTAGTGTTACAGTTTGGGTTAGGGTAAAGGGTTAGGTTTAGGGTTACAGTTAGTGTTACAGTTTGGGTTAGGGTAAAGGTAAGCCCCTTACCTTTACCCTAACTCAAACTGTAACACTAACTGTAACCCTAACCCTAAACCTAACCCCTTACCTTTACCCTAACCCAAACTGTAACACTAACTGTAACCCTAAACCTAACCCTTTACCCTAACCCAAACTGTAACACGAACTGTAACCCTAAACCTAACCCCTTACCTTTACCCTAAGGTGTGTGTGTGTGTGTGTGTGTGTGTGTGTGTGTGTGTGTGTGTGTGTGTGTGTGTGTGTGTGTGTGTGTGTGTGTGTGTGTGTGTGTGTGGTGTGTGTGTGTGTGTGTGTCTCAGTTGGTAGAGAATGGTGCTTGCAATGCCAGGGTTGTGCTTGCAATGCCAGGATTAGCTTCCCTTGGGGCAACCAGTAGGGAAAATGTATGTACTCACTACTGTAAGTCGCTCTGGATAAGAGAATCTGCTAAAATTGAAAAATGTGTGTGAGCCAGACTGGCACTGGCAGTACTTACATGGTGGAGGTCCTGGGCAGAATATTGATGCATGCTGCCATCCTCCTCTCCATAATGGCTCTGTGGGAGAGAAGAGGAAGGAAGGGAGAAGAGGAGAGAGACAGCAACAATTATGATATCATTCAGTTATTTTGCAGATGTGTTGTTATTTTAAAGAATATTTGGCCTATTTAGTATATGGCCCAGGGCCGTGCACAGAGCTTTCAGTGGACACGTGCTGAAACTGTACAAATGAATATCTCAAAATTCACAGCATACCAACTGCTTCTGTAGCGAAAATGTTACCATTTTTGAGAATAGGCCTTTTTAATTCTGCAACAGCACACTCACTCATCACAAATTGTAAGCAAGCTAGTTACAGTGCCTCCTAAAGATATGATTGACATCGGGAAAAGATGGTCATTCATATTGATGATTGATTTTAAATCTGCTAGTTAGCTAGCTCAATTTGTTTTATAATTGTGATTTATCTCCAATGCTCTTAAATAATACCTTCATAATATACACTGAACAACATCCAATAATTTCAAAGATTTTACTGACTTACAGTTCATATAAGGAAATCAGTCAAGTGAAATAAATGTATTAGGCTCTAATCTATAGATTTCACATGACTGGGAATGCAGATATGCATATCTTGGTCAAAGATACCTTAAAAAAAGTAGGGGCGTGGATGAGAAAACCTTTCAGTATCTGGTGTGACCACAATTTTCTACATGCAGCACAACACATCTCCTTCGTACAGAGTTGATCAGGCTGTCGATTGTGACCTGTGGAATATTATCCCACTCCTCTTCAATGGCTGTGTGAAGTTGCTGGATATTGGCAGGAACTGGAACACGGTGCCGTACACGTCGATCCAGAGCATCCCAAACCTGCTCAATGGGTGACATGTCTGAGTACGCAGACCATGGAAAAACTTGGACATTTTCAGCTTCCAGGATTTGTGTATGGATCCTTGTGACATCGGGCCATGCATTATCATGTTGAAACAGGAGTTGATGCCGGCGGATGAATGGCAAGACCGTGGTCCTCAGGATCTCGCCACGGTATCTCTGTGCATTCAAATTTCCATTGATAAAATGCAATTGTGTTCATTGTCTGTAGCTTATGCCTGCCCATACCACAACCCCACCCTCACCATGGGACACTCTGGTCACAACTCTGACATCAGCAAACCCGTTCGCACACACGACGCCACACACACTGTATGCAATCTTCCAGGTACAGTTGACACCAAGTTTCATTTGAGAAGTGCACACTTATCCAGAGTGCCAGTGGCCATCAAAAGTGAGCATTTGCCCACTGAAGTCTGTTATGAAGCCAAACTGCATTCAGATCAAGACCCGGGTGAGGACGATGAGCACGCAGATGACCGTCCTTGAGACAGTTTGTGCAGAAATGATTTGGTTGTGCAAACCCACAGTTTCATCAGCTGTCCGGGTGGCTGGTCTCAGACGATCCCGCAGGTGAAGAAGCCGGATGTGGAGGTCCTCAGCTGGCATGGTTACATGTGATCTGAGGTTGTGAGGCCAGTTGGATGTACTGCCAACTTCTCTAAAATGGCGTTGGAGGCGGTTTATGGTAAAGAAGTGAACATTAAATTATCTGGCAACAGCTCTGGTGGACATTCCTGCATTCAGCATTCCAATTGCACCCTCCATCAAAACTTAAGACACCTGTGACATTGTGTTGTGTAACAAAACGGCACATTTTAGAGTGGAATTTATAGTCCCCAGCACAAGGTGCACCTGTGTAATGATCACGCTGTTTAATCAGCTTCTTGATATGCCACATCTGACAGGTGGATGGATTATCTTTGCAAAGGAGAAATGTTCACTAACAGGGATGTAAACAGATTTGCGCACAAAATTTGAGAGAAATAAGCTTTCCGTGGGTATGGACATTTTGGGGATCTTTTATTTCAGGCGATGAAACATGGGACCAACACTTTACATGTTATGTTTATATTTTTGTTTTGTATAAAATTACTAATCTTCTAAATCGATATACTGTATATATGGCTGGCTGGCTATCAACCTTTGTGGATATTTTAGTATATGGTGGTTAGCTAGACGACCTGTGTTGCTGCTCAATATCCTCATTTTGAAAACATTTCCTTAATACTACTGCTTTAACCTGAGAGGATGGATGGAGGGAAGAACATTTACATTTCGGAGCAGCTCGTTTGAAACCTACTCAGTGTTCTCTCCAATTAGGGCCATGTTAAAAAGAGAACAGCTCATCTACATTCACGACAGACCAGGGTTGGGCTCAATTCTAGGCAGTCAATTCAGGAAATAAACTGAAATTCCAACAAAAATTGAATTAAATGTAGATCTTACCATGAAGTGCTTACTTATGAGCTCTTTCCTAACAATTCAGATTCAAAAAGTAAGAAAAAGTAAGAGGTTGAGGTAATTGAGGTAATATGTACAGTTTACAAGTACGTAATACAAGTACAAATATGTTCCTTCTTCCTTAAGGAGATACATACAATTGAAGTCGAAGGTTTACATACACCTTCGCCGAATACATTTAATCTCAGTTCTTCACAATTCCTGACATTTAATCCAAGTAAAATTTCCCTGGTTTAGGTCAGTTAGGATCACCACTTTATTTTAAGAATGTGAAATGTCAGAATAATAGTAGAGAAAATTATTTATTTCAGCTTTTATTTCTTTCATCACATTCCCAGTGGGTCAGAAGTTTACATACACTCAATTACTATTTGGTAGCATTGCCTTTAAATTGTTTAACTTGGGTCAAACGTTTCGGGTAGCCTTCCACAAGCTTCCCACAGTAAGTTGGGTGAATTTTGGCCCATTCCTCCTGACAGAGCTGGTGTAACTGAATAAGGTTTGTCGGCCTCCTTGCTCGCACACGCTTTTTCAGTTCTGCCCACAAATGTTCTATAGGATTGAGGTCAGGGCTTTGTGATGGCCACTCCAATGCCTTGACTTTGTTGTCCTTAGGCCATTTTGCCACAACTTTGGAAGTATACTTTGGGTCATTGTCCATTTGCGACCAAGCTTTAACTTCCTGACTGATGTCTTGAGATGTTGCTTCAATATACCCACATAATGTCCTCCCTCATGATGCCATTTATTTTATGAAGTGCACTAGTCCCTCCTGCAGCAAAGCACCCCCACAACATGATGCTGCCACCCCCAGGCTTCACGGTTGGGATGGTGTTCTTCGGCTTTCAAGCCTCCCCCTTTTTCCTCCAAACATAACGATGGTCATTACGGCCAAACAGTTCTATTTTTGTTTCATCAGATCAGATGACATTTCTCCAAAAGCACAAACTTTGTCCCCATGTGCAGTTGCAAACCGTAGTCTGGCTTTTTTATGGCGGTTTTGGAGCAGTGGCTTCTTCCTTGCTGAGCGGCCTTTCAGGTTATGTCGACATAGGACTTGTTTTACTGTCAATATAGATACTTTTGTACCTGCTTCCTCCAGCATCTTCACAGGGTCCTTTGCTGTTGTTCTGGGATTGATTTGCACTTTTCGCACCAAAGTACGTTCATCTTTAGGAGACAGAATGTGTCTCCTTCCTGAGCGGTATGATTGCTGTGTGGTCCCATGGTGTTTATACTTGCATACTATTGTTTGTACAGATGAAAGTGGTATCTTCTGGCGTTTGGAAATTGCTCCCAAGGAAGAACCAGACTTGTGGAGGTCTACAATTTTTTATGAGAATTAGCCTATCAGAAGCTTCTGAAGCCATGACATAATTTTGGGGCATTTTCCAAGCTGTTTAAAGGCAAAGTCAACTTAGTGTATGTAAACTTCTGACCCACTGGAATTGTGACAGTGAATTAATTATAAGTGAAATAATCTGTTTGTAAACAATTGTTGGAAGAATTACTTGTATCATGCACAAGTAGATGTTCTAACCGACTTGCCAAAACTGTAGTTTGTTAACAAGAAATTTGTGGAGTGGTTGAAAAACGAGTTTTAATGATTCCAACCTAAGTTTATATCAGGTGTGTGCGCCCTGGTAGCGAAGTCGGGTGCAGGAGAGAAGAGATTTGTGAACAGGCGTACACTTTGAGGCAAAAGTGCAACACAGTCACAATAATTATGTTTAACAATAAACATCTTCGTGAAATACCACGGAAAAACAAACCAGTCTGGCGCGTCAACAATAAACATGTAACACAAACAATCTTTCACAAAGACATGATGGGGACAGAGGAATAAATACATGTAGATTGATTGGGGAATGAAAACCAGGTGTGCAGGGAACAAGACAAAACAAATGGATACATGAAAATTGGAGTGGCGATGGCTAGAAAGTCGGTGACGTCGACCGCTGAACGTGGAGAGGAGCCGATTTCGGCGGAAGTCGTGACAGTGTATGTAAACTTCCGACTTCAACTGTACCGTTCAAACGTTTGGGGTCACTTAGAAATGTCCTTGTTTTTTAAAGAAAATCACATTTTTTGTCTATTAAAATAACATCAAATTGATCAGAAGTACATTGTTAATGTTGTAAATGACTATTGTAGCTGGAAACAGCTGATTTTTAATGGAATATCTACATAGGCGTACAGAGGCCCATTATCAGCAATCATCACTCCTGATTTCCAATGGCACGTTGTGTTAGCTAATCCAAGTTTATAGTTTTAAAAGGTAAAATTGGTCATTAGAAAACCTTTTTGTAATTATGTTAGCACAGCTGAAAACTGTTGTTCTGATTAAAGAAGCAATAAAACTGGCCTTTAGACGAGTTGAGTATCTGGAGCATCAGCATTTGTGGGTTCGATTACAGGCTCAAAATGGCCAGAAACAAAGTCTTTCTTCTGAAAATCGTCAGTCTATTCTTGTTCTGAGAAAATGAAGGCTTTTCTGTGTGAGAAATTGCCAAGAAACTTAAGATCTTGTACAACGCTGTGTACTACTCCCTTCACAGAACAGCGCAAACTGGCTCTAAGCAGAATAGATAGAGGAGTGGGAGGCCCCGGTGCACAATTGAGCAAGAGGACAAGTATATTAGAGTGTCTAGTTTGAGAAACAGACGCCTCACAAGTCCTCAACATCAACAGTGAAGAGACGACTCCTGCTGGCCTTCTAGGCAGATTTGCAAAGAAAAAGCCATATCTCAGACATCTGACCAACATTCTGAAGGCACAGGGGGGAAAGGAGATCAAAATCCACGGCCAGTCCATTCGATTCGTCCAGGACCTGTCTGCTAGGCTTAAGAAAAACAATGCAATCAATACATTCTGATCAGACAGTCACTGGAGGGAAAAGGAATCAAATCTCAACTCTGCTTCCTGGCAATGCTGTGGGTATGGAAGGGAACGAAAAGGATGGAATTCACAAGCACTGATGAAGCTTCAACTGGCAGATTCATTGAATAGTACCGGCAAAACACCATTCAACACCATCAACAGTGAAGAGGCGACAGTCACGACCGTCGTATGAATAATTGGACAGCGTGAGTAGAGCGTGAGTAGAGTTCCACATTTTAATGATAGTGAAACTTCCAAAACAAAAAAGATATAACGATCGTGAAATACACTGCACAAAAAAATAAAGGGAACACTTAAACAACACAATGTAACTCCAAGTCAATCACACTTCTGTGAAATCAAACTGTCCACTTAGGAAGCAACACTGATTGACAATAAATTTCACATGCTGTTGTGCAAATGGAATAGACAACAGGTGGAAATTATAGGCAATTAGCAAGACACCCCCAATAAAGGAGTGGTTCTGCAGGTGGTGACCACAGACCACTTCTCAGTTCCTATGCTTCCAGGCTGATGTTTTGGTCACTTTTGAATGCTGACGGTGCTTTCACTCTAGTGGTAGCATGAGACGGAGTCTACAACCCACACAAGTGGCTCAGGTAGTGCAGGTCATCCAGGATGGTACATCAATGCGAGCTGTGGCAAGAAGGTTTGCTGTGTCTGTCAGCATAGTGTCCAGAGCATGGAGGCGCTACCAGGAGACAGGCCAGTACATCAGGAGATGTGGAGGAGGCCATAGGAGGGCAACAACCCAGCAGCAGGACCGCTACCTCTGCCTTTGTGCAAGGAGGAGCAAGAGGAGCACTGCCAGAGCCCTGCAAAATGACCTCCAGCATGTCACAAATGTGCATGTGTCTGCTCAAACGGTCAGAAACAGACTCCATGAGGGTGGTATGAGGGCCCGACGTCCACAGGTGGGGGTTGTGCTTACAGCCCAACACCGTGCAGGGCGTTTGGCATTTGCCAGAGAACACCAAGATTAGCAAATTTGCCACTGGCGCCCTGTGCTCTTCACAGATGAAAGCAGGTTCACACCGAGCACGTGACATACGTGACAGAGTCTGGAGATGCCGTGGAGAACGTTCTGCTGCCTGCAACATCTTCCAGCATGACCGGTTTGGCGGTGGGTCAGTCATGGTGTGGGGTGGCATTTCTTTGGGGGGCCGCACAGCCCTCCATGTGCTCGCCAGAGGTAGCCTGACTGCCATTAGGTACCGAGATGAGATCCTCAGACCCCTTGTGAGACCATATGCTGGTGCGGTTGGCCCTTGGTTCCTACTAATGCAAGACAATGCTAGACTTCATGTGGCTGGAGTGTGTCAGCAGTTCCTGCAAGAGGGAGGCATTGATGCTATGGACTGGCCCGCCCGTTCCCCAGACCTGAACCCAATTGAGCACATCTGGGACATCATGTCTCGCTCCATCCACCAACGCTACGTTGCAGCACAGACTGTCCAGGAGTTGGCGGATGCTTTAGTCCAGATCTGGGAGGAGATCCCTCAGGAGACCATCCGCCACCTCATCAGGAGCATGCCTAGGCGTTGTAGGGAGGTCATACAGGCACGTGGAGGCCACACACACTACTGAGCCTCATTTTGACTTGTTTTAAGGACATTACATCAAAGTTGGATCAGCCTGTAGTGTGGTTTTCCACTTTAATTTTGAGTGTGACTCCAAATCCAGACCTCCATGGGTTGATAAATTGGATTTCCATTGATTATTTTTTTGTGATTTTGTTGTCAGCACATTCAACTATGTAAAGAAAAAAGTATTTAATAAGATTATTTCATTCATTCAGATCTAGGATGTGTTATTTTAGTGTTCCCTTTATTTTTTTGAGCAGTGTATGTAGCGCACATAGGCACTCATACAAAACAATATCCCACATAGCATGTGGGAAAAAGGACACACTAAGTATGATCCCTAATTAGAGGTAACGATATTCAGAAACCTCTAATTGGGAACCATATACACACACACCAACATAGACATATAATACCTAGAAACCCCCGTAGTCACGCCCTGACCTAAAACACCATAGAGAACCCCGAGGGCTCTCTATGGTCAGGGCGTGACAGTGACTCCGGGATGCTGGCCTTCTAGGCAGAGTTGCAAAGAAAAAGCCATGTCTCTGTTCAGTGTCGGTTCTTTTGCCCATCTTGATATATCTTTTTTTATTTGCCAGTCTGAGATATGGCTTTTTCTTTGCAACTCTGCCTAGAAGGCCAGCATCCTGGAATCGCCTGTGTTTTTTACAATGGATAAAAGTAGAGACTCAGAGCTAGAAAATAGTATGTCATACAGTACAGTTAAGGAACAATGAGAAAGTAATTCTGCTTTTAAAGTTGATAAACTTGTAACCTCACCTTTGAGAAAATGGCCCTTGAATGTTTTGGTAAACCTACTGGAGTACTCTTCTTTGTTTACACACATTCAGCATCTTTCACACCCTCTTGAACCTTAGCCCCGACCCCACCCATCTCTAAGGACTCATGTGAGGCCATTTACTAAACAACCAAAGTTTCAAGACTAAAGGCTGGTTTATACTACGTCTATCGACAGTTGTCGCAGTGACATCATGAATATTATATTGTCTTCCAAAATCAAACTTGTCGTTGTCGTTATAAAAAGTGCAAACACAAAAACTACAGGCTGCATGACATCAGCAACTTGGTGGTCCAAAATAGCATAACTAGTGTATTTTAACACCAATAAACCCACCCGCTTAAAAAATGTATTTAGTATATGTCAATCTAGCAAACCAGGCAACTAAAAGCAACTTTCTTAACAATGTTTTGGTTAGTTTCTAGCTTGTTAGCTAGCTAGCTAATGTTAAGTAAACTGGCTAGCCAATTCAAATAATGATCATATCCTGTAGCTGACAACATCTTCACTTTAGCTCATTTGTCTTCATTATTACAGGAAAATAAACTTACAACAAGATCATTATTTACAAGTTTATGGAAAGCCAATTACAGAAAATTGCTTATGGTTGTGAGTGTGACAAAATAAAAGCAAGGCATTCTACCTGAGAATTTTAGGACTTGGACACTGTCTCGTTGGCCTAACATTATATACTAATTTGACTTTGTTGTGATGTTTTTCACATTACCATTTCTCGTAAACACATACTATATAAAATAAAATCAAAGTTAATGTTTTTACATGCACAGGATACAGAAGGTGTAGTGAAATGGTAACTTGCATAGTGGAGTCTTTTGTTTAGACATGTAGCTAGCTAGCTAGCTAAACAATAAACCATAATCCCAACTCATAACATTACTACCCTGAATCTGCAGATAGCTATCCAACCAGGAAAGGATTACCTACACATACTGAACAGCTCATGTTATAGACATAAGCATGCTACATGGCAGACAAACATGAACTCATCTCTCAATATGTCCAGCCCATCCATTATCTCAGCCAATCATGGCTTGCGGGAAAGTTCCTGTCTCTTTCCGTGGCTAAATCAACTAGACTCATAATTTAACAGTTTTATTCATATTTACAGATGGCATACAAGGTTGTTATTAAGGTATATGAAAGTTCACATGTTCCAGAAGGCATTTCTGCCCAAAAACGAAGTATACCTTCAAATGGCTCTCCTGAGAAGTATTAACACATGACATACACCTAGTTTCCTAAAACAAGTCCCTTTCAGGGGCATCTATTTTTAATGACTTCTCAATGACCTGAAAAAGAGAAGCTATTTATGTCAATATTTTTTATTCAAATTTAGTCTATTGCAAAAGTTATATTGAATTCTGTTTTATTGTCAATGCAACCAAATATCAACATTTGAAGGTGATGTACCTTCTGCTTGGATAGTTCCATCTGTGCCACTGACTTAGTCTGGCTTTATTTCCAGCTTGTCTACAAATATGTTGGATTCATGTCTCCATCTTAGCCAAAAATCGAATTTGAAGAATAGGGGCAATGTTGTTACATCTAATGCCTGTTTACCTGAGGCTGATGCCACTCAGGTGTTTGTACGCGTGTACACATGCATATACACACACTCTCATTCAAACGCACACACGTGCACATACACAGACACACACACACATACATACATACATACATACATACATGTAAATAGTGCCATACACGCACTCAAACGTATTCAGGGTGCCTTGCTGTTAGGATTTTTGTTGTACTTGATGTCTTTTGTTTTTTGCATTGTTGTTTTCTGTTTTTGTTAGTTTTTCTCTTTCTCTTTTGTTCCTTTTGGTGGTTGTTGGTGCATTGGGGGACGTGGGGATTGGTGCTTGGAGGGTAGGGAATGGAATGATTTTATTCTATTATGACTTTTCTTTATCTCGGGGGGTGGGACTGTGGGGGGGGGTCTCGGATAGTAGAGGGGCAGCTCTCAGGAAACTGTGGGGGGGATTTTAGAGGGCTGGTCGCCTGGCGGTTGGGAGCTTGGGCCGGTGGCTGATAGGTCACTGGTTCGGGTCCCCGTTTTTTGACCTTGTTGGAGATCTGTCAACGTGCCCTTGAGCAGGACGTTGACCCTGGTTGCTTCTGTGGGTCACTCTGGATGGGAGTCTGTTAGACGACTGAATGTAATGTTGAGCGGCTTCACTGCAAGTAAATTGTATGTTTTAACATCATTTTTTTTTTAAGTTAAAGAATAAGACTAAATCAAATCAAACTTCTGCGACGAGTGACAGATTTATTTACAGAGCAATTCAGTTGAGCATTTCCTGTTGACATATCAGTGCAACATAATGTAAAGTGTGACCTAGGTTATTCTGAATTTTGAAGCCCACATACTGTATTCTCAACAATTTGAGACCAATTTGAGACCTCTTATGGGATAGATATTTTCACACAGCCTCATCATTATTTGTTTAACAATTTCTCAATTACTTTTCTACAGTCTAGCCAAATATGGAAGGTTTATTTCAATCTGGTAATGTTAAAAATATATTTGAACTAATTTCACTTCTGCAGAAAGTGTCTCACTGCCCTCACGTTTGACCATTTCCTTATTTCTGTCCACTGAAATGGTATAATTGTTAAAGAGAGATATCCTCTTTTTAATAAGTGTCTGGTGAGTGGCAGAATGAGTCAGAAATGATGTTGTAGCTTAGCTGAGAATATCTGCTTGAGAAAAAAATGTTGTTCTGATACTCTCACTCTGAAAGTTTTAAAGATGTACTATGCAGGAATTGCTGCGCCATTTCCTGGTTGCTAAAATTCGAATAGTTCAGTTTATGTGACAAAACAAGCAAGCATAGTGTAGAGAATCATGTACCATCTATACCACTGTGAAATATATATTCCAAAACCAAAAATATAGCATTTTCAGCTGTTTGAAGCTGGTGTACAAAATCAAAAGTAAAAGATTCAAAAAAACGAAATTTAAGAATGGGACACAAAGAAAAAGCACACATTGAATAGACCTACTACTTTGTTAGATTTGCTTTCAATGAGAATGACAGATCTAAACATTTTTGTGTGAATTTGATCGGGTCGCCCACAAAGTTACGTATCGCAGCTTTATATATATATCTATAAATGTTATATTAATTCCAGTTTGTCTACAAATTAATAATTGATAAGTTGGATTTACGTCTATATCTCAACCAAAACTCAAGGTTAAAGAATAGGACTAAATGGTGATGCAACAGAACAACAACCCAAAAGACAGAAGTAAATTGTCACATCCTGACCATAGTAAGATGTGATTTTCTATGGTAGAGTAGGTCAGGGCGTGACAAGGGGTGTTTTGTGTTTTTCTATGTTTTCTATTTCTATGTTCTTAGGTTCTAGTTTTTGTGTTTCTATGTTGGCTTGTTTCGGATGATCTCCAATTGGAGGCAGCTGGTCCTCATTGTCTCTAATTGGAGATCATATTTAAGTAGGGGTTTTTCTTCCTGGGTTTTGTGGGTGATTATATTTTGAGTAGTGTTTGTTTCTCTCTGCGTCACGGTTTGTTGTTTTGTCATTTTCAGTTATTTGTGTATTGCAAAGTTTCACGGATTTAATAAAATGTGGAACCACGCTGCACTTTGGTCCGCTCCTTTCGACAGCCGTGACAGAATCACCCACCACAAAAGGACCAAGCAGCGTGCCCAGGAGCAACAGAAATGGACCTGGGAGGAAATTCTGGACGAAAAAGGACCCTGCAGGCTGGGGAGTATCGCCATCCGAGGGAGGAGATTGAGGCAGCTAAAGCGGAGCGGCGTCATTATGAGGCGCTGTACCAACAACGAGGCAAGGGCGAGAGACAGCCCCAAAAAATGTTTTGGGGGGGGCAGACGGGGATATTGGCAGAGTCAGGTTGGAGACCTGAGCCAACTCCCCGTGCTTACTGTGGGGGGCGAGTGATCGAGCAAGCACCATGTTATGCTGAGATACGCACTGTGTCGCCAGTGCGCAGCTACAGCCCGGTGCGCTCGGTGCACCTGGCCTCCAGTGACGTTCCCTAGTCCAGAACTCTCAGCGACGTTCTCTAGTCCGGTGAGACCTATTCCAGCTCCACGAAAGAAGCCTCCAGGGATAATCCATGGACTGGAGCCTCCAGTGATGATCCATGGCACAAAGCCTCCAGTGATGATCCATGGCACGGAACCTGTAGTGATGATCCATGGCACGGAGCCTGCAGCGACGGTCCCCAGTCCAGAACCTCCTGAGACGCTCCCCAGTCCGGAGCCTCCTGAGACGCTCCCCAGTCCGGAGCCTCCTGAGACGCTCCCCAGCCCGGAGCCTCCTGAGACGCTCCCCAGCCCGGAGCCTCCTGAGACTCTCCCCAGCCCGGAGCCTCCTGAGACTCTCCCCAGCCCGGAGCCTCCTGCGATGCTCCCCAGTCCGGAGCCTCCAGCGACGCTCCCTAGCCCTGAGCCTCCAGCGACGCACCGGAGCCCAGAACCTCCAGCAATGATCTACAGTCCGGTTCTTTCGATGACGATCCACGGTCAGGTGGTAATAAAGCAGAAGGATCAGCAGATGGAGCGGGGAGTACGCCCCGAACCGGAGCCGCCTCCTCTGCTGGAGGTTAAGGTTATGTGGACTGCATTTGAGCCGCAATAGACAATTGTTACCCTCCCTACCCTCCCTTTTGTTTTGTGGTTTCTTTTGTTTTAGGTGCATTCGGTTTCTTTTGTTTTAGGTGCATTCTGCACCTTTGGGGTGGGGGGGTACTGTCACGTCCTGACCATAGTAAGATGTGATTTTCTATGGTAGAGTAGGTCAGGGCGTGACAGGGGGTGTTTTGTGTTTTTCTATGTTTTCTATTTCAATGTTCTTAGGTTCTAGTTTTTGTATTTCTATGTTGGCTTGTTTGGGATGATCTCCAATTGGAGGCAGCTGGTCCTCGTTGTCTCTAATTGGAGATCATATTTAAGTAGGGGGTTTTCTTCCTGGGTTTTGTGGGTGATTATATTTTGAGTAGTGTCTGTTTCTCTCTGCGTCACGGTTTGTTGTTTTGTCATTTTCAGTTATTTGTGTATTGCAAAGTTTCACGGATTTAATAAAATGTGGAACTACAACCACGCTGCACTTTGGTCCGCTCCTTTCGACAGCCGTGACATAAATCAACAAAAGAATGGCTTGAACAGAAAAAAATGCGCCTTCTGGAGTGGCCCAGTCAGTCCTGACCTCAACCCGATTGAGATGCTGTGGCATGACCTCAAGAGAGCGGTTCACACCAGACATCCCAAGAATATTGTGGAACTGAAACAGTTTTGTAAAGAGTAATGGTCCAATATTCCTCCTGACTGTTGTGCAGGTCTGATCCGCAACTACAGAAAACGTTTGGTTGAGGTTATTGCTGCAAAAGGAGGGTCAACATGTTATTAAATCCAAAGGTTCACATAATTTTCCAACCTGCACTGTGAATGTTTACATGGTGTGTTCAATAAAGACATGAAAAATTATAATTGTTTTCGTGTTGTTAGTTTAAGCAGACTGTTTGTCTATTGTTGTGACTTAGATGAAGATCAGATGCGTGCTTCTACACCTGCATTGCTTGCTGTGTGGGGTTTTAGGCTGGGTTTCTGTACAGCACTTTGAGATATCAGCTGATGTAAGAAGGGCTTTATAAATACATTTGATCAGATAAAATGTTATGAGCAATTTATGCAGAAATCCAGGTAATTCGAAAGGGTTCACATACTTTTCATTCCCACTATATATATATTGTCTTTTTTTTGTTGAATCCTGGATTGAATTTAAATAATAGCTGTATACTTATGCTAAAATGTTTATTATATTCTATTGAGCCATTTACTTTATATTCATATTCTTATCTTTTATAATTTATTGTTGTTGCATTTTCGATAAGGAACCTGCAAGGAAGCATTTCGCTGGACTGTAATAATTACTAAATAAGTAGTAATTTTTATTAATTTATTCTTTATTCTATTTAGTGAGACATCTACAAACAGGAGAGAGCTGAAGCATTGAAGCATTGTGGGAATACTAATTACTTAGCATATATTTTGGTTAGTGGTTTGTCACATCACATGTGATATAAATAGGGCCAGGTGTTTTTCCTGACCAAGCAACCAAACCAGGAAAATCTCTGGGTCCTAGTTATGGCTTGTGCAGAATAATTGTAACTTGATCACAGGAATCTGCTGAGTGTCACGTCCTGACCAGTATAGGGGTTATTTGTTATTGTAGTTGGTCAGGACGTGGCAGAGGGTATTTGTTTTATGTGGTTCGGGGTGGTGGTTTGTTTAGAAGGGTGTTTGATTTATTATTTACGGGTTTTGGGTTATGTTTTATGTTTTTGTATTTCTATGTTCTTTCTAGTTTAGTATTTTCTATGTTAGGTAATTGGGTGTTGGACTCTCAATTGAAGGCAGGTGTTTGTAGTTGCCTTTGATTGAGAGTCCTATATATAGGGATGTGTTTTGTTTGTTAATTGTGGGTAATTGTATTCCGCACTGCTAGTTGTCGTAGCCTGTGAAACTGTCGTCTGGCGTTCTCTTTGTTTATTGTTTTTCCGTGTTCACATTTATTTAATAAATAATAATGATGAACATGCAACCCGCCGCGCCTTGGTCCTCACTTCACGAAGACAGCCGTTACACTGAGAGGAGGATGGCACATAATAATGGCTGGAATGGAACAATTGGAAGAGCATCAAACACTTGATGCATTTGATACCATTCCGTATATTCCGGTCCAGCCATTATCACGGGCCTGTCTTCCCCAATTAAGGTGCCACCAACCTCCTGCGATCTTGATGTGTTCTGAAACATACACTATGTGGCCAACAGTATGTGGACATCTGCTCGTCAGACATCTCATTCCAAAATCATGGGCATTAATATGGAGTTGGTCCCCGCTTTGCTGCTATAACAGCCTCCACTCTTCTGGGAAGGCTTTCCGTTAGATGTTGGAACATTGCTGCAGGGATTTGCTTCTCATCAGCCACAACAGTATTAGTGAGGTCAGGACTGATGTTGGGCGATTAGGCCTGGCTCGCAGTCGGCATTCCAATTCATCCCAAAGGTGTTAGATGGTGTTAGATGGGGATGAAGTCAGAATTCTGTGCAGGCCAGTCAAGTTCTTCCACACCGATCTCAACTAACAATTTTCCTGATACGCGAATGCAGTAAGAAGCCAAGGTAAGTTGCTAGCTAGCATTAAACTTATCTTATAAAAACAATCATTCAATCAATCATAATCACTAGTTAACTACACATGGTTGATGATATTACTAGTTTATCTAGCCTGTCCTGCGTTGCATATAATCGATGCGGTGCACATTCGCGAAAAAGGTCTGTCGTTGCTCCAACTTGTACCTAACCATAAACATCAATGTCTTTCTTAAAATCAATACACAAGTATATATTTTTAAACTTGCACCTTTAGTTAATATTGCCTGCTAACATGAATTTCTTTTAACTAGGGAAAATGTGTCACCTCTGCAACAGAGTCAGGGTATATGCAGCAGTTTGGGCCGCCTGGCTCGTTGCGAACTGTGAAGACTATTTCTTCCTAACAAAGACAGCCGACTTCGCCAAACGGGATGATTTAACTAAAGCGCATTTGCGAAAAAAGCACAATCGTTGCACAACTATACCTAACCATAAACATCAATGCCTTTCTTAAAATCAATACACAGAAGTATATATTTTTAAACCTGCATATTTAGCTAAAAGAAATCCAGGTTAGCAGGCAATATTAACCAGGTCAATTCTCTTCCTGTCACAACGTCCACAGAAGGTGGCGCCTCTCCTCGGTTGGGCGGTGCTCGGTGGTCGTCGTCGCCGGCCTACTAGCTGCCACCGATCTATGTTTCAGTGTCTGTTAGTTATGTCTGTTTTTTGATTGCACCTGTTTCGTGTTAGTCATTAGTGGGGGGGTATTTAGTTTGTCTGTGTTTAGTTAGGATTCGTGCGGGATTGTTCATTGTTACGTGTGGTAGGGGTTGTGTTGTTTATACGTAGTTGGTTTACTACTTATTGTCTAGGCATTAGGGTTGCCGGGCTGCGCCCCGTCTGTCTTTTCGAGTGGAGCTTCCCTCTAATCTTTTGACTGTTGTGCTCCCAGCCTTATATGGATTTTTCCCTTGGATTTATTAAATCACGTTTGTTCCAACGGACCTCAGCCTCCTGCGCTTGACTCACCCTTAAACTGTTCTATCCGCCCGTGACACTTCCGTTCATTGCATGCAGAGTCGGGGTATATGTAACAGTTTGGGCCGCCTGGCTCGTTGCGAACTAATTTGCCAGAATTTTACGTAATTATGACATAACATTGAAGGTTGTGCAATGCAACAGGAACATTTAGACTTATGGATGCCACCCGATAAAATATGGAACGGTTCCGTATTTCACTGAAAGAATAAACGTGATAGTTTCCGGATTCGACCATATTAATGACCTAAGGCTTGTGTTTCTGTGTGTTATTATGTTATAACTAAGTCTATGATTTGATAGAGCAGTCTGACTGAGCGATGGTAGGCACCAGCAGGCTCATAAGCATTCATTCAAAATAGCACTTTTGTGCGTTTGCCAGCAGCCCTTCGCAATGCATTGCGCTGTTTATGACTTCAAGCCTATCAACTCCCAAGATTAGGCTGGTGTAACCGATGTGAAATGGCTAGCAAGATAGTGGGGTGCGCGCTAATAGCGTTTCAAACGTTAGTTGTTTCCCATGCTCTGCATGGGTAACGCTGCTTCGAGGGTGGCTGTTGTCGATGTGTTCCTGGTTCGAGCCCAGGTAGGAGCGAGGAGTGGGACGGAAGCTATACTGTTTCACTGGCAATACTAAAGTGCCTATAAGAACATCCAATAGTCAAAGGTATATGAAATACAAATCATATAGAGAGAAATAGTCCTATAATTCATATAATAACTACAACCTAAAACTTCTTACCTGGGAATATTGAAGACTCGTGTTAAAAAGAACCACCAGCTTTCATATGTTCTCATGTTCTGAGCAAGGAACTTAAACGTTAGCTTTCTTACATGGCACATATTGCACTTTTACTTTCTTCTCCAACACTTTGTTTTTGCATTATTTAAACCAAATTGAACATGTTTCATTATTTATTTGAGGCTAAATAGATTTTATTGATGTATTATATTAAGTTAAAATAAGTGTTCATTCAGTATTGTTCTAATTGTCATTATTACAAATAAAACAAATAAAAAAATAGGCCAATTAATCGGTATCGGCTTTTTTGGGCCTCCAATAATCGGTATCGGCAACGGCGTTGAGAAAAAAAAGCATAATCGGTCGACCTCTAATGGAAACCCATTTCAAGAGACTCCCGACGAACAGTTATTGTGCTGACGTTGCTTCCAGAGGCAGTTTGGAACCCAGTAGTGAGTGTTGCAACCGAGGACAGACAATTTTTCCACGCTACGTGGTTCAGCACTTGGCGGTCCTGTTCTGTGAGCTTGTGTGGCCTAACCCTTCACGGCTGAGCCACTGTTGCTCCTCGACGTTTCCACTTCACAACAACAGGACTTATGTAAATTTGATGACCTGACTTGTTGGAAAGGTGGCGTCCTATGACGGTGCCACGTTGAAAGTCACTGAGCTCTTCAGTAAGGCCGTTCTACTGCCAATTTTTGGCTATGGAGATTGCATGGCTGTATGCTCGATTTTAAACACCTGTCAGCAACGAATGTGGCTTACCACACTGCATCCCACTGCTGGCTTGCTTCTGAAGCTAAGCAGGGTTGGTCCTGGTCAGTCCCAGATGCTGCTGTAAGTAGTGATGGAGGGCCAATAGGAGGCACCCTTTCTTCTGGTGTAAAAAAATATCACAACGCCCAGGGCAGTGATTGGGGACATCGCCCTGTGTAGGGTGCCATATTTCAGATGGGACGTTAAACGGGTGTCCTGACTCTCTGTGGTCACTAAAGATCCCATGGCACTTCTCGTAAGAGTAGGGGTGTTAACCCCGGTGTCCTGGCTAAATTCCCAATCTGGCCCTCATACCATCATGGTCACCTAATCATCCCCAATTTACAATTGGCTCATTCATCCCCCCTCCTCTCCCCTGTAACTATTCCCCAGGTCGTTGCTGTAAATTAGAAGGTTTTCTCAGTCAACTTACCTGGTAAAATAAGGGTAAAAAAAGAGCCAAACCCACTAATTTGAAGGGGTGTCCACATACTTTTGTATATATAGTGTATTATAAAGGGAGAGTAACCCTGCAGTACCACAAAAAGAGTCAAAATACTGTTCACACACTTCTAATACCCCTTATTCCTAATCCTCCAAAACAATGACAAAACATAATTTTCCTCCCATCTAAATCATTCTGTCCTAAAATAGTTATTCAACACTGCCGTGCCGCTCAGCCTCTCTAACCACTAACTCAATATCTAGGTTGAAGGTACCCAGGTTAGGACAAGCTAATAATTCCATGAGGAAGCTTTTGAAAATGAACAGATTCATGGGACCAGCGCCAACTAGCATCGCTGGTCCCATTTTTAGAATTCTTCCTCATTTATGCAATGCATTATGGGATATTAGAATCTTCTTGTTTTAACCTCTGTTATCTTCAACCTAGCTCATTCTCAGAAAATGCTCTAACCCTAACTCTACCTCATCAAAAGATGACATAGTGTATGAGTGATCCTGTTTTTAAAAATTTTATTTCACCTTTATTTAACCAGGTAGACAAGTTGAGAACAAGTTCTCATTTACAATTGCGACCTGTTCATTCATCCCACACAGTCGAAATTGCATTCAAGGGTTTTCCCCTCATTTTGTTTGGGTGCATGATGTTGTTTAACACAACCATCACATTGATTAGCCTAGAAGCATTTCACCATTGATTCATTGTGTAGTTTGTGTGTGGTGGGGTAGTATTGTTTAGTTACAGTGTGATAATGGTAGGTTGGACTGTAGCCTACCGGCCGATGTCCTTGGCTGCCTGTTCGTTGGGGCAGTTGATGAGGAGAACAGAGTGGTGTCCAGGTAGATAGCTCCCTGTGAAGGAAGAATGGAGCTTTCCACCCAGGAACCTCAGCATGGGATACATAGACATAGTCAACACCATTCCCTGGAGAAGAGGGAGGAGGAGGAACAGCAACACAATTCATTTCCCACCCACCTTGTGATCAGATTTTTTTAATTGAACCTTTATTTAACCAGGCAAGTCAATTAAGAACAAATTCTTATTTGCAATGTCGGCCTGACAAGAGGCAAAAGGCCTCCTGTGGGGATGGGGGATAAAAAAAACAACAACAAAAAACAATGTCAAACCAAATGGACAACACAGACAGAAGACACTGGCAACAGCACAAATACAACAGCAAACAAACCGTGGATGTTTGTGTGAAGTATAACAACATGCTTCCTTACATAAGGCAACGCAAACTCCTGACATATGGTGACAACTAGAAACAACTACGTCTCAAAAATCTATTCATCTATGTGTCCTTTGAACTCCTCCAGGGACACCATGTCCTGGAGTTTTAGGGAATTCCAAGACCAGGGGGCTGAGTAATGACAGGACCTTTTTCCATGCTCGGTTCTAATGTTCGGGACCGTTAGCATAAAACAAGATTGAGATCTAAGCATGTATGTGTTTTCATTTCGAGCTAGAAGAGAGGATGGGTAAAATGGCTGTTTTCCTAAAATGGCCTTATAAGTAACAATGTACTGATGGCATGCCACTTATGCCACATAACAAGTGTAATGCTTTCACATATCACACCAGGTAGAACAAATTGTCCTTAAAGACAGATCTAGGAGCAGATACCCTGCATCAGTTGTTAGGCTATTGGGAAAAATCCCACCTACTATAATCACATCTCTGAGTTGAGGTCACTTCAGGGCAAGTTGTGGAAGGAGTCAGGACATGGTCCCTGATGGTCATTCATTGGTCAGTGAACAATGCCAGGTATTATCCCTGCTGTCCCATCAGAATGCTGTGTCCGGGCTTAATCTTGGTGACTCTCTCTGTTCTCTATTCTCTTATTATTGTGCTCCCACAGCTGACTGGCTAGTTGGAACAGACAGCGGCCAATTTATAATCCTCTCTCTCTCGCTGCAGCCTCTCTCTGTATCTCTGCAAGCAGCATGGCATGAGATGGAGTGATTGGCATTTCACTAAATAACAGTGACCACTCCCCCAAAAAACATCTGTCAATAATTGTTTTGTATGAGAGAAGCATTTCACTTTATTAAAATACATCTGTGACTATTTGGGGAGGGTTTTTCCCCCAGATATTGTATTGTTATAGGTAACTGATCTTATATAGACATTTGTGAATTATTGCAACAAAACTACATTCCAAAACATGATTAATTTGCCATCTGGATACATTTCTATAATTGTATTCAACAAAAATAATGAACTTACCATACAGATCACGAACAATCCCAAACGACAGAGAGTTTGAGCTAGGGACTGCTTGTGATATCGCAGGGACAGGAAGTCCATTTTACTGCCAGCAACAAATGTCATTCCGACCAAGAGTTATTCAGACTGTCAGGCCCGGGTTTGAGAGGGAGAGAACAGATGGCGCCTTGTGCGCTCAACTTGACCTGGAGAGGGTGGAGAGGATCTATAAGCAGCTATGCGCTTATACCCTCACCAATAAAGTTCTCGCTTCATAGTCCGTTGCCCATTTCTTGTGAATAATAGTCTATTTTTTAATGTGCTAAATCTGCAAAGTTGAACTTTTCTGCTGGTGAAGCCACATTTTTGTGGATAGATAAACGCAGTGACAGGTAGGTCGGATAGGACGGTCAATGACAGCACAGGAATCCGTGCTTGTCATTGGATGTTTGACACTTCCGGATACACCAGCGTCCAACCAAACACCGGCATTGAACATAGGGAGCGCCACCCCCGAACCCTGGCCATAAGCGGCTTTCGCTCCCTAATAAACATAAGTGCTTTTCACTGGATGCGAGGTAGAGGCTAGAGAGGTAGGCCTGTGTTGTGTGCAGATTAAAAATATAAACAGTTTTATTTTAGTGGGTGAGTTAATACTGTGGGGGGTGGTCTTTTTGCCCGAGATGCAGATGGCGATATTGGTCTGCTAATACAGGACTGTTAAAGGCCCAGTGCACTACTTTATTATTTTATTATTATTATTAAGATTTTACAGGGGTGCTGCAGCACCCTCAGCACCCCTGCTTCCCGCAGCTATGCCCGCTCATTTGAAAGGAACAATTGAGTAGATCTGCCAAAATATATAGACCTATGATAAGACATTTCCATGAACCTGTTCAGAAAACCGCATCAAAACATCAACAACAGAACCATGGTTAAGTTTATTGAACAGGCAATTTATCATTATAAAATAGAGAACATGTTTTATGATAAGAAAGTACATGCCCTAAACATATTGATATACAGTAACTCACCTGTTGCATCATTGTAACAAAGAGAGTCACACACAGAGAATACATCAATGTTAATTTGAGGAACTTGTTTTCCTTTTCAGACAATACTGTTGTTCCTTTATTCATCAAGACAATACTGGTTTTGTCCCAAATGGCACCCTATTCCCTATTGGCCTTTGTCAGAAGTTATGCACCATAAAGGGAATAGGGTGCAATTTAGGACACAAACACTGTCTTCCTATAACCCTCAGAGAGGAGGCACATTTAGGGCATGGTCGAGGAATTTGACAGGGCACACCCTTTTACTGCACAAACACAGATATTGTAACTAAGATCCTACTGGAAGATGAGAGGTTTACATCAAACACTGTCTGTGGTGTGATAGTGTAAGTCAGATGTTATAAACTGACTCCAATAATTATATGACTAGGCCTATATGCCATTGTTAGTGTTATGCAGCCGTTATGACGGTGATACAAAACCGACAAAGCAGAGAAGATGATAAGTAAATGGATAATAAACAGCTCCATCATTTCCCCTGGTTGAGTTATAGTTGATAGCAGACAGTCAATTGACTTCTGCTTTTCAGGAGGATGAACCAGAACCAAACACCCGTCACAAAGAGTCTTGTCTAGAAGGGATACAGTTTGTCAAATTGAGGTTAAAATATGTTTTTTTTTTGCATTTTAGCTCACCCTAACCCTAAATATTTTTCTAACCATAACCTAATTCTCCTAACCTGCTATGTTAATTATCCTAACCTGCTATAAAAAAAGTAAATTTTTACATTGGTTGTATCCCTTCTAGACAAAACTGTCTCAAAGCCTCAAGTCAAATCTGTGGTGCCAGAATGCAGAGTGGCCACTAGATGACGGTGTGGGTTCACATATATTCTCCTTCAGTCTAATCCTGCCTCCCAATGTAAAAACCTGACATTCAGGGTACTCAATCCCCATTTCAAAATAGGCAATAACCAGAATATTCTGTAACGAAACAAGGCTTGTTCCAAGAAATAAACTAGTGTGACTCATCCGTCCTATTCAATCTCCCTCCCCACCCCTGTGCTTGTGTGTGCATGTGTGTTTGGCTGGCTGTCTCATCCTGCTAGGGGGCAGATCAGAGAGTTCACAGCAGGGTGCGCCATCAAGGCCACAGCCCCCAGAACAAACCAATTCACTTTCCCTCTTAGCCGACTCACAGGCTTCATTTGAGAGGCCTGTCAGAAAGCTCAGCCACTTAAGCCAGTGTTCCGCAACATGAAAGAGGATGACCGAAATAGAGGGATGGGTGGGTAAAAAAGAGAGAAAGGGAGAAAAGGGAATTAGGGAGAGAGGCGTTTGATCTACTCGTTCTGGGGCGTAGCTTGGGGGGAGGGGTTATGTTCACTCTGTTTATGGTCCCTTGAAATGTGTCATTCAACAAATCCTTTTTATTTATTTATGTTTTTGTGTATTTCATCTGTTTTTACCAGCAGACTTAAAGTGGAATGTGGAGAGGCAGATAATGAGGCCACAGGTCTAAACATACAAGTGAGGAATAAGTTAAAGAAAGAAGAGGGGGAAGAGGGATGAGGGGAAAAATTGAGAGAAGGATTGACAAAGGAGAGGAGAATAGAGAGAGAGAAAGAAGAAAGGAATCATGAAAAGAGCAGTGGAACAGTCAGAGAAGACAGGGTGATTAGTAAGAGCGATGTAGAATCTTTCAATACTTCAATCTCCTCCCTCTGTGTGTAGGTTGAGGAAGGGATGGTAGGGGTGGAAGGGGGAGTGGTAGGGGGTCAAGTGGGACCTAACAAAAGGGACTCCCCAGTAGTGATTAGAGATTAAGTAAGAGGAGGCTGCTCCTCCCCATTGAGATAGGCAGGGAGTTGTTTTTCTCATCACTACTCTGACCCCATACTCTGACTCTAACCACCTTTGAACCACCACCAACGTCCTCCTCTTGGACAGAGTGAGTGAGCCATCCATCATGTTATTCCTGGGGTGGGTTGGCTCCAGCCTTGCTGCCTATACTTCTTCAGTCCCTGAATGATGACTCAACCACAGCCACAACAACCACTGACTGACTGGCTGTGACAATAACAATGACAATAATGCTACTGCTCTGTGCAATGACCACCAGCATTTTCAATGACATTCCTCCTCAATCCTGCACACATTTGGCAGACCATTTCTTCTTGTGATAATGAACAATTGAATTTGTGCATTTTCATGTCATGTTATTTATTTGGTGACCACAACTACCATGCTTTAAAAAAACATCCTTCCTGCTAAAATGTCCACCTTTCAAAAATATATATATAAAAAAATCCCGCTATTTGGTTGAGTGGTGCCAGGAAAATAACCTCTCCCTCAACATCAACAAAATGAAGTATCTGATTTTGGACTTAAGGAAACAGCAAAGAGAGCGCACCCCCATCCACATCGACAGGGCTACAGTGGAGAGGGTGAAAAAGCTTCAAGTTCCAACCTGAAATGGCATATCCACACAGATAGTGTGGTGAAGAAGGCGCTGCTGTGCCTTTTCAACCTCAGGAGGCTTAGGAAATTTGTCTTGGCCCATCAATGCCTGGTACGGCAATTGCACTGTCTGTGACCGCAGGGCTCTCCAGAAGGGGGTGCAGTCAGCCCAACGCATCACCTGTGTCACAGGAAGGCCAAGAAGATTGTCAAGGACCTCTAGCAACCCGAGCTACGGCCTCTTCACCCTGCTACCATCTAGAAGGCAGAGACAGTACAGGTGCATCAAAGCTGGGGCCAAGAGACTGAAAAACAGCTTTTATCTCCAGGCCATCAGGCTGTCAAATAGTCACCACTAGCCCAGTACCCTGCCCTGAACGTAGTCACTGTCACTAGTCGGCTACCAACCGGTTCTCTGCCCTGCACCTTAGAGACTGCTGTCCTACGTACATAGTCATGGAACACTGGTCACTTTAATAATAGAACACTGGACATTTTCATAATGGAACACTGGTCACTTTAATAATGTTTACATACAGTTTTACCCACTTCATATGTGTTTATACTGTATTATAAACTGAGTGGTTCGTGCCCTGAATGCTGATTGGCTGACAGCCTTGGAATATCAGACCATATACCAAGGGCATGACAAAACACTTATTTTTACTTCTCTAATTGCATTGGTAACTAATTTATAAGAGCAATAAGGCACCTCTGGGGTTTGTGGTATATGACCAAGATATCATGACTAAGGGCCGTATCCAGGCAATCCGCGTTGCATCGTTAGCCGTGGTATAGTGGCCACATACTACACCTCCTCGGGCCTTATTGCTTAATTCTAGTCATGGCTCATCCTATATACTGTAACTAGTGCTGTACACACCTTTCCTATTCATATACAGTGTTGGAAAAAAGTATTTGATCCCCTGCTGATTTTGTACGTTTGCCCACTGACAAAGAAATGATCAGTCTATAATTTTAATGGTAGGTTTATTTGAACAGTGAGAGACAGAATAACAACAAAAGAATCCAGAAAAACGCATGTCAAAAATGTTATAAATTGATTTGCATTTTAATGAGGGAAATAAGTATTTGACCCCCTCTCAATCAGAAAGATTTCTGGCTCCCAGGTGTCTTTTATACAGGTAACGAGCTCAGATTAGGAGCACACTCTTAAAGGGAGTGCTCCTAATCTCAGCATGTTACCTGTATAAAAGACACCTGTCCACAGAAGCAATCAATCAATCAGATTTCAAACTCTCCACCATGGCCAAGACCAAAGAGCTCTCCAAGGATGTCAGGGACAAGATTATAGACCTACACAAAGCTGGAATGGGCTACCTAACCATCGCCAAGCTTGGTGAGAAGGTGACAACAGTTGGTGCGATTATTCGCAAATGGAAGAAACACAAAGAACTGTCAATCTCCCTTGGCCTGGGGCTCCATGCAAGATCTCACCTCGTGGAGTTGCAATGATCATGAGAACGGTGAGGAATCAGCCCAGAACTGCATGGGAGGATCTTGTCAATGATCTCAAGGCAGCTGGGACCATAGTCACCAAGAAAACAATTGGTAACAAACTACGCCATGAAGGACTGAAATCCTGCAGCGCCCGCAAGGTCCCCCTGCTCAAGAAAGCACTTATACATGCCTGTCTGAAGTTTGCCAATGAACATCGGAATGATTCAGAGGACAACTGGGTGAAAGTGTTGTGGTCAGATGAGATCAAAATGGAGCTCTTTGGCATCAACTCAACTCGCTGTGTTTGGAGGAGGAGGAATGCTGCCTATGACCCCAAGAACACCATCTCCACCGTCAAACATGGAGGTGGAAACATTATGCTTTGGGGGTGTTTTTCTGCTAAGGGGACAGGAAAACTTCACCGCATCAAAGGGACGATGGACGGGGCCATGTACCGTCAAATCTTGGGTGCGAACCTCCTTCCCTCAGCCAGGACATTGAAAATGGGTCGTGGATGGGTATTCCAGCATGACAATGACCCAAAACACACGGCCAAGGCAACAAAGGAGAGGCTCAAGAAGAAGCACATTAAGGTCCTGGAGTGGCCTGGCCAGTCTCCAGACCTTGATCCCATTGAAAATCTGTGGAGGGAGCTGAAGGTTTCAGTTGCCAAACGTCAGCCTCGAAACCTTAATGACTTGGAGAAGATCAGCAAAGAGGAGTGGGACAAAATCCCTCCTGAGATGTGTGCAAACCTGATGGCCAACTACAAGAAACGTCTGACCTCTGTGATTGCCAACAAGGGTTTTGCCACCAATTACTAAGTCATGTTTTGCAGAGGGGTCAAATACTTATTTCCCTCATTAAAATGCAAATCATTTTATAACATTTTTGACATGCGTTTTTCAGGATTTTTTGTTGTTATTCTGTTTCTCACTGTTCAAATAAACCTACCATTAAAATTATAGACTGATAATTTCTTTGTCAGTGGGCAAACGTACAAAATCAGCAGGGGATCAAATACTTTTTTCCCTCACTGTACTGTCCACACACACACACACACACACACACACACACACACACACACACACACACACACACACACACACACACACACACACACACACACACATATATATATGTATACATACGCAGTGCCTTCTAAATGTATTCAGACCCCTTGACTTTTTCCACATTTTGTTACACTACAGCCTAAAATGGATAAAATTAAACTTTCCCTCAATCTACACACAATACCCCATAATGACAAAGAGAAAACAGATTTTTTGAAATGTTTGCAAAATGTCAGAGCAAAAACCAAGCCATGATGTTGAAGGAATTGTCCGTAGAGCTCAGAGACAGGGTTGTGTCAAAGCACAGATCTGGGGAAGGGTACCAAAAAGGTTCACCTTCCATCAGGACAATGACCCTAAGCACACAGCCAAGACAAGGCAGGAGTGGCTTCGGGACAAGTCTCCGAATGTCCTTGATTGGCCCAGCCGGAGCCCGGACTTGAACCCGATCGAACATGTCTGGAGAGACCTGAAAATAGCTGTGCAGAGGTCTGCAGAGAAGAATGGGAGAAACTCCCCAAATACAAGCTTGTAGTGTCATACCCAAGAAGACTCGAGGCTGTAATCGCTGCAAAAAGGTGCATCAACAAACTACTGAGTAAAGTGTCTGAATACTTATGTAAATGTTATATTTCAGTTTTTTTTTATTTTATAAATTTGCAGAAATTAAAAAAAACTGTGTTTGCTTTGTCATTATGGTGTATTGCGTGTAGAATGAGGGGAAAAAACAATTATATCAATTTTAATATAAAGCTGTAATGTAACAAAATGTGAAAAAAGTAAAGGGGTCTGAATACTTTCCGAATGCAGGCAATACATGCTGCATCAAAATTGTCAAGAAAACAGCAGAATTCTTCACCAGGGTTGCAACCTGAACCCCGCACTCTTCAATATGTACATCAACAAATTGGCCACTATTCTAGAAAAATCCTCAGCCTCTGGTGTTCGTCTCCACAATTCAGAGGTTAAATGCCTGCTCTTCGCAGATGACCTGTGCCTGCTGTCTCCCACAGCACACGGCCTACAGCAGAGCCTGGACTTGGGCTCTGGCAGTAAACCCCAAAAAGACAAAATAATGATTTTATATTGAGTACTGCAAACACTACATTTACTTAGGTTTAAAAAATAAGCTCAACTGGACACCTAAATGAGGCAGTGAATGAACTGAGAGAGAAAGCATTAAGGGCATTCTACACCATAAAAAAAATGTATTCAAATTGAAATTTTAACATTTGGCTAAAACTAATTGAATGTGTCATTGAACTAATTGCACTTTATGGCTACGAGGTGTAGGGTCCTTTTGCAAAACAAGCTTTCACCCAATGGGACAAATACCCAAATGAAATCCTGCATGCAGATTTCTGTAAGATTCTCCTACATGTCCAGAGGAAAACTACACACAAGGCATGCAGGGCAGAATTAGGCCAATATCCACAAAAACTGAAAAAAAAAGAGCATTTAAGTTTTGGAAACATCTAAAATACAGTGACCCCCTCTAATATCATTGCCAAGCCCTGCAATGCCAATAACAACAGGCTGAGTTCACAAACCTGTTCTACTAACACACTGAAGCCTCAGGACCAGAACATCCAATCAATCAGAATAAACCAAATTACAACACAGTCAAAACAAGACTAAATGACCTATTGGGAAACACAAGGACAAGCACAAAAGCAAAATGCAGTGCTATCTGGCCCTAAATCGACTGTACACCACGACAAGCTATTTGACCATGGTTACTGATTAAAACTTTTTAAAAACCTTGACAAAGTACAGGCTCAGTGAGTACAGCCTTGCCATTGCGAAGGGTACAAACAGGAAAACCTGGCTCCCTGTAGAGGAAAAGCTGTGCAACCACTGCACCACAGCAGAACCTGAGACAGAGCTGCATTTCCTGACAAAATGTAAAAAATATAAAACAATTTAGTGTCATTTCCCCAAATTTGAAACCCTTATTCAAGGTTTCAAAGAACTATATGATGAGAAAGGGCTACCCGTCCTGTTGGGGGAAGATGCAGAGAGCTGTGGGTTGGCAGCGCACTACTTGCTGCCTGCCATAAGATGAGGGACAGTGTCTGACAGACCAACCAACCTGCACATGTCCTCTATGACTGTTATTGTCTATGATATGATTATTTTTACCCATGGTTATTGTTGTTACTGATTGTCCCGTTGACAAACTTGATTATTATTGTTTTAATTATGTTAATATTGTAAATTAATCACTTAATCTCCAAAGTAGGCTTTGGCAATATGTATACTGAACAAAAATATAAATTACATGCAACAATTTAAGGTTACTGAGTTATAGTTCATATGAGAAAATCAGTCAATTGAAATAAATTCATTAGGCCCTAATATATGGATTTCACATGACTGGGCATGAGGGCATAGGCCCACCAAATGGGGAGCCAGGCCCAGTCAATCAGAATTTTCTCAACAAAAGGGCTTTATTACAGACATAAATACTCAGTTTCATCAGCTGTCCGGGTGGCTGGTCTCAGACGACTCCGCAGGTGAAGAAGCCTGATGTGGAGGTCCTGGGCTGGTGTGGTTACACGTGGTCTGCGGTCGTCAAGCCCGTTGGACGTATGGGACAGCTCCAGTCATCTGACAGCAGCACAGAAGGATTGACACTGTTCAACACAACCACCTTGACACATCCACATAGACAATGCTGTCACAACACAACCACACACACACACACACACACACACACACACACACACACACACACACACACACACACACACACACACACGCATGTGCACCCACATGGACATGCGCAAACACACACACAGACAAACACAAGCAAGCATGCAAGCAGGCAGGCAAGCACACGCACTCACATTTTTTCCTTTGGGATCTCTTGTTGTCCAGTATGACTTCCCTCCAGGTATCACAAGTCTGGGTTATGGATATAGCTGGCCATGGGTCTGGAGATGATTAAATAGACCAATCCATGTCACAGTGGGGCAGGGATGGTTCATCTTGTGGCCAGAGCTTGTTGTTACTGGCACACACACACACACACACACACACACACACACACACACACACACACACACACACACACACACACAGATGATGGAGATTTTTTCTGTCAGTCAGTCCGGTTCAGGACGCATACAAAAAATTGTCCAAGGCAAAAAATATTCATGACTGTGGTGTGTGTGTCTATCTGTGTGTGTGTGTGTGTGCAGGTGCGTGTGTTGCTGCTGCTAATGTATGTGTGAGTCTGTGTGTGTGTGTTTGCACACATATGTGTATGTGTGTGCACCCTCTGTATCATTAAAGCCAGGGGCCTCAGGCTTACCCGGGGCCAAACCTCTCTCTACATAATCAACAACCTATTACCTATTACCTTTCATCACCCCACGTCTCACCCAATGACTCACCTCATTCACCCAAACACACGTTGACCACCTCTTCTTATCTCTCTCTGCCCTCCTCCCCTCTGTCTCTCTTTGCCCTCCTCTCCCACCTCTTCCCAAACAAACACGAGCCCCGTTTCCTGTTTTAATTGTCCCCTAAGTGGCCCCTGTGCTGGTGGTTTATTATGCAGCCTCTCTCTGCCAGGGAACTGATAACCTCTACCATTGTATCCTAAATGGCACCCTATTCCCTTATAAGGCACTACTTCTGACCAGAGCCGTATGGGCCCTGTTCAAAAGTAGTGCACTACATAGGGAATAGGGTGCCATTTGGGACGTAGTCTTCTATTGCTGTGAGCAATTAAACCAGCACACCTACCGCTCGGAATGAAGAATCAGAGAGAGGAGGGAGAGGAGGATGGAGGGGGGAGGGGGAGAAGGGGAGATAAAGGAGATAGAGAGGGGATAAAAAGGAGAGATGGAGGAAGAGAGTGAGAGGGGAGTGAAAAATATAGATTGAGAAGATCGATAAATAGAGCGGTCATTCCACAAAATGAGTCCCTTTTGGGTGGTGTAACTTGGTGAAAAAAACTGCTTGATTTCACTTTTTTTTTTGTCATGAAGAGCACACCTTCATAAAAAACATGTTTGCCCATCTTAAGTGGTAAATAAACAAAAGTATTACAGTAAGTGCCAATTGAGTGCCAAATAAAGTAACAGGATTGACTGTAACGGGGTTGACTATTTCATCCACAACCAGCCATAAATCCCTTCGTGACAGGGGGAATGGATACTTGTTGTGTGCAACAGGGAGGGGCACTTGAATGCACGCTTCACCCAAAACATTTAATTGTAAAAATCTAACGTGTCTTTCTATGGGTAACAGGGTTAACGTGTCATGCGCGACCAGGGAGGTGCAGCTCAGTTTTCCACCACAAAACACCAGAAAATTGCCAAAAAGAGTGTAACCAGCGTGCCTGTTTTTACACTATGATTTGACTATTAGATGTTCAATCTTTCTTTTGGAAATATTTTAAAAGGAATAGTTTCACCGTATTATAATGAGAGTTCATTTCACGTAACAGGGTTGACCTTAAAATGAGGGACAGGTTATTTTTCTTCCTTAAAATGAATCACTAATCATATGAAATAAATAATAATCTTTAGAAATGACTTTGTTGAAACAACCGAATAAATAGGGCTTTACATCTAGGAGTTAAGTGGGATAAAATCTTCCTAGATGTCACAAAGTGCACACAAGGACATGTCAAAATGCTGAGTTTTGGCACTATAGCAAGTCTTTATTCATATTAAAAAAAATCTGATTTATATAATTTTTTGATGTGGTCTACGATATATTATATGCCACTTCCTTTAATATAACAGCCTTTAAAAAAATGTCTGTATAGAATATCAAAGGGACACAAAATGCAAATCTTTTCGTGGAATGACCCAGAGAGTGGAAAGAGAAAGAGAGAAGAGGGCAGGGAGAGAAGAGGGATGGCCATAGGAGTTTTTTTTAATGGTTATTCAAAGGGAAATCAATGCTAATGATTGAGACTGTTCATGCTGCTTGGTGACAAGGAAACAACCCTCAGAGAACGCAAGGTGCTGAGGTGTGTGTGTAGTGTTTGTGTGTGTGTGAGACTCCAACTCAGTTACTGATAAGGCGAGTAGCCAGAATGGAGAATGGACAACGTGACACCAGTGTGGCTGCTACTGTATCTAGACCCATTAAGCTCTGGTCACAATTAAAGATTTGGTTATTGATTATGAACAAAGCAGCACTGGACTGATGACAAAACGTTCACTAAAGATGTCCTCCCTACTTCCTTATCGTGCACAGTAGTTCCAAAACACTCACTAAGCAACAGAGCTGAAGTCTAATACAGGTATACCTGTATTTGTTTTCTTTCAAATAATTTGAGCGCCTGGATCAATAAAATACTTTGAGCGCCTGGATCAATAAAATACTTTGAGCGCCTGGATCAATCAAGCGAAGCTCAAGTGTTTGATCTGCTTCTACCTTGGTAGCCATAGGCCATGTGGGCAGATCTGGTTAACTTCCAGGCCCTAGTGTTATTGCGATAAAACAGCCTTGTATTGGATAGATGTAGATTTAAATCCAGCTGTGGCTCTCTCAGCTCTGTCATGCCCTGCGTCCTCTATTGAGGTTCCCATCCAGCTGTTATAGGGGGCCATTGACATAGTAAGATAAATATCAACTCTCCCCTTTTAACATTTACATTTAGGCCTACATTATAGTAATTTAGTGGCACTTTTTTCCAGAGGGACTTTGGTTTTAGATGCCCATTGTAACAGCACAATCATAGTCTGGTGTGGTTTTAATGATGATTACAAATAGTTTTAAATGAGCAGCTATCAGGTGTTTAAATACGCAGAGGGGCTGTTTTCTGTTTTCTGCTATGATAAAGATAATTACAGTGGGAAGGTGTGAGAGAAAACAGCTACAAAGTGTGGTCTCCTGTGGAAAGAGATCCACCATTTTGTGGGTTTGCAGAATAAATATGTTTACTCTAGCTGTTTACCTCCATGTGGTACTAGCTGCTGCCTGGCTGCAACGCTCCCCAGCCCCAGACTCAGCCTAGTAATAAACAAAGGGGGTGGGGGGCAAAGCAGGAAACTGTTGAAAAAGAGTGTGGTGGAGATCAAACGGTTTTATTTCTGTTGTTCCGGGAAGAAGGGGCCTCTTTCTCTGAATCCTCCGGGAGTAGTGCTCCAGATTCAAAATCTTTCCTTTTTTTTCCACTCGTGGTCCTTTGAAATATTTAGTGATTTTAGCTAGCTATCTCCCCACAATACACACACACGCAGGTACACACTCACACACACATGTACAAACATTTAAGACATTTGTGTGCTGTCACGCTTGTGTGGAGAGACGGACCAAGGCGTAGCGTGAAATAAGTTCCACATCTTTATTTTAGTGAAACTTAAAACAAACCAAGAAACAAACAACGAGGTGACACGCACTCTGTAGCCCCCACCCAGGCCCTGGATCCGGCCATCGCCCCAGGCTGAACGCCGTGCCTGGACTGGGCATCGGCGCAAAGGAGGGCTCTGGCCATGGAGCTGGGTTGGACGCCGTGCCTGGACTGGGCAACGGCGCAGAGGAAGGCTCCCGCCATGGAGCGGGACTGGACACCGTGCCTGGACTGGGCACCGGCGCAGAGGAAGGCTCCGGCCCTGGAGCTGGACTGGACGCCGTGTCTGGACTGGGCATCCTGCCATGGAGCCGGACTGGACACCGTGCCTGGACTGGGCATCCGGCCATGGAGTCGGACTGGACACCGTGCCTGGACTGTCCAGTCCGGCCATGGAGCCGGACTGGACACCGTGCCTGGACTGGGCATCGGCGCAGAGGAAGGCACCCGCCATGGAGCGGGATTGGACACCGTGCCTGGACTGGCCACCGGCGCAGAGGAAGGCTCCAGCCTTGGAGCGGGATTGGACACCGTGCCTGGACTGGCCACCGGCGCAGAGGAAGGCTCCAGCCTTGGAGCTGGGTTGGACGCCGTGCCTGGACTCTCCGGACCGTTGACCGTCGCAGGAGGTTCCGGACTGTGGACCGACGCAGGAGGTTCCCGGACTGTGGACCGTCGCAGGAGGTTCCCGGACTGTGGACCGTCGTGGGAGGTACCGCACTGTGGACCGTCGTGGGAGGTTCCGGACTGTGAACCATCGCCGGAAGCTCTGGACTGTGAACCGTCGCCGGAAGCTCTGGACTGGGAATCGTCGCCGGAAGCTCTGGACTGGGAACAGTCATCGGCAGCTCTGAACTGTGAACCGTCGCCGGTAGTTCTGGACTGTGAACTGTCGTCGGAAGCTCTAGACTGTGAATGCGCACTGGAGGCCTAGTGTGTGGAGCCGGTACAGGTGGCACCGGACTGGTGACACGCACTTCAGGGCGAGTGCGGGGAGCAGGCACAGGACGTACCGGACTGAGGAGGCGCACTGGAGGCCTGATGCGTGGGGCCGGCCCAGGTTGCACCGGACTGGTGACACGCTCTTCAGGGCGAATATGGGGAGCAGGCACAGGATGTACCAGACTGGGGAGGCACACTGGAGGCCTGATGCGTGGGGCCGGCACAGGTTGCACCGGACTGGTGACACACTCTTCAGGGTGAGTACGAGGAGCAGGCACAGGACGTACTGGACTGGGGAGGCGCACTGGAGGCCTGATGCGTGGGGCTGGCACAGGTTGCACCGGACTCGTGACATGTTCTTCAGGGCGAGTGCGGGGAGCAGGCACAGGATGTATCGGACTCGGGAGGCGCAATGGAGGCCTGATGCGTGGGGCCGGCACAGGTTGGACTGGACTGGTGACACGCTCTTCAGGGCGAGTACGAGGAGGAGACACAGAACGTACCGGACTGGGGAGGCGCACTGGAGGCCAGAAGCGTGGAGTCGGCACCAGACTGCTAACCGGATCCTCTGGTTGGAGGTTGAGCAGAACACACTTGCACAACAGCTCTCTCATCTCTCTCTCTCCCAACTTCCCCATTGCCTCCCTGACGGTCTCTGGATCTTCAGGGCAAGTGCAGGGAGCAGGCACAGGACGTTCCGGGCTGGGGAGGCTCACTGGTAGCCTGGTGCGTGGAGCCGGCACAGATGGTACCGGGCTGAGAAGGCGCTCTTCAGCGCATCTGCGCTGCAGCATACTCCTCGCCAAAACCTCTCTCCGGTATCCCTAGTTGAACTCCTCCAGAGTTTGCCATTCGGGCTCTGGCACTCCCTGCTGCTCCGCCGACCGCTCCATGTGCCCGCCCCCCCCCAAAAAATTATTGGGGTTTCTGTGGCTGTGGTCCCCGGCGCCGTCGCTCTCCCCCTATGCTCCTTGGCGACTCCCGCCAAGTAAGGGTCTCGTGTCCAAAACTTCCTTACATCATTTTCACGCTGCTTGGTCCTTTGTTGGTGGGATATTCTGTCATGCTCGTGTGGAGAGACGGACCAAGGCGCAGCGTGAAATAAGTTCCACATCTTTATTTTAGTGAAACTAAAACAAACCAAGAAACAAACAACGACCGTGCAGTACTGAGGTGCACATGCACTCTCTCAAAAAACAATATCCCACAAAGCAGGTGAAAACAGGGAACCCTTAACCCTTTCACACGTACCATCACACGGGGTGTGATCGTTCTACAGTGGTCCCTGAAGCGTACGATCACACCCCGTGTGATTAGAACACTCATTTAGAACGCTCATTTAGAACGGCCAGTTTCGAATGACGCAACAATCAACATTTGAGCTGGCCACACTTTTTTCAGAAACTATTTACACAAACAGTCCTTACGTAAACTATACCATGAATTAGCTAATAGCAATTACTATGTACAATTATTGAAAGTAATCCGACAATTAGTTTCAGCGCGCAGCTGGCCACACTTTTTCAGAAACTATTTACACAAACACAGTCCTTACAAAGTTATGTCCAGAATGTGAGCAGTTTATTTTGGGATGCAATGTTCAGATATTCACAGAAGTATCTATAGCATAACACAATCATCCTAACCGGAAAAATGTAGGCTACATTTGTCCTAGAGCTGAGGAAAGATTGACGCAACACAAGCGGTCATATTTTCTAACTCTCGGCTGACATAAACTACACTATGAATTAGCTAATAGCAATTACTATGTACAATTAATCCCATCACTAATTGAGTAAAACACTTTCTAGAAATCGAAAGTAATCCGACGATTAGTTTCAGCGCGCAGCCATGCATTTTTTTCCTTACAGAAACCGAAGATAATAACAGACAAGATGAGTTCGGTCTGTTTATAGTATGCACGTTGAAGGGGTGTGTCTACCGTCGTTCACATCCCACCATTCATTTCCAGAAGTCCTCAAAAAATGAGTGAACTCTTACTCACCTCATTTTGTTATAACATCTTTGGTCAGACGATTACGTGAAACCCAGAATGCATTGTATGTCAACAAACATGGCTCCATACACATAGCTGGAATTAGCTTAGCTCATAATCAGTATAACCTTCAAATAAGTATTTTACACACATAATATGTGCCCTTTACAATCTATGCAAGAATCGGAATGCATGATTTGTCACCTAGAATTGAAAACATGTGAATAAAACAGTAAATACACAAATAATTACCACACAAAACATTTTCTGATGGTGATTTATTGATACAAGTGACGCATGCCGGCAGTCAATCACGTCCCCTCTCACTCTGAGCCATTCAGTATTGTTGTTTATGTATGTAGCTAGTGAGCTAAGCTGTAGCATTAGCAATGTCTTTCAAAAGGAGACAACTCACAAATGTGGAAATTCTGGAGATTTTTTTAAATTCTGACAATGAGTCTGAGTATGAAAGTCAGGAATCAGATTCTGACAGCGACAGTGAGGAGCTGCCCCCCAACCTTGTAGCCATTGAGAACCCTGAATCTGAGGTTCCCTTGTCCACTGACCAAGTACCAGGTCCCTTTGAAGATGCTGGTGGTGATGGAGGCAGAACGACAGTGGATGAAGTACAAGAGTTCTGTGGTAGCTGGAAGGCCACCAGTCATTTCACCCCTCCTGGCCCTGCTGTTTGCTTTGACGAGTCCCAGTCTGGAGTGCAACGCCCCTTGCCATTTCCAACTGAGGCAGAGTGCTTCAAGTTGTTTCTGACAGAGGAGCTCGTGGGAAACATAGGACAGGAGACCAATCGCTATGCCTTGGAGCTACAGGAGAAGAGAGAGCCAGGAGTGAGGGGGAAACTCGCTAAATGGGTGACAACCACAATTAGTGAAATGTATACCTTCCTGGTGACAGTCCTCCTCATGGGGATAGTAAAGAAGAACTCCCTAAGAGACTACTGGAGCACAGATCCTATGTTTGCAACTCCCTTCTTTGCAACCCTCTTTTCCCAAGACCGCTTCCTAATTCTGCTGCGTGCTGCGATGCCTGCATTTCGTCAACAATGCTACTGCCATCCTAAGTGACCCGTTATACAAAATAAGAATTGTTCTTATCAGCCTGACATCAGCATTTGGTCGGGTCTTTGTGCCATACAAGGACCTATGCATTGATGAGTCCCTGATGTTATGGAAAGGTAGGCTGGCGTTCCGTCAATATATTCCCTCCAAAAGGCACAGGTTTGGGGTCAAGTTCTTTGTCATGTGCGACGTGAAGACAGGATTTGTCCAGGATATTATAGTTTACACAGGGTCCACCACTGACATCAAACATTATGAGGGGCTTGGGGTGTCCGGGTCCGTGGTGATGACCATGCTGGCTCCTCATCTCGGCAAGGGACACACTTTGTACGTGGACAATTGGTACAGCAGTCCCACACTCTTCCAGCATCTGCTCTCAAACAGCACAGGGGCCTGTGGCACAGTCAGGTCAAACAGGAAGGGGATGCCGGCATTCGGATGCAGGAAGATGCAGAGAGGGGAGGTGGAGTTCCAGGAGAACGGTCAACAGCTGGCAGTAAAGTGGCATGACAAACGAGACGTCCATGTCCTCTCCACTGTCCATACAGCAACCATGTCGGCCACAGGGAAGGTGGACCACCTGACGGGAGAGAGAAAGATCAAACCAGATTGTGTGCTAGACTATAACCTCAAAATGGGGGCCGTGGATAAGGCGGACATGATAAACAGCTTTGTGGAATGCACTCGGAAAACGACCAAGTGGTATAAGAAGATATTTTTCCAGCTGATCGACACTGCTGTCCTCAACGGCAACATAGTTCACCGCCAACTAACAGGTGAGATGATTACTGAACAAGGTATTTTGGTAATTGGATGTACAGTTCACATACAAATCCATTATGCAATTACAGTGACAATATCTCACCAACCTACCCACTGCCTCATCATCCTCTAACTTTCCTCATCCTCCCCACTCCCTCATAGGTAAAGTAATTACCTACCAAAAATACAGAGAGAACCTCATGAGAGAGCTGTTGGAGGAGCACCACACCCCTCGGCGCCCCTCCACTGGGGGTCGCCCTGCTGTAGACAATCCCCTACGCCTCACTGCACGGCATTTTCCCTGCAAAGTCCCTCAAACTGCTGCTCAAGGTAGTCGCACACGGAGGCACTGCAAAGTCTGCCTGTCTGGCGCCAGGAGAAGTAAGCAGAGGAAGATGACAAAATACATGTGTTTAGCTTGTGATACACCTCTATGTATTTCACCATGCTTTGAGGAGTATCACATGCTCAAGCATTATTGAGCACATCTGCAGCAATAAGTGACTGACTGACCTGACAGGTGACCTGCCATGATACTATGCCTTTAGAGGTGGGGGTGGAAATGCAGTTGTTATTCAGTCACTGCATGAATATTAAATATGGGTTATGCATATTCAATTTTTTTGTCCTCTAGTAAAACAAATTGTTGTTGAACCAACTACCAATACTTCAATAAAATAGGACGACTATTACATATTGGCCTATGTGTTTTCTTGCTGTGTTTTCATCCAGTAAAACTGTTAAGGAGTGTACGTTAGCATACAAAAGCTGTCCTCAATCTTCAGCTGGAAAGATGTCCAGTTCCAGTTATGATATTGGCAAATACTGTTTGTGGTTTCTGAAAGTACAGAATAAAGAGGAATTATTAATTAGAATACAATATAAGGATATAGCAATAAAACAATATTACAAATAACATAATAAACACTGCTATAAAAATAGTTTATTGCATTGACAAAATCACAGATTTGAGTTATAACAGTAAGAAACTAACTTTTGAGCTCCACAAGGGGGCAAGGCAGGGCAGAACAGAGCTATGCTGAATAGACCAAATAAACAAACCATGGTCATATGTTTTATTTTATTTAACTAGGCAAGTCATTTAATTAACAACAAATTATTATTTACCTATGATGGCCTACACCGGCCAAACTCGGACAACGCTGGGCCAATTGTGCGCTGCCCTATGGGACTCCCAATCACAGCCAGTTGTGATACAGCCTGGATTTGAACCACGGTGTCTGTAGTGATGAGATGTAGCTCTGAGATGCAGTGCCATTGACCGCTGCGCCACTAGGGAGTCATAAGGCCAGGGTAGCTTCAAAATACAACACAAGCTAATACTTCTCCGACGCAACTAGCATTGTTTTACAGAGCTAATAGAAGAATGTAGCTAGCTACCTAAGCACGATTGAATATAACATAAAGGTTATAAAATGAGTAACGTTACCTCACGTGTCCGCGGTTATAAAGAATATACACAAATCTATTATGCTCCATACATACAGTACGCTACAATTACAACGTAATACTGCACTTACTTTGATAGAAACGCACACATTTCCAAAGTTATTACTAGTAACGAAAACAATGAGGGCAACAGATGGAAAATGTGAACACGTGTGCAGATCCTGTTCTGACGGCAGATTAGCAAATGTCTGCAGACTTGAACTGCACAAACAATTGGAAAGTGCTTGGGGAATTTTGTCCGGGTCAGAAATGTCCCAAAAATTAAATTGTCCGCAAAAGAAAAAATGACTATTTTTATGTGAATGAATGAGGAGGCGGAACACACCTAAATTCAAACTGTTCTTAGAAAATAAAAACTTGTTAGAAAATCATTTGAAATTGAAGTTGAAACAGCCTATAAATAAAAACAGTCTGCGTGCTTTGGTTTGAGGACAGCGCGGATTAAATGCACTGTTACGTATCAATCACATCCTGGAATGGAGAGAACGTTCGAACATCACGTGCATAAAAAAACTCACGCTGGGGCGACCGTTAGAGATATTTGGAACTCACGCGTGAAAGGGTTAAGTATGATCCCCAATTAGAGACAACGATAATCAGCTGCCTCTAATTGGGAACCATACTCAATCCCAAAACATAGAAACAAAATGACTAGAACACCCCCCTAGTCACGCTCTGACCTAAACATCATGGAGAACCAAAGGCTCTCCATGGTCAGGTCGTGATATGTGCTACCTTTTCAGAGCATCAAGCAGTCAACATGTGGACTTGGACAGGCTGTCTCCCAGACCAGACGATTTCAGATCTGCCTTCTCACCATAACGTTCATCCCAAGGGAGTCCTTCTCAGAACCCTCAACTCTACCCTTCATTCCCCTTCACCGTACCCCACCCCAAAACCCCTTAACCATCACCACCAGCACCACTACAGCTCCCTCTCTTCTCTCCTCTCCACTTTCATCTATAGAGGTGTGGAGCGGGAACAGAGTTGCTACCTTCAGATCATTAAATGCTTGCAGGCTTTTACAGGAAAGCCGATGGATTAGCTGTTATTGGGGGAAATGTCAGAGGGGCCAGACTGCAGTCACCCAAATACACTTCCAGAACAAACACTTCAAGGTAAAGTTCAAAGCAAATTGAATCAAAAGAACATTGACCTACTGCTGTTGTTGCTGAGAGACAGAAAGTATTACGACGCAAAGTAGTGTTAAACGAGAGAGAGAAACAACACGTTATACAAGAAAACGACAGATCATCCTGACATAGCTGTTTGTAACATTGTAATATACAGAACACACACCATCACAGAGACCCTTTAACTCACTGCCTACAGCATGTTATAAAAGATCACAACAGGTCAAGGTTGATATGTTAGATTGTTGAATGTGTTGTATACAGTTCACACACCATCATAGGGACTCATTAACTCAATGCCTCACACTTACCAACAGCCTCAAAGAATAACCCTGAAATCAGTAGCAACCCACACTGACAGGCATATGCAGCGTGTTGTATTAGTAACCCTAATGCATGTCTTGTTATCCATAAAGACGAGAGAGGGGAATAGATCAAGCAGATTGTCTGGGAGAGAGAGAGACAGAGGACGCCACAAACACAACACCATCACACACCCTGAGACACAGAGACGTGTTCACAGTTTTGACGTCAACAACTAACAGCATTCCAATTCCACTCAATTGGCCTTCATTTCCTGGCTTGGTACCAGGGAAACTGTGTTTAGGCTATGCCAGCTGTATGTATGGTAGGGTATACAGCTTGCCTGGTGAGATTTCATATACTGTAAATAGTGATTATGTAGTAGAGTTAAAATGGTTATTCCAGCAAACTTCAAATTATTAGAATAGTACACAACGCAGAACAGAACAATCAGGTTGAGGGTCAGTGGCCAAAGCCCGCGAACAGGAATATTCCAAGTTCAGACAGAAGGGGGGAGTCAGATCGCCAGGAACTTTACTTTTGGTTTCTAATTTTAATTGTTGCGCTACTGGTGATGCCTGTTGATGTTAGGTAGGCAGCTACAGTAGCTGAATGATGTTAACATCTTCAGGTTTTGTTTCATTAAATGTATTTTATTTTATCTGGGTGCTTACGTCACCTACTAACACCCTGGTACTACCCTTAGCTCCCGCTCTCCTCAGTCTGAGAAAACACTGAGAGAGAAAGGTACGGGTTGCAGATTACTCCTTTGTAGAAGTCCGTAACGTGAAATAAATAAAACGTCCCAAGGTTAATGCTGTAGATATTGTTATAAGGGGATGTGAGACTATCGAAACACGTAACTTTCAGAGTTTTATTGTTGTTATTAATATAGTTACAGAGTGCTAAAAGTGTTGCTAGCTAGCATGACTTTCTGTGATGCAGAAGGCTAGTTGAGCTGCCGACTAGTGATGGTGGTGCATTATGGGGGATGTAGTTTTTGCCCTCTAAGGCGATTTTACGTTGTAACTTGTTTGTGTTGCAGTGGTTTTGTACATGAGTTGTTGTATTTTGCTACTATCAACACTGAAAGTATCTAGCAATGTATTGGGGATGTGAGACAGGATATGTGTTTTACCTTTCTTCATGCTCCTGTGTAGAACAACTTGTCAGGCGTTGCATTGGAGACTGATGTGTTCCTGTCCTGTCGTTTCATAATACTATTGCAGGTATGGTTCTATTGTCTAAGAATTAAGATTATACATTCTTTGTATTAAGGACTGGTTATTATTTTGTACTATACATTATGGCTTTATGTATAAGTGTGATTGTGAGAGTCTGAGAAAACACTGAGAGAGAAAGAACAACTTGTCAGGCGTTGCATTGGAGACTGATGTGTTCCTGTCCTGTCTTTTCATAATACTATTGCAGCAGATAAACATAAAAGCCTTAAAGACAGCCGTGGTGTCGCTCTTCAATTCTGGGTTCTCCTGTGGTGCATAAGAAACCCGCTACAGATTGGTGCCGTGACCCGGATCAACAGATCAGCTGCAGCAGATCGCCGGGGGACTCCTACACAGAACTGGATCGACATCACACGTTTAAAACATTTGAGGGCAAGGTGAACTTTGGACAATATGTTGCATATGCCTCAGTTGTGTGAGATTACAGAACAGGAGAGAGAAGACATATCAGGTGTTGGTGATAACAATGTACATGTTACTCCGGTTGGTGTTACTGTGAGAGGTTCACAAGGTATGGCCACTGGGGTGGGGCGGGGGGCTCAGTTGGCCAGTATGGGGGAACATAGTGCTAGAGCCAGTCCTCTTAGATACCCAGCAGTCGACACTAGAGTGCCAAGTGTCAGTAGTAGCCAACCAGAGCATGTTAGCAGTAGCCAACCAGGCAACGATGACAGTGAAGAGTCCCAGAAGGCCATAGGGGGTGAAAATGAAAACCGAACCCAATTGCAAGCCCTAGCAGAGTTAGTCAAACAACTGGGCAGTGAAATAGGTAATCAAGTTGCCGCTAGTCTAGCAGGGGCTGGTCCAAGCACTTCCCTCCCCAACCAATAGTAGAAATACCTGATTGGTCAAAGGTCAACCTAATTCTGAAGTCAGACGTCAGAGAACCACCCCACTTCCGGGGTGATAGCACAGACCGGTGCACAGTGACTGAATGGCAAGAACTTATGCAAGCTTACTTGAAAAAGAAGGGATGCAGTATATCAGAACAGGGGCAAGAAATACAGGACAGACTAATGGGGCGGGCTAAAGACATAGTCAGAATTGGGCTCCGTGGAAACCCTCTTGTTAACATAAGCAGAGATCCTGAAACCATACACAATATCTTGAGGCAGCACTTTGGAGAGGCAATCTCATCAACAATCCCATTAGGATACTTCTATGAAACCTTACCAAGACAGTCAGAGAGCTGCTTGGATTATTGGGTTAGACTGAGCAAGGCAATTGACCTTGCCAATGAGTGCTTGCAAAGACAGGGAAAAAGAGTGGATGACCCAGGTCACGAGGTGACCATGATGTTTTTTAAGCACTGCCCTGATCCGGCACTATATGCCGCTCTTAGGTGCAGGCCTATTGAAAATTGGACCGTTGGAGATTTGCAGGCAATGATTGACAGCCATCACCGAGACAAACAATCAGCCAGACACAGGGCGCAAAGTACTGCCAAGGTAGAAGTTGTGATGACCCCCGACGCTTGGTGTATGACTCAACAACAAGCAGTCGGTCAAAATAATTCAGCCACACCCACTAACAGTGATCAAGCTCCATTGAACAAAGTGATTTCTCTCCTGGAAAAGCTCCTGTCAACCCAGGAACAAAATCAAAGGAGAACTTCAGCCAGAACGCCACAAACTAATACTGCTGCTGGTCCCTGTAGAATTTGTAAGGCCTCAGACCATTCAACTCAGTCGCACTGCTTTAAGGAGGGGTTATGTTTCAAGTGTCACAGGACAGGCCACAGAGGCTTTGAATGTCCAGCAAGAAAACAAGTTGGAGAGGCAAGTGCCGAGGCTCCCCCTGGCCCCGCTTTAAACTAACATGCTCACGCCAAGAGGGGGGCGGTGTGGGCGAACATGTTACACCTCCACAGAACACTACAGATATAAGGACTGGAAACACAATGAAAACTGAGGTGATTTATCCAAAAATAGAGAGTAATGACAGTCTTTTCTATGTTCCAGTAATGGTGCAAGAAATTGTAGAACTTCAAGCTCTGATAGATAGTGGGTCTATGACCTGCACGTTAAGTGAGTCAGCTGAAGACACACTTCTGAGATGTAATGTGATAAAACCAGAGTCTAGAAAGCCAACTCAAGTAGTTCTTGTAGGCTGTGGGGGCAACCAGGCACAGCCTAAGTATGAATATGACTTGAACATTGATCTTTTAGATTGCAAGATGGCAGTGTCTGTTTTAGTTGTACCTGGACAGACAGATGACATGATAGTTGGATCGAACGCCATAAAACACATAATGCAACAGGTTAAGAAAACAAAGTGGTATTGGGACAGCCTCTCCAAACCTGCCAAAGGAGATTCACATGGACTTTTACTCAGCATGCTAGCCAATGTGAACCGTTGGCACGGTGACAAAATACCAGACAAAGTGGGAACTGTAATGCTCAAGCAGAGTGTGACTCTCATGCCTCAACATGAACATTTGGTCTGGGGAAAACTGAAAGAAAAGGTGCCGCTATCAGTCGGTAGTACTGTAGTCATAGAGGCCACTACAGCACGATCTGCACCAAGAAATGTCCTAGTAGGACGCACTGTATGTCCTTTGAGGGGTGACAAGTGGGTCCCCATGAAAGTGATCAACATGTTGGACCACCCTATTATTCTCCGCCGTAACACCAAGTTGGCCGATGTGCACCCATGCCTAGCCCTAGAAGACCTAGAGCTCTATGCCAGCCATGCTGAGAACCCCAGTAAGGTCCAGTCTGCCCTTCAGAATGTCACCCAAGCTGGGGAAGAATGTTCAGTTAGTGGGAAAAGGGCAAAGAAGGAGTATTTACAAAAGTTGGAAGAGTTGGGCTTAAAAGAAGTTGACATAGAGTCCTGTGAAGTGTCTGACATGTGGAAAGGAAAACTAGTGGACCTTATTGCTCAGTATGAAGGCATCTTCTCCAGGGACCGACTTGACTGCGGAGAAGCAAAGAACGTCATCCACCGTATCCGACTCAAAGATGAAAAGCCTTTCCGGCTGCCGTACAGGAGGGTCTCTCCATCCGACTACCAGAAACTGAGACAGACGCTGGAGGAAATGGAGGAGCGGGGCATCATCCGAAAGTCCAGTAGTGAGTGGGCCTCCCCCCTTGTCCTGGTTTGGAAGCCGTCAGGAGAGTTGAGAATTTGCACTGATTTCAGATGGTTGAACCAGAGGACAGAGAAAGATGCATACCCATTGCCCCATCAAGCCGATGCTCTCGCTGCTTTGGGGGGAACTGCTTCTTCAGTACTATGGATTTGACTTCGGGATTCTACAACATCCCCATACATGAAGATGACCGCAAGTACACAGCGTGCACAACACCCACGGGTTTATTTGAGTACAACAGAATGGCTCAGGGGTTATGTAACAGCCCAGCAACATTCGCCAGAATGATGACCTCGATCTTCGGCGACCAGAACTACTTGTCCCTCCTGTGCTACTTGGATGATCTCCTGGTTATCGGGAAGACTGAGCAGGAAGCCCTGGACCGTCTCGAAATGGTGTTCTCCCGCCTTAAGGAACACAACCTGAAGCTAGCGCAAAAAAAATGTTACCTCCTCAGAAAATCTGTCAAGTTTTTAGGCCATATCATCACGGCAGAGGGCATTGCAACCGACCCAGGAAAAGTGTCTGCAATCAACGACATCACAGCAGCTGACCTGATGGAAAATGATGGGAAAACACCTTCACCCACCAAGGTCAGATCATTTCTTGGTATGGCAAACTATTATTCCCACTTCATTGCGAGTTTCTCAGGTTTAGCCAAACCACTGTTTCGTCTGATTGCAGGACAGAAAAGTAAGCGGAAAGGAGAAAAAGGAAAACCTCATGGCACGGCCCATAAACGTCTGAAACCTGAAGACTGGACTTCTGAATGTGGGGAGGCGCTGGAGAAGCTAAAAGCTGCTGTCTCCCAAAAAGCCGTGCTGGCTCACCCAGACTTTAACAGACCATTTCTCCTATCAACAGATGCATCAACGGATGGCTTAGGTGCAGTACTTAGCCAGACATTTGAGGGTGAGAGTAGACCCAGACCAGTAGCTTTTGCAAGCAAGACTCTGTCGAGGTCCCAGTCCCGTTACCCAGCACACAGATTAGAGTTCTTCGCTCTTAAGTGGGCTGTGTGTGATAAGTTCACCCATTGGCTGAAGGGGAATAGATTCACAGTCCTAACAGATAACAACCCCCTGACATATATAATGACGAAACCAAAGCTAGATGCCTGTGAGCAGCGGTGGGTCTCTAAACTGGCCCCCTTCGACTTTGACTTGAAGTACATCCCCGGGCCCCAGAATGTCCCAGCAGACCTGCTTAGTCGACAGCCGTTCGTTGGAGCTAGGAAGGCAAGTGAGTTCCCAGAGTATGTGACTTCAGAGTCCATCCAGGACGCATTCAAACTGTCAGTCAATATCCAAGGTGGTGAGATCCTGGCTCAAGTCTCTTCTGAAGGAGTGAAAGCAGTTTTGGAATCCTGTCTGGAGTGGGATGCGAGTGTGCCAGTGCGCAAATTCCAATTAGCCCAGTATTCTGCCAGCATCCTTCAGCATGAAGGGGGAGTGGCTACTCTTCCAGTCCTTTCTCCTGATGTGATACGGAGAAAACAGAAGGCGGATCAGGTGCTGGCCCGAGTGGCGTACTTTGTTGAGAGGAGGAGGAGACCTTCGCGGAGAGAGAGGGCTCATGAGACTGCCCAAGTGTTGAGAATGCTGAAGCATTGGGATAAACTCGAAATCAAGGATGAGATCCTCTACCGAAGATCTAAGGACAGAGTTGTCAAGAAGAGGTACCAGCTGGTGGTGCCAGACTCCCTTAAAGCCATCGTTCTGAGGGGAACCCATGATGAAGCCGGCCACCAAGGCCAGACTAGAACACTCCATTTGGTACGTCAAAGTTTCTTCTGGACTGGAATGGAAGGGGAAGTGAAGAAGTATGTCTCCTACTGTAAGCGCTGTGTGGTTGACAAGACAATGGAGCCAGAGGCTAGGGCACCGTTGGAATCTATTCAGACCAGCACAGCATTGGAACTGGTGTGCATAGACTTCTGGTCAGCAGAAGGAAGGGATGGAGAGAGCGTTGATGTACTCGTCATCACAGATCATTTTACGAAGCTGGCACATGCGTTTCCTTGCCCGAACCAGACAGCAAAGGTGGTTGCCCAGAAGTTATGGAACCAGTTCTTCTGTGTCTATGGGTTTCCCAAGCGGATACACTCTGACAAAGGAGCAAACTTTGAGAGTCACTTAATCGCAGAATTGCTACAAGTCTCAGGAGTCAAAAAGTCCCATACCACTCCATATCATCCTATGGGCAACGGTCAGACGGAAAGATTCAACCGCACGCTCGGAAACATGGTCCGATCATTGCCAGCGAGAGCAAAAGAAAGATGGCCCCAGATGATACAGACGCTCACCTTCTCGTACAACTGTACCACACACGAAACGACAGGATTCGCACCGTTCTTCCTGATGTTCGGCCGAATTCCACGGCTGCCAGTGGACATCATGTTTGGAAGTACCCTGAAAAACGAAGACGTGTTGACCCATGACGAGTATGTTGACTCGTTCCAAAAGGACCTGCGAGAGGCTGTCAGGATCGCTCAGGCCAACACCACTGAAGCTCAGAAAAAGCAAGCAAGGCAGTATAACAAGAGAGTGAAGGGTACTGCCCTGGAGATTGGGGACCGAGTTCTCTTGGCAAACCGAAAGGAAAGAGGAAAAGGTAAACTTGCCGACTTGTGGGATTCAACAGTCTATGTGATCACATGGAAAGACCCGTCTGTGCACATCTACAGAGTCGAAGATCCTACTACCAAGAAGAGTAAAGTAGTTCATCGAAACTTCATACTGCCAGTGAACTTCCTGCCGGTGGGACAGACAGACGAGATGTCCACAGTAGCCTCTACTGCTTCAGAGGAGGACATAAACGCAGACAGCGGTGACGAAAGACCGGTATTCGATATGGATGAGGATTCAGAGGATCGAAGGACTGCTGTCTGGATTCTCGAGGGCCAGAACCCTGAGGGGCCCACGGAAGCTGAAGGTCAAAAACGTGAACATGAGAGAAGCTGCTCCTCAAAGCCCAGCGAAGGACATGATCTCAGGACAAGCAGCTAAATCAAGCACAGGAAGCTCCTCAATGATGCCTGGTGATGATTCAAGTGATCCTTCTGAAGATGACACAAGTAGAGAAGCAACGTCAGTGAGCAGTCTAGATGGCATCAGCAGTAGAAGTGCATCAGTCAGCGGCTCTGTATGCATAAGATCTACTAAGAAGAGAATGAGTAACCAGAGAGAGGTAGAGCGCAGAAACAGCCAGACATCTGAGCTCACTGATACAGTCCTGAGACCAAGTGAAGGTACTTTGAGAACTCGAACTGGAAGAGTTGTGAAGCCTGTCAGAAGACTTTTAGAGTCAATGAGTCAAGTGATTGCTGAGCCGGACAAAAGAGAGCATCTAGCCGCCCTGATCCAAGCCTTATCAACATTTGTTGAAGTGACAGTACCCCAGTGACACAGAAGCCAGAGGATAGATTAAGGAAATGAGAAATACTTTATTAGGGGGTCATAGGTTGTATGTATATGGGCATATTTCTACCTGGCAAAGTCTCTTTGCTGTCCTTCTGGACGACTCTTGGTCAAGGTTACCCCTGTGGAGGAAGAAGTCTTACCTTATGTCTTAAAGTTTGCTGAAATCAAGAAGGGGTGAGTGTAGTAGAGTTAAAATGGTTATTCCAGCAAACTTCAAATTATTAGAATAGTACACAACGCAGAACAGAACAATCAGGTTGAGGGTCAGTGGCCAAAGCCCGCGAACAGGAATATTCCAAGTTCAGACAGAAGGGGGGAGTCAGATCGCCAGGAACTTTACTTTTGGTTTCTAATTTTAATTGTTGCGCTACTGGTGATGCCTGTTGATGTTAGGTAGGCAGCTACAGTAGCTGAATGATGTTAACATCTTCAGGTTTTGTTTCATTAAATGTATTTTATTTTATCTGGGTGCTTACGTCACCTACTAACACCCTGGTACTACCCTTAGCTCCCGCTCTCCTCAGTCTGAGAAAACACTGAGAGAGAAAGGTACGGGTTGCAGATTACTCCTTTGTAGAAGTCCGTAACGTGAAATAAATAAAACGTCCCAAGGTTAATGCTGTAGATATTGTTATAAGGGGATGTGAGACTATCGAAACACGTAACTTTCAGAGTTTTATTGTTGTTATTAATATAGTTACAGAGTGCTAAAAGTGTTGCTAGCTAGCATGACTTTCTGTGATGCAGAAGGCTAGTTGAGCTGCCGACTGGTGATGGTGGTGCATTATGGGGGATGTAGTTTTGCCCTCTAAGGCGATTTTACGTTGTAACTTGTTTGTGTTGCAGTGGTTTTGTACATGAGTTGTTGTATTTTGCTACTATCAACACAAAGTATCTAGCAATGTATTGGGGATGTGAGACAGGATATGTGTTTTACCTTTCTTCATGCTCCTGTGTAGAACAACTTGTCAGGCGTTGCATTGGAGACTGATGTGTTCCTGTCCTGTCTTTTCATAATACTATTGCAGGTATGGTTCTATTGTCTAAGAATTAAGATTATACATTCTTTGTATTAAGGACTGGTTATTATTTTATACTATACATTATGGCTTTATGTATGAGTGTGATTGTGAGAGTCTGAGAAAACACTGAGAGAGAAAGAACAACTTGTCAGGCGTTGCATTGGAGACTGATGTGTTCCTGTCCTGTCTTTTCATAATACTATTGCAGCAGATCAACATAAAAGCCTTAAAGACAGCCGTGGTGTCGCTCTTCAATTCTGGGTTCTCCTGTGGTGCATAAGAAACCCGCTACAATTACATGATAATTCTATGCCCCAAATATCTGCTGGGATCTATGCTGTATTTGGGGTAATATGATCTTTGGTGCTGTTGCTATGAGAGTACAGTTTTCCTGAAGTATATAACATGGTCTGGTCTTTAGCTAGACTTCATTCTATACCTTCCCACTTGCAGTAAATCAAGATTAAATATGCCAATGTGTGACAGTACTTTAGCCAGACTTTATGAGCGAACTTACTTCTTAAGTCGGGGTTGAATACGTCAATATGTGATCTCACTTCCTGCTGAGCCGGTGGTGAGCAATCTCCTTCTGACAGACTATTTACTTGATCACTGAATCGAGAGTCGAATCTATCACAATCGATTCACAGCTCACTGGCTGAGAAGCTACCTTACTCTTCCAATATTGAAGGTGTAATTCTTCCAGAAACCCTGTAAGTTGTGTTGTTCGATTTCCCCCTTTTTCTTCCCTTTTCAGAGGGGTAGAGGAGATGGAGGAGACCATTGTACTTGTCTACTACAAGACCATTGTACTTGCCTACTGAGCAGCAAGAGGAACTGCCTCTCCACACCTTCAGGCAATGTTCAAACCCTACACCCCAACCCGAGTACACTGCTCTGCCACCTCTGGTCTCTTGGCCCTCCCACTCCTATGCCCAGCCCAGTCAAAGCTCTTCTCTGTTCTGGCACCCAAATGGTGGAACGAACCTCCCCCTGAAGCTAGGACAGCAGAGTCCCTGCACATCTTCTGAATACATCTGAAACGCTACCTCTTCAAATAGTATCTTAAGAAATCCCACAGTACCCCTGTATGTGGTTGTCCCACCTAGCTATCTTAAGATGAATGCACTGACTGTAAGGGGCTCTGGTTAAGAGCGTCTGCTGAATGACTAACATGTAAATGTAGTGAAAGAAGAAGAGGAGGAGTATGTTTTGGAAACTGAAACTACTGCCTCTGAGGCTGGAAGAGATTCAAATACTCTGATTCAACGTAGCAATGAAACATGCTAGTGTCATATCATATCAATGTTGAGTAACCAATACAGCAGGTGTACAATCCATTAAATTGAACTAAATGTTTTCTCTCTCCACACGCAGTCATACACTCCAAATGATTCAGATTCTGCTGTCTATTTAAAGCAGTAGTCGTGTGGCACCGAACTATCTAATGTGGTATTAGGTAACCCATGTTCTCTGAAAGCAGATAGATCCATTAAGTTAACAGCTCGACAGTGACAGAGAACATTTAAAAAAAAATCTGATTGCATCCTTATGATAAACAGAAGGAGAGAGAGAAGAAGAAGGTGAACTAAGAAGAAGGTGAGAGAAGAAGGTGAGAAAAGCAGCAGCAGAAGAAGAAGCAGAAGAAGAAGCAGCAGACAGAGAGACAGAGAGAACTTAACAGAGAGTGAGAGAGCAATAAAGAGATAGAAAGCTGAGAGTTTGGGATAACGATTGCTACTGTAAGTCAGAGGCATTCTGTTGTTGTCCTCTCCATTGTTTTTCCTAGTAGTGATCTGCCATGGCCCTGTGGTCTGTCTCAGTCTCTATCACAATGAAGACAGACGAGCTGCTCACTGCTCTTCTCTCTCCAAAGCTCTCTCCTCTGTCTCCCTACAGACTCACCATGGCTCACTGTCACAGAGCTGCAGGAGCTTAAATGAAGACACACACACACACACACACACACACAATCTTGCTGCTACCAACACACGCTTGGACACACAACACACACAAACACACGCGCGTTGTTTATGAAGCATGTGACAAATAACATTTTATTTTAAGGTATTACTGGAGCCTATATACTGACAGTGTGACATTACTTCAACACAACAGAGTGGACTGGAGATGAAACACCAGTGACACATACATTCCACTCTCACTATCAATCATATTTAACTCTGATCACTATCAAGTGTTATTAATGCCTTAAATAATAAGGCTTTAATTAACTAAATGACAACATCAAAGAGTAATGACACAGTCTTGTACAGCAGCGCGGTAGTCTATGGGCTATGGTACCCCTCTGAAGAATGAGTCATATAGTGTTTCTGCTCTGGACTCCTGAGGGATACTATAAGATGGCCCCATTTCTTTTGGTGCCACATACAGATGTAGGATCTTAATTGTGAGCCAGTTTTCTAAAGCAGGAAGATAGTCCTGCAGCAACGGAAAATTTGAATTATTATGTGGATTATAATTAATGGACATTTATGTAGGGTTTAATAAATTTTTTGTATGTGGAAATTACAAACTTCAGAAGCCTTTTTAAACCTCAAATACACTAAACATTTTACATTCCCTGAGTCCTAAATGGCACCCTATTCCCTATGGGTCTCGGTCAAAAGTAGTGCACTTCATAGGGAATTCAGAGAAAATATTGAAACGCCTGTTCTAGATTTATAGAGGTTTAATAGAGTGAAAAGGAAGCCTATTTATTTAACTAATCTGTAAGAATTTGCTAGTGAGGACAAATTCTGTTCTCGTTTCCTCCACAGCTTTTCCTCATCTGTCATTCATTCTCTCGTTTCACACACTTCTCACCAAATGATATTTTGCTGACTGCAGTGGCCGTGGTAATAACACAATATCAACTGGACTTTAACCTCTCCCGTAGGTGCACTATGCATTTAAAATCAATGTCTATAACAATGAAAAATGGCTACTTCTATTCTATTCTCAGAGTATTTCATGTAAGAGGGCCCAGTGGCCATACAGTATATGAAGAGCCATATACCAATATACTAACGTTAACCCTAAGAATTATTACGATAAATACACACGTTACTGGACAGAGAGCAATGCTAGCCAACCTGAGGGACAAAACCTGATAGTGAAGGAACAGGTAAAAGCCAAAGAGGCCTACCTCTTGAGAAAGTGTTCGGTTACTTAGTGCTTTTTCAAATGCTTAAAGATTTTCACATTGTTTGGGGGAAACTTTTGTGATACACTGCCAATATATAGCACCCACCTGAGAGCAAATAATACTGCAAAATTAGAGGCAACACATCATATCCTAATCCCCTCCTCCCTCCCTCTTTTCTTTCCTACAGAATTGTATTTATCATCACTAGTGTGTGTGTGTCTGTGTGTGTGCATGTGCGCGCGTGTGTGTGTGTGTGTGTGTGTGTGTGTGTGTGTGTGTGTGTGTGTGTGTGTGTGTGTGTGTGTGTGTGCCAGTAACAACAAGCTCTGGCCACAATTTATTTGTAATTGTTTTATTTTATAGCATACATCCTGACATACATAAAGACTGCAATAAATTACATTTGCCATCAATTTCAAAATTACAGCTGGCATTTCTCCCTGTGCTGTTCCTATAATATGCATTTATGTGCAGAGAATAAAACATATGGTGATCTGTGTAAAAAATGAAAAAGGGGAGGACAACCAGCCTCCAAGGGCCTCCCTCCAACACTATTATTACTTTTAGATTAAAAACACAAATGCTACCCATGAGGCAAAGCAAAGCAACAGTTATTCTGTGACATTTCAGGGGGGGGGGGGGGGGGTGTACGCTGCACAGTGATAAGCCTTTAAACTGCTCCACACAAACATTACTACTTTCAAAATAATCGGCATCAGTGAATACATTTCTCCTCACCATTACCAGTGTAAGCAGAAATACTATACGGTAGATGTGTAAGGTGAATCCAGGTGAAATCTATGCTCCCTTATTGATGTCACTTGTTAAATACACTTCAATCAGTGTAGATGAAGGGAAGGAGACAGGTTAAAGAAGGATTTTTAAGGCTTGAGACAATTGAGACATGGATTGTGTAAGTATGCCATTCAGAGGGTGAATGGGCAAGACAAAGGATTTAAGTGCCTTTGAGCGGGGTATGGTAGTAGGTGCCAGGCGCACCGGTTTGTGTCAAGAACTGCAATGCTGCTAGGTTTTTTACGCTCAACAGTTTCCCATGTGTATCAAGAATGGTCCATCACTTAAATGACATCAAGCCAACTTGACACAGCTGTGGGAAAAATTGGAGACAACATGTGCCAGCATCCCTGTGGAATGCTTTCAACACCTTGTGGAGTCCATTCCCAGACAAATTGATTCCTGTTAGGAGGGGAAAAGGGGGTGCAACTCAATATTAGGAAGGTGTTCCGAATGTTTTGTACACACAGTGTAGTTGCTAATGAAAGAAATATGTTTTACTTCTGCTGTTTTTCTCCAGGCTATTGTTCATTACATAAAGGTGTCAATGGGAACAAACAGAGCAGAGGGATTTCCACACAATAATCGAAGGCACCAAGACACAGGCACACATGCTGATGAGCCACCGTAGACTTAGGCTGTTTCCATGGAAATAGCATGGCTAGATCATATAAGCTTTTCTATATCCTGTAAGTATTACATAGCCAGTACAACATGGCTTGTTTAGGTGCAAGGTTGACATTAAGCCACTAACCTTCACCTCCACTCCTCAGCTCTGGACTGGTTCAGTCACCTCCGGAACAAGGACAATACAATAGCCAGGCTGCTCTACAACCTGTTTCACAACGAAAACATCAACAACTTCCTTCAATTAGGGTCAGAACATGACTTCTGCGTGACCTTTGGTTGTGAACCATGACTTTAGGGTGAAAACCAACATCCTGTAACCCTGAGGAGGTACAGAGCAATGGGACTCAGTACCGCCCTCTCTCTCACCCCCCCGCACCTCTCTTTCTCCTCTCATTTGAACTCTGCAGGTTCAGTTTTACACACATATTAAGACAACACAATAAGCAATATACATAATATACTCAACTAGAAAACAATGAAAAAAAGAAAAAAAAGAATACCTATAAAGATACTGTACTTTAGACATGTTAAACACACTGGGCAGACGGGTACAGAGGTTAAAGGGCAATCTGTAGTTAACTAGTTAACAGATGCCGGATAGGGGAGGAGAAATGCAACCACTCACACTCACAGACAGTCATGGACATAGACTGGACCAAAATTAAAGTTTACAAGATTTTTTTTTGTAAAATAAAATGGAGCTCAAGCATCATAAAACAATTTGAAGTTCCCGCGTGTATTGAATTACATTTTTTTCTAATTTCAGAGAGCACATCACATCTCCCACCTAATATTTATAAGATGGGGGAACTGCCATCTTCCAGTTCTGGAGTATTAGCCGTCTAGCTAAAGGAGTTGTATAAGCAACAGTATCCGACTGAATTCTTAACAAGGGGTAGCCATGGGCAGTACTCCAAAAAGGGCTGTAAGAGGAGACAGATCTATAACAGTGCCATGTATATCAGAGAAACATTTAAATATGAATTCCCAGAAACCAGACAGTTTATGACAGTCCCAAAACATATGAAACAGTTGCTGGTTGCTGCTGAAACAAAAGTAGGATTAAAATCAGATAATATTTTTCAGAGTTTGGCCCCAGACCAGTGGATACGTTGAACCACCTTGAATTGAATGAGGCTGTGTCTAGTGCTAAAAGAGGACGAATGCACCCTGTGCAGCACAGATTCCCAGGTGTCATCCCAAGTTCCTCCCCCAAATCCTTTTCCCAATGAGTCTTTAAAGGCAACAAATAAGGGCTCTGTAAGTCACTAATGATTGCACCCTTGGGAAGTTTGTTTAGCTCTAAGATGCTCTCTATAGCTGTACTCGCAAAAAGAGAAAAATGTATCATTGAAAAATTGTTGTGCTGGTGAGGAACGAGTGCCAAATGCCAAAAACCCAGAGCGGTATTGGTCCGTAGGATCAGTCCGGAGCCAGTACAAAAGGGCTCTGAGATTTGCAGCCCAATAGTATGTCTGAAAATTTGGTAGAGCTAAAGCACCCAAATGCCCTAGGCTTCTGTAAATGTTTTTTTTTACCAATCTGTGGTACCTTGCCATCCCAAATAAAATGATCCAGTGAATAAAAAAAAGATTTTGGAATAAAAATGGCTAAACATTGAAATAAATCTAAAAATTTAGGCAACACATTCATTTTAATGACATTAATCCTTCCAATAAGAGACAGAGGTAGAGACTTCCAAAAAGTAAAAGATTGTTTCAAACTGTCTGCTTGAGCAAATCAAATTTAATTTTTCACATGCGCCAAATACAACAGTGTGAAATGCTTACTTACAAGCCCTTAAACAACAATGCAGTTTTAAGGAAAAAAGTGTTAAGAAAATACTTATTAAAATAAACTGATTTAGATTCCGTCTCTCACAATTGAAGTGTACCTATGATAAAAATTACAGACCTCTACATGCTTTGTAAGTAGGAAAACCTGCAAAATCGGCAGTGTATCACTTACTTGTTCTCCCCACTGTATATATATATCAACTCAGCAAAAAAAGAAACGTCCTCTCACTGTCAACTGCGTTTATTTTCAGCAAACTTAACATGTGTAAATATTTGTATGAACATAAGAAGATTCAACAACTGAGACATAAACTGAACAAGTTCCACAGACATGTGACTAACAGAAATTGATTAATGTGTCCCTGAACAAAGGGAGGGTCAAAATCAAAAGTAACAGTCAGTATATGGTGTGGCCACCAGCTGAATTAAGTACTGCAGTGCATCTCATCCTCATGGACTGCACCAGATTGCCAGTTCTTGCTGTGAGATGTTACTCCACTCTTCCACCAAGGCACCTGCAAGTTCCCAGACATTTCTGGGTGGAATGGCCCTAGCCCTCACCCTCAGATCCAACAGGTCCCAGACGTGCTCAATGGGATTGAGATCCAGGCTCTTCGCTGGCCATGGCAGAATACTGACATTCCTGTCTTGCAGGAAATCACGCACAGAACGAGCAGTATGGCTGGTGGCATTGTCATGCTGGAGGGTCATGTCAGGATGAGCCTGCAGGAAGGGTACCACATGAAGGAGGAGGATGTCTTCCCTGTAACGCACAGCGTTGAGATTGCCTGCAATGACAACAAGCTCAGTCCGATGATGCTGTGACACACCGCCTCAGACCATGATGGACCCTCCCCCTCCAAATCGATCCCGCTACAAAGTACAGCCCTCGGTCTAACGCTCATTCCTTTGATGATAAACGCGAATCCGAGCATTACCCCTGTGAGACAAAACCATGACTCGTTGGTGAAGACCACTTTTTGCCAGTCCTGTCTGGTCCAGGACTGGACTTGCCGGTGATGTCTGGTTAGGACCTGCCTTACAACAGGCCTACAAGCCCTCAGTCCAGCCTCTCTCAGCCTATTGCGGACAGTCTGAGCACTGACGGAGGGATTGTGCGTTCCTGGTGTAACTCAGGCAGTTGTTGCCATTCTGTACCTGTCCCGCAGGTGTGATGTTCGGATGTACCGATCCTGTGCAGGTGTTGTTACAGCTCTGGAGGTTAGGCAGAAGTTTTTATCCAAAAATAAGTAATCAACGCAGGATAATGTTTGAAGAACATGAGAAAAAAAGGAATACTGTCTATCTGTAGGGTGTAGGAAATGCCAGGCCTCACAGATAGCATATTTCTGCAGAAAATATTGAATAAGTAGGGCACATTTAGATGGGCCTGTAGTTCTTCGTGAGGACTTGTCAAGAACTGGGTATATTGTACAGTTGAAATCACCCCCTAAAATCAATGAATGGGAATCAAAATTTGGTATTGCAGATACAAAGGTAGAAAGGAAACTTGTATCATCCCAATTGGGAGCATAAACACTAGCCAAAACATGAGGGGAAAAAGCCAGTTGCACCAGCTCTGTCAGGAGGAAAGGGCCAAAATTCACCCAACTTACTGTGAGAAGCTTGTGGAAGGCTACCCAAAACGTTTGACCCAAGTTAAACAATTTAAAGGCAATGCCACCAAATACTAATTGAGTATATGTAAACTTCTGACCCACTGGGAATGTGATGAAAGAAATAAAAGCTGAAATAAATAATTCTCTCTACTATTATTCTGACATTTCACATTCTTAAAATACAGTGGTGATCCTAACTGACCTAAGACAGTGAATTTATACTAGGATTAAATGTTAGGAATTGTGAAAAACTGAATTTAAATGTATTTGGCTAAGGTGTACAGTATGTAAACTTCCGACTTCAACTGTATGTAAACAAACTCAATAGGTCACTGAGACAGCATGTAAACAAAGAAATTATGTAAACCCTTAATAAAATTAAATAAAAATGACTGAATGTTTTTAAGGCAAGCACACTGGATGAACAAAACATTCGATCACATCAAATAAGCCTGAGTGGGTTTGCCAACTGCCGAACTATACAGGAATATTACAGTTATAACTAAACATAGTTGTACCACAGGAGAGGTACTTACTTACTATCCACAGTTAGAAAGCAACAGTTGCTGATCAATGAACAAGTTCAAGACTTCTTAATGTGACGTTGAATGTGAGCCGTAGCCTCCTCCAGAGATTCAATGGTGCAGTCTTTTCCATCATGAGAAAGCCATAGACGGTCCGGGAATCGCAGTCCGTACTTTACACCTGGATAGTCCCGTAGTAGTTGTTTGGCCTGTTAGATAGAGAAGCTATGTCCTTGAAAGCTCAGAGTGGTATTGCGGGCTCGTTGGAGAATCTCCATCTTCTCATGGAAAAAGTGCACTCGAAGAATGATGTCACGGCGCCTCTCACAGTGCTGGGGCTTTGGGCGCAGTGACCGGTGGGCACGATCAAATCAAATCAAATTTTATTTGTCACATGCTCCGAATACAACAGATGTAGACCTTACAGTGAAATGCTTACTTACTTACAAATCATCCATGGCGAGAACATCCTTCAGCAGCCGATACCAGTCTCAGGTTATCGGGGCGAGAAAATCCCTCTAAGCTCAAGCAGCCCAGAGGGTCGATACAGCTCTCTAGTACCTTATTCAGATCCGCACTCAGGCATTTCACGTCAGCCTCCAGGGAGGTAGTCAGGTTGGAGACACTGGTAGCGGAGGTCTCCAGTGCTGCAATCGTCATGGTGTGCAACTCTGTTGTTGTTTTGAGTGAAGTGATCGCTGGCACGTCTCGTTTCGCAGGATAGTTAAATCTGCTTTAAAAGTATCAGAAACCTCTGATATTCGGGCCTCAATCGTAGCAACTCCCTCCGTTTTCATTTCAACTATCTCTGAGCGTTGTAGCTTGATGGCCTCGAGAATGTTAATTTCAGCGCCACCAGGCAAAGCCACACCACCGGGTAAAGTGCTAGTCTCCGGGCCCTCAGATTCAGGAGAGGGCGGTGATAAAAATGGGTCTTGTGTTTCGTTGACATGCTGACATTTGAAAGCAAAGTAGTCTTGGGTACTATGGAAAGGGATCACCAAACTAATACTGCAGGAGCAAACGGAAAACACGTCAGTCGCACATTGCGGGCCTCGCGGCACCCTCTCTCCCCTCTCTCTCTCTCTCTCTCTCTACCCTCTCTCTCTCACCCCCATAACTCCTTCACTGCCCATCTCTCTTATGCTCTGCCTGCCCACATCTCTCTCTCTCTCTCTTTTGTTCTTGCTTTCCCTCCAGCTCTGCCTACCCCATCTCTCTCCACCTCTCTCTTTGTCTTTCTCTCTCCGTACTCTCTCTCTCCATCTCTCAACTTCAAAGCCACTCATATCTCCCAGAATGCAGCTGTGTTTGGGCTAATTAAGGATTGATCGCTCGGCTCTCAAACCCACCACATCCTGAATGTGAGCGGGGCCAGATGATTCCCCAGTGTGTGTGTGTGTGTGTGTGTGTGTGTGCGTGCGTGCATTGTGTGTGTGTGTGTGTGTGTGTGTGTGTGTGTGTGTGTGTGTGTGTGTGTGTGTGTGTGTGTGTGTGTGTGTGCATTCGTAAATCAGAGACGGCGTATTAAATATCATAAATAGATAATAACCCAACCAAGATGGAAACCAGGGAGACGCCTCCACACACTGATTAAAAACAGGCTCGGCTAATGAGAGAAACCATATGTACACACACAAACATAGCAGATGAAAACATACACACACATATGAACCCATTTTCAAACACACACAAAGCACTTAACTGTGGAGACAACCATCGTGCTACAACATAGCAGTTCTATGACCACAGTTACAGTACCACAATAAAGCTCAACATATTCAAAGCCAACAGGTGGAGAACTACATCTCCACTCTGACTACATCATCATCAGAGCCCCTGGCAGTGAGTCCTCATGTTACCTCCCATGACCTCTTCATCGCACAACTTAATGATCCACTCACTTTCATTGGCCAATGTCAAAGATGAATGAAAGGTGGAAGCTAGGTGGTGGAGAGTGGTGATTAGGGCACCTAGTGGCTGAAGCCCAGGGAAGGTACAGGAATAGAATAGTACAGATCTGCAATTAATAAAACTGTTAATACAGTGTGCTGCCTGCAATTTGAATTGTATTCCTCCAATCATTTAGACACAGTGTAGTGATCTGTCACGGGTGTCGTTGTGTAGAGATGACCAAAACGCAGCGGGAATATGAATGCTCATCTTGTATTTAATAAATAAAGAGAACACGGAAAAAAATACAACAAAACAAAGAATGACAGATGACAGTTTCGCAGGCTAAATATAACTAGCAGTGCAAAAGACAACTACCCACAAAAACTCCAGGTGAAAACAAGCTCCTAATATATGACTCCCAATCAGGAACAACGACGTACAGCTGTTCCTGATCGGGAGCCACACAGACAACAAAGAAATAGACAAACCAGAAAACCATACAAAACCAAAATCAGAACATACACTTTAACCCCGGAATACATAAACCAAACACCCCTTAAATACTACACACACAACCCGAACCATATGAAACAAATACCCTTCAGCCACGTCCTGCACAAACTACAATACAAATACTCCCTCTACTGGTCAGGACGTGACATGATCCTTTTGGTTCCCTTTGGTCACCCACTATGGTTCACAATAGATCTGTGCACAAATACAGGTGTCTCTAACAACGGCATTTCTTAAAACATGACCTGTCACCTGGGACTCCTGTTGTTCGGTAAGAGAGAGAGTGAGAGACTTTGTGATTAGGAATAATATGGAAAAGCTATACAGAAGTGAACAGCTGGTAGTGTGTGTGTGTGTGTGTGTGTGTGTGTGTGTGTGTGTGTGTGTGTGTGTGTGTGTGTGTGTGTGTGTGTGTGTGTGTGTGTGTGTGTGTGTGTGTGTGTGTGTATGCGTGTGTATGGAAAGTTACGGAGACCATTTCCAATGCCACCCTCCATTGGGAATTCTCAACAGCTTATGGCCAGAACATGCCAGATCAACAGCAGGCCAGATCATGTTTCTATGTATTAAAATCTGTTAATTATCTGGAAATAACTGACGTGTGTTGCCTGAATCTTCACACCACAAGCTCTAATTTCTTAGAGTAAAATTAGGTTTGTTTCATTACAATGTTAATAAAACAAAGGGCGTTTTCAAATGAAATTCGGTTCCTTAGTTCGGTTTCGAGGGAGCGTTTATGAGAATTCTACAAAATACGTTAATAATTCCTGGAAATAATCATTTCAGGATGCGATTTGCGAGACACACAATCTACATGACGTCATGTAAGCTAGCTTGTTTACAACGGGCAAAAAGTTCAATGCATCTCGAGCCGCTACTCACACAGGTCCAGGATTAGTTTCAGCCAGGGTTCGTTTGCGTTTCACAAATGCTTTATAGTGTGGATCATTAAACACTCTAGGACACAGATCATATGTGAAAGTGCCTTACTGTAATTGAGAAAGAGAGAGAGAGAGAGAAAGAAGGTGGGAGAGAAAGAAAGAGGGTGAGAGAGAAAGAAAGACGGTGAGAGAGAAAGAAAGATGGTGAGGGAGAAAGAGAAAGAAAGAGGGTGATGGAGCGAGAGAAAGAAAGAAAGAGGGTGAGAGAAAGAGAGCGAGAGAGAGAGAGTTTGAGTTAAAAAAAACATTATTGGGTCTAGGAACACACAACACAATAAACACTCAAACAAACAAAAACATGGTTAAACATCAGTTAAAAACACGACACCAAATCTTCCTCCACAGTACCTAAACACAACAACCTCTGAATACCACATATGCTCATAAATAGCCCAATGTTATTAACCAGTTTGTAATAAGCAAACTCAACCCTCAGTCTCTCTGCCAACATCCCCTCAAGCATGCCCACCATGTCCCCAAATACTGTTCTTTCATATCTTCCAAATTGCTAATTTAGCTGCCCCTGACACAAAGTTAAGTAAGAGAACTACACCCCTTCGACCAAACCTGTGCTTTGGCCCAAATTTAAACTGTTGGGAAGAGAAAACCTCTCCCAGCGCTGAGAACCAACTAGTGATCAGGTCAATCATTCCAACCAACCTGGGACAGGTGTAGCAGATGCATGTTGGTGGCTATAGCTCCATGTATTATCCTCCATTGGAGGTCAGCTGTCCTCTTATCAATAGGCAGCCTTTTGGTGAGGCACCTGGACCAAACACACGTCGATTTTATCCATTCCAGGGAAGAAGCACGGGACACTTTTACACATATTATGTACATGGCCTTCTTCCCCACCGCCTTGAACTCCCCCAGCTCCGGGGTATCGAAGGAAAGCAACATCCCCACGTCCTCCTCTAATTCCCCTGCCGCAGCACTAATGTTCAGCGCAGGGAACACATAATCCAGACCCTCCGTCCACCGATCAGAATTGGATGTATCAGTCACATACTGCCTATGAAGTACTAGCAAGGAATCGCTGACCTCAGCTACGACCTTCCTCAGTTGGCGAGATGATCGGATTCCGTCTCTTTCTTCCAGCTCTTCCAACGATCTGCATTAGATGACCCAGCTTGGTACACCCCACACCTAAGAGGCATGAACGTAGGTTTGCTGAACCCATAGCATGGGACTGGATGAAAAAAAAGGCTCTTTGAAAATCCACATACCTGGTGGCGTGCCGGCCTTACGGGACATGTTGAAAACTCTCCAAGCCTGCATAACATACTCATAGAATGGAGTCAAGCCAGACAAATCACCCTCCTCTAGCTTTAAGAGGAATAGGTGCTTGTCTAAGCCCAAACAGCCCGCTTTCCACATCAATGTATAGGCTGTGTCGACCCAGCTAGAACCATCACTGTACAACAGTCTCTGGGCTGCTTGAAGCCGGAAAGCCATGATTCTAAAACAAATGTCCACCAGCCCTTGCCCATTCTCGTGCAGTGGCAGGTACAGGGACGCAGCTTTAATCCAATGTTGTCTAGACCCGAAAAAATTGACAAGGGTCCTTTGAACTCCCGGTAGCTGTAAAATCATTATTCTGTGCCACAGGGTAGAAGCAGCTAGGTTATTGGCTACCAGCACCCTTCCCCTATAAGACAGCTGGGGTAGCACCCATTTCCACCTAGACAATCTGGCACACACCTTCTCCCAGTAATTATTTTGAAGAAGCGGACCCTATCTGAAGCTGACCTGCCCACAGCGATTCCCTCTTTTCCCAATTAACTCTAGCTGAGGAGGCCCCCTCATACACATTCAGAGCATTTGAGAGAACCATAACATCCTCACCCCCTGTAATGAAAACGGTCACATCATCTGCATACGCAGACAGTGCAATCGTGGGACCCTTCAAAACCCCTGGCACAGAGAAACCAGTAAGCCTTGCTCTTAAAAAACAAAGCATTGGTTCATATGCCAGACAATATAACTCTTCTGAAATTGAGCATCCCTGCCTAATATCCCTATGGACGGGGATGGGGCAGCTCAAACCACCCCCCCCACCTTCATCATACATGAGGGCCCAGCATACAGTATACTCATCCAAGACAAACAAACATCCCCAAACCCAAAGGCTTTCACTGTTTTGAACAAGTACTGGTGGTCCACACGATCAAAAGCCTTCTCCTTATCCAAAGAAAGCAAACCCACATTCACATCAGACAGTTTACAAATGTCTAAAACATCTCTTATTAGAAACAAGTTATCAACAATAGAGTGGTCGGGTACACAGTAAGACTGGTCCATTTGGACCAACAGCCCCAGATATTCTTTCAACCTTTTAAACCTAAGTTTAAGAGAAACATAGATATACGGTGGCTTGCGAAAGTATTCACACCCCTTGGTGTTTTCACACCCCCTGTAATTTAAATGGACACCCCCTGTAATTTAAATGGATTTTTATTTGGATTTCATGTAATGGACATACACAAAATAGTCCAAATTGGTGAAGTGAAATGGAAAAAAACCATTTAAAATGTAAAAGTGGTGCATTCATATGTATTCAGCTCCATTGCTATGAAGCCCCTAAATAAGATTTGGTGCAACCAATTACCTTCAGAAGTCACATAATTAGTTTAATAAAGTCCACCTGTGTGCAAGCTAAGTGTCACATGATCTGTCACATGATCTCAGTATATGTACACCTGTTCGGAAAGGCCCCAGAGTCTGCAACATCGCTAAGCAAGCAGCACTATGAAGACCAAGGAGCTCTCCAAAAAGATCAGGGACAAAGTTGTGGAGAAGTACAGATTAGGGTTGTGTTATAAAAATGATCTAAAACTTTGAACATCCCATGGAGCACCATTAAATCCATTATTAAAAACTGGAAAGAATATGGCACCACACAAACCTGCTGAGAGAGGGCCGCCCACCAAAACTCACGGACCATGCAAGGAGGGCATTAATCAGAGGCAACAAAGAGACCAAAGATAACCCTGAAGGAGCTGCGAAGCTTCACAACAAGATTGGAGTATCTGTCCACAGGACCACTTTAAGCCGTACACTCCACAGAGCTGGGCTTTATGGAAGAGTGGCCAGAAAAAAAAGCCATTGCTTAAAGAAAAAAGTAAGCCAACACATTTGATGTTTTCCAAAAGACATGTGGGAGACTCCCCAAACATATGGAAGAAGGGGTACTCTGGTCAGATGAGACTAAAATTGAGCTTTTTGGCCATCAAGGAAAACGCTATGTCTGGCGCAAACCCAACACCTCTCATCACCCCGAGAACACTATCCCCACAGTGAAGCATGGTGGCAGCATCATGCTGTGGGGATGTTTTTCATTGGCAGGGACTGGGAAACTGGTCAGAATTGAAGGAATGATGGATGGCGCTAAATACTGGGACATTTTTGAGGGAAACCTGTTTCAGTCTTCCAGAGATTTGAGACTGGGATGGAGGTTCACCTTCCAGCAGGACAATGACCCTAAGCATACTGCTAAAGCAACACTTGAGTGGTTTAAGGGGAAACATTTAAATGTCTTAGGATGGCCTAGTCAAAACCCAGACCTCAATCCAATTGAGAATCTGTGGTATGACTTAAAGATTGCTGTACACCAGCGGAACCCATCAACTTGTAGGAGCTGGAGCAGTTTTGCCTTGAAGAATGTGCAAAAATCCCAGTGGCTAGATGTGCCAAGCTTATAGAGACATACCCCAAGAGACTTGCAGCTGTAATTGCGGCAAAAGGTGGCTCTACAAAGTATTGACTTTGGGGGGGTGAATAGTTATACACGCTCAAGTTTTCAGTTTTTTGGTCTTATTTCTTGTCTGTTTCACAAATATTTTGCATCTTCAAAGTGGTAGGCATGTTGTGTAAATAAAATTATATAAATCCCCCCAAAATCCATTTTAATTCCAGGTCGTAAGGCAACAAAATAGGAAAAATGCCAAGGAGGGTGAATACTTTCGGAATTTTATATTGTACACACAGCGATGCAACAGGTCGCCAATTTCTTTTAAAAGCCAAATCCCCCATTTTTTGCAACAATGAAAGCACAGCACGTTGAGAGAAACCTCATAAAAAGATTCACACACCACTTCATAAAAATCCCGCCCAATAGACCCCAAAAGCACTTATAGAAATCAGATGGTAAACCATCGATGCCAGGGGCTCGGCCTGATGAGAGCTGCATAACTGCAGTGGACAGCTCCAGCAGAGTAATGTCAGAGTCCAAAGCAGCTCTCTGCTCAGGTGCCAATTGAGGAAGGCCATGTAACAACTGTTCAGCACACAGAGGATCACAATCCTCCGCCTTATAGAGGGAAGAGTAGAAATGTTGGCGCATCTCACCGTTATCCGTGGTCATCTTCCCACCAGGGAGACGAAGGCAGACCATCTGTTGCGTTGCAATGTCGACTGCCCAAGGTTTAAAAAGAAAACAACCTCAGTTCATGTCTCTTGCCCTGTAAGTTCATAACTAGTCCGGGGTCATTCTGCGTGAGCAACTTCAACTATATAGATTTGATGTCCTGTTCAAGGGCCCTGATAGTGTCTTTAATTTCAATACAACACAGAGCAGTATTCTTATGACAAAACACACGTATTTGGGCCTTCCTAACCTCCCACCATTGTCTCAAGGACTCAAAGTACCATATAATAACTCTCCATTTTACCCAAAACACCCAAAACTTTTCACAAAATATGACATCATGTAATAACTTAACGTTAAAATATCAATAAGGTAATGGATGACCTTTGTGGACAGGACAAGTGAATATCAACAGTAACAATATGGTAATCAGAAAAACCCACAGGAGTAATGTCACACCTTACAAGCCTACCACAGTAGTCCCAGATACATACAACCTCTCTAACCTTGCTGCACTGACACGACACTGACACTGCCTAACTTTTGCATTTCTTACTCTCCACACGTCAGAAAGCTCAGGTAATAGACCAGACCGACAAGTAGCTGACCACAGGTGAGGTTCTTCAGCAGTACAATAAACAATCAAATCCACTGTACAGTCCCCCCTAAAATCACACACCCTTCTTGGTCACACTGTCTTAAAGTTTCCTTTATTTTATCAAATACAGCAATACGCTCTGTGCCCTCATTCGGAACATAAACATAATACATAAAACATAATACCTGCCTTGACCAATAAAACCAGACCCTTGACAATCTCTGTTGTAGATACCACAGTAACCCCTAAACCCGAGGAAAACAAAATTGCCACCCCAGCACTGAAATTAGTATCATGACTGAGTATATGCTGCCCCTCCCACCAAATACCTCAGTCAACCTCATTAGCCTCATCATAATGTATCTCCCGTAGAAATACTTCATAAAGCCTTTTCTGTTTTATTACTTCTAATACACAAGCCCTCTTAATCCTCTCCCTTCCCCCATTAATATTGAGATAACCTACCCCTCCATATAGAAAAGAGAAAGGAAAAACAGAAGAAACCACAAAGAAACCAGACAAAGAGAAAAAAAAGCTCCCTTTGAGGCCTGATGATCATCATTGTTTTAATTTTCTCCGAACCTTACCACATTTCCCACTACCTTTTGCTGCCGTGACCACAGGAAGAAATTTCCTCAAGTGGAAACGCTTCTTCACACACAACTGGTCTAACCCCACGGTCTTCAGTAACAACACAGCTGACCTCACAAACGTATCAACATCAAAACATCTGCCAATATAACTTCTTTGGGATAGGGGGCAGTATTTTCACGGCCGGATAAAAAACGTACCCGATTTAATCTGGTTACTACTCCTGCCCAGAAACTAGAATATGCATATAATTAGTAGATTTGGATAGAAAACACTCTAAAGTTTCTAAAACTGTTTGAATGGTGTCTGTGAGTATAACAGAACTCATATGGCAGGCCATAACCTGAGAAGATTCCATACAGGAAGCGCCCTGTCTGACAATTTGTTGTCCTTCTGTTGCATCTCTATTGACATTACAGCATCTGTGCTGTAACGTGACAATTTCTAAGGCTTCCCTTGGCTCTCTAAAGCCACCAGAAAGTGGAATGGGGTGTCTGCTGTCTCTGGGCAAAGTACAGCAGCAGAGTTTGTAAGTGGTCAGCCTGGGGACAGTGAGACTGAGATGCGCGTTCGCGATACTTCTCCATTATTTTCTTTCAGCCTTTGAATGAATACAACGTTGCCCGGTTGGAATATTATCGCTATTTTACGAGAAAAATTGCAAAAAAATTGATTTTAAACAGCATTTGACATGCTTCTAAGTACGGTAATGTAATATTTTGAAAAAAAATTGTCACGAAATGCGCTCGCACGTTACTCTTCGGATAGTGACCTGAACGCACGAACAAAACGGAGGTATTTGGATATAACTATGGATTATTTGGAACCAAATCAACATTTGTTGTTGAAGTAGAAGTCCTGGGAGTGCATTCTGACGAAGAACAGCAAAGGTAATCCAATTTTTCTAATAGTAATTCTGAGTTTAGGTGACCCCGAAGTTGGCGGATGTCAAAATAGCTAGCCGTGATGGCCGAGCTATGTACTCAGAATAATGCAAAATGTGCTTTCGCCGAAAAGCTATTTTAAAATCGGACATAGCGATTGCATAAAGGAGTTCTGTATCTATAATTCTTAAAATAATTGTTAAGTATTTTGTCAACGTTTATCATTATTAATTTAGTAAATTCACCGGAAGTTTTCGGTGGGTATGTTAGTTCTTAACATCACATGCTTATGTAAAAAGCTGGTTTTTGATATAAATATGAACTTGATTGAACAAAACACACATGTATTGTATAACATAATGTCCTAGGAGTGTCATCTGATGAAGATCATCAAAGGTTGGTGCTGCATTTAGCTGTGGTTTGGGTTTATGTGACATATATGCTTGCTTGGAAAATGGCTGTGTGATTATTTGTGTCTATGTACTCTCCTAACATAATTTAATGTTTTGCTTATGCTGTAAAGCTTTTTTGAAATCGGACAATGTGGTTAGATTAACCTCTTGGCGTTCCCCTAGGATAGGGGGCGCCACAGCGCATTTTGAAAAAAATTCGTGCCCATTTTAAACGGCCTACTACTCAAACTCAGAAGCTAGGATATGCATATAGTTAATACTTGTGGATAGAAAACACCCTAAAGTTTCTAAAACTGTTTGAATGGTGTCTGTGAGTATAACAGAACTCATATGGCAGTCAAAACCCCGAGACCGATCGTAACAGGATGTGGAATTCTGAATTGTGGACTCAACTTCACATCTTTGCCTATTAATCACACCGTGAGCTATGGTTCATTGAGCACTTCCTATTGCTTCCACTAGATGTCCCCAGTCTTTACAAAGTGGTTTGAGCCTTCTACTGTGGAAACTGAATGAATGAGACGCTGTTGAAATTGGTCACATGAGGAGGGCCATCACCATTATGACGCCAGCGTCCCTGTCTACCCTCCCCTTTTGAAACGTTTTGAAACACAATACAATCGTCCCCCTCGAATCTTATTGGCTCTCTTGTTGAAACAGGCCCTGAAGATTTATGTTATACAACGTTTGACATGTTTGAACGAACCTAAATGGGAAAAAAAAATAATTGTCGAAATAGCTGTCCCGCGCCCGACGGAGCTTTTGGATTAGCCTTCAGACGCGCTAACAACAACAAGCTAATGGAACATAAAGGATGAACTTTTTCGAACGAAAATACATTTGTTGTGGACCTGGGATTCCTGGAAGTGCTTTCTGATGAAGACAACCAAAGGTAAGGGATTATTGACAATAGTATACAAGACTAGATGTGATATGCGATTGTTCCAAGATGGCGCAGAGCTGTATTTACTTGGTAATTTTCTGAGTATCGCATCCCCTTTTATCGCAAAGTGTGATTACCCAGTAAAGTTATTTTTAAATCTGGTATTACAGGTGCTTTCAAGAGATATTCATCTATAAATCTTAGAATGACAATATTACATTTTAAAAATGTTTTCGAATAGTAATTGAGTAAATTGTAGCACTGTTTCCCCGGATGCATTTGAGGGAAAATAGTTAGTCAACGTCACGTGCCGATGTAAAATGCTGTTTTATATATAAATATGAACTTTATCGAACAAAAGAATGCATGCATTGTGTAACATGATGTCCTAGGTGTGTCATCTGATGAAGTTTGTAAAAGGTTAGTGCTGCATTTAGCTGTTTTTTGGTTATTTGTGATGCATGTGGTTGGTCGGAAAATGGCTATGTGGCTACTTTTACGATATACTCCTCTAACATAATCTAATGTTTTGCTTTTGCTGTAAAGCCTTTTTGAAATCAGACAACGTGGTTCGATTCAGGAGAGGTGTATCTATAAAACGATATAATTTGAAAAAAAAATTGAAAAAAAAAAATTATTACATTTTGTTATGCTAATGGCGATATGATTTTTCGCTGGATGTCCGTCCCGAGGCCGCACAGGGGTTAACCATTTTAAAGATAAGACTCTCGTTAATCCCGCTATTCCCTCAGACGAACCATCAAACAAGCAAAATGTCAAAACAGGATTAAGATTGAATCCTACTACCCCGGCTCTGACCCTCATCGGATGTCGCAGGGCTTGAAAACTATTACGGACTACAAAGGCAAACCCAGATGCGAGCTGCCCAGTCACGCAAGCCTGCCAGACAAGCTAAATGCCTTTTAGGCTCACTTCGAGGCAAGCAACACTGAAGCATGCATGAGAGCACCAGCTGTTCTGGATGACCGTGTGATAACGCTCTATGTAGCCGATGTACATTTATATATTTATATTTTAGTCATTTAGCAGACGTACTTATCAAGAGCGACTTACAGTAGTGAATGCATACATTTCTTTTTTTTTTTTACCATACTGGCCCCCCATGGGAATCAAACCCACAACCCTGGCGTTGCAAACACCATGCTCGACCAACTGAGCCACACGGGATGTGATCGATGTGATCAAAACCTTTAAACAGGTCAACAGGACATTATTTTAACACTTTTAGAAACTTCAGAGTGTTTTCTATCCAATTCTACCAAGTATATGCATATCCTAGCTTCTGGGCCTGAGTAACAGGCAGTTTACTTTGGGCACGTCATTCATCCGAATTTCCGAATACTGCCCCCTGTCACTAAAAAGATAACCTGTTTCAGAGCAGGGTGTTTGCAAACCAACGGGCCAATTTTAATTGAACTTGCAAACTTCCCAAACTGCAATATCTCGTGCTTCAATAGTGCATTGGGAATTAAACGTTGGTACAGTTGAAGTCAGAAGTTTACATACACCTTAGCCAAATACATTTAAACTCAAATACATTTAAAGTTTTCGCAATTCCTGACATTTAATCCAAGTAAAAATTCCCTGTCTTAGGTCAGTTAGGATCACCACTTTATTTTAAGAATGTGAAATGTCAGAGTAATAGTAGAGAGAATGATTAATTTCAGCTTTTATTTCTTTCATCACATTCCCAGTGGGTCCGAAGTGAACATACACTCAATTAGTATTTGGTAGCATTGCCTTTAAATTGTTTAACTTGGGTCAAATGTTTCGGGTAGCCTTCCACAAGCTTTCCACTATACGTTGCGTGAATTTTGGCCCATTCCTCCTGACAGAGCTGGTGTAACTGAGTCAGGTTTGTAGGCCTCCTTGCTCGCACACGATTTTTCAGTTCTGCCCACAAATTTTCTGTAGGATTTAAGTCAGGACATTGTGATGGCCACTCCAATACCTTGACTTTGCTGTCCTTAAGCCATTTTGCCACAACTTTGGAAGTATGCTCATTGTCTATTTGGAAGACGCATTTGCAACCAAGCTTTAACTTCCTGACTGATGTCTTGAGATGTTGCTTCAATATATCCACATAATTTTCCTCCCTCATCATGCCATCTATTTTGTGAAGTGCACCAGTCCCTCCGGCAGCAAAGCACCCTCACAACATGATGCTGCCACCCCCGTGCCTCACGGTTGGGATGGTGTTCTTCGGCTTGCAAGCCTCCCCTTTTTTCCTCCAAACATTAACGATGGTCATTATGGCCAAACAGTTCAAATTTTGTTTCATCAGACCAGAGGAAATTTCTCAAAAAAATACGATCTTTGTCCCCATGTGGAGGTTTTGGAGCAGTGGCTTCTTCCTTACTGAGCGGCCTTTCAGGTTATGGCGATATAGGACTCATTTTACTGTGGATATAGATACTTTTGTACCTGTTTCCTCTTCCTTTTTTCTGAGGTCTTGGCTGCTTTCTTTAGATTTTCCCATGATGTCAAGCAAAGAGGCACTGAGTTTGAAGGTAGGCCTTGAAATACATCCACAGGTACACCTCCAATTGACTCAAATTATGTCAATTAGCCTATCAGAAGCATCTAAGGCCATAACACCATTTTCTGGAAATTTCCAAGCTGTTTAAAGGCACAGTCAACTTAGTGTATTTAAACTTCTGACCCACTGGATTTGTGATACAGTGAATTATAAGTGAAATAATCTCTCTGTAAACAATTGTTGGAAAAATTACTTCTGTCATGCACAAAGTAGACGTCCTAACCAACTTGTCAAAACTATAGTTTGTTAACAAGAAATTTGTGGAGTGGTTGATAAATGACTCCAACCTAAGTGTATGTAAACTTCTGACTTCAGCTGTACATTCGAAATCGTAAGCCTTGTTGAAGGAGTAAAATGCGTCATAACTTTAATAAACATACATTTAAGAAGTACGCCATGCTTAACCATCCGATCAACAAGACACTCTTCTTTAAGAAAAACCATCACCGCTTTATTAATCTGCAACGCATAAGCAAAATTTTGATAGCCTACCTTCACTCCTATGGCGACCAGAAAATCCTGCATAGTGACAGTAGCTTCAGTAACACAAGCCATGCCGAAGTGAAAGGGACTGCGTCCCTATGTGGGTTGCCATCCCCACTAAAACCAGCTTTATTTCAACAAGAAATACAATATACCTAATTCTATGAAAACAAAATCATGCTCCAGACACCACTTGCACTCGTTCACTCAATTCCCATCATGCACCAACACTCCCAGCATGCAGAGAGATAGAAAGAAAGGGAGAGAGAGAGAAGGCAAAACAGACATGATAGAAAGAAGAAAAGAGAGATGAATAGGTTTTGCACTCGGACCAGATTGTCTACAGGAGACAAGAAACAAAAGTTTCAACCCCCTGAACAAAGTCCTTTCTGTCCTTCTCTGTCCTCCTCTAGATGAAATAGTGAGTTTGTGACAGTTACCAGAGGAGAGCGAGGGAGGGGATACAGGTTGTCAGGTCGGCCCCACACAGGCACCCTGCTCCCGGGCAGGTTAGGACAGTGCAGTGGGCTGGCTGGAGCTGTGGGTCTGGAAGAGTTTTAATCTAATAGACGCAGGGGAGAGAAAAATAATAACTTAAGATGTGTTTCATCGTGTGTGATACAGCAGGAGAAGTGACAGTGTCAAGAATAAAAGAGGGAGGGGGTAGACTGAAAGACAAGAGAGACAGAGAGAGAAAGAAGAAAGAAAGAAAGAAAGAAAGAAAGAAAGAAAGAAAGAAAGAAAGAAAGAAAAAAAGAGAAAGTGAGTCACAGAGAGAGAGAGATGACTTGGACAGACACACAGGGAGACCAGGGGGATGATTTGAAAGGGGGTACAACAGAAGTGTGTCTGAGAGATTGAGCACAGGGATCTCTTTTACTCTCAGGTCTGATTTCACCACACTGGCAGTAGATAACCACCTCTCGAGAAAACCACAGTCATAGAGGGAGAACATACCATTACCAGACCCTCACCACCATGGATTAGAACCTGGTCCTTATGATGGTATACATCAATGTTTTTATTAGGTTTTGTTCATACCAATTATTAGGTACTTTTCATGTGATTCAATCCCTAATGATCTCACCTCTTCAGCTCGGGACATTAGCGAGGATATTTATATTACCTAGAATACGCTGAACCTTAAGGCTGCTTTTGACCTGGTGGTGCTCTTGTAGCTGGCAGGTCAAATTCTGGCTTCTAGCCATTAGTTCTATATTTGTACCAGAGCCTACAGGGTAATATGTCCAGTGGCTTGGCGAGTGAAGTGTGTAGGTCAGGGGTCTGTCCAGCCAATCTGGAGGGCCTAGATATCTATCCTCATCCATCACCAATTCACCCACACAGATTAGGGATTCATAGGCACCAGCATTGAAATGGAGCATGTGTGCGCAAACACATACATGATGTTGGGAGGTTAGGCCTGGCTCACAGTCTGAGTTCCAATTTATCTCAAAGGTGTTCGATGGGGTTTAGGTCAGGGCTTTGTGCAGGCTTTGTGCAGGGGCATTGTCATGCTGAAACAGTAAAGGGCCTTTCTCAAACTGTTTCCACAAAGATGAAAGCACAGAATCATCCGTCGGACTGCCAGATGGAGAAACTTGATTCATCACTCCAGAGAATGCATTTCCACTGCTCCAGAGTCCAATGGCGGCGAGCTTTACACCACTCCAGCTGATGCTTGGCATTGCGCATGATGATCTTAGGCTTGTGTGCGGCTGTTCGGCCATGGAAACCCATTTCATGAAGCTCCAGACGAACAGTTCATGTGCTGACATTGCTTCCAGAGGAAGTTTGGAACTCAGAAGTGAGTTTTGGAACCGAGGACAAACGGTTTTTACACGCTACGCGCTTAAGCACTCGGTGGTCCGGTTCTGTGAGCTTGTGTGGCCTACCACTTTGCGGATGAGCGGATGTTGCTCCTAGAAGTTTCCACTTCACAATAACAGCACTAAAAGTTGACAGGGGCAGCTCTAGCAGGGCAGAAATTTGACGAACTGACATGTTCGAAAGGTAGCATCCCATGACACTGCCACGTTGAAAGTCACTGAGCTCTTCAGTACGGGCCATTCTGGTTTGTCTATGGAGATTGCATGGCTGTGTGCTCGAATTTATACACCTGTCATCAACGGGTATGGCTGAAATAGCCAAATCCACTAATTTGAAGGGGTCTCCAGATATGAGCGAACGAACGCACACACACACACACACACCTGTCACCATCTCTCTCATCCAGTAACTGTGAGGAGACTTCTGCTTCATGAAAATGAATCACCGGCATCAAAGCTGTCATTCCAGCCCCATATCTCTTAATTTACTCTCCTGTCTAACAGGAGAGCATGCACACAGACACACACACACACACACACACACACACACACACACACACACACACACACACACACACACACACACACACACACACACACACACACACACACACACACACACACAGCAGTAAGGCGTAAGCTCCCTAGAGTCACAGCGGTACAGAACCCTACACACACACACATGCACAAGAACATAGTCACAGCGAAACAGAATGAAAACAACAGAAACAGCAAGGGAAAGAGAGGGAGTAATGGGGACAGAGAAACAGATGGAAGCAATAGAGAGGGAGAGAGAGGGAGAGTAGGGGATAGAAATAGAGGGAGAGAGAGAGAGATAGAGAGAGTAGTCCAGAGAGAACAATAGTGATAGAATACTGCAGTGTGACAGGTACTGCAGCAGTGGCAAGAGAAGCACACACAAACACAAAAGCACACACACGCACGTCTCTCTGACTTGTTCCCCCTAGCAAGGCGATATGTGAAAAATAACCAAACACTAATTAGGCTATTTTAAGGAATCAATTATACTTTACAGTTTGCACACACTGTTGCTGTACTAATTGGCAACTCTGTCTAAACTTCAGTAAACTAACAGATGTGTTCCAATACACACACTTGTTTGTGTCTGACTCACTGTGTACACACTGTTAACAGCCATCTATGGATAAATACAATAGATCCATTTAATTCTACAGTGGTTCTTCCTTTAGAAGTTTTGAGGTTATTCCGTGACGGTTTGTGGTAGATGGTGGCAGATTGTGGTAAATTGCGTCATTCTGGCAACAATGGTTGAAACTTAAATAATGTGCCATAGAACTCTGCGGCACCCGCAAGATGTGCTGCAGTACGTCACAACTTTTAAAGGAAGAACCACTGTATAAGCCAATGACGATTGTCCTATGTCCTCCGTCACTTAATCTAAAAACATGCCTATATGAATAACCAGACTCTGATGATGTATGGTTCATGAGAAGCACATTTATTTATTGATAATAATGTGGGTTAGAAATGTCCTCTGGATTGTTGCTGGTCACCTGTAAACAAGAGAAACGAGTAAATAGAGTTTTGCGCCGAAACCTGTTGTTGTGCGTCTCCCGGTAAAATGTTATTCTTCTACTGTTGTGGATAGAGGGCAGTATTTTCACGGCCGGATGAAAAAAATGTACCCGATTTAATCTGGTTACTACTCTTGCCCAGAAACTAAAATATGCATATTATTAGTAGATTTTGATAGAAAACACTCAGAAGTTTCTAAAACTGTTTGAATGGTGTCTGTGAGTATAACAGAACTCATATGGCAGGCAAAAACCTGAGAAGACTCCAAGCAGGAAGTGGCCTGTCTGAGAATTTGTAGTTCTTCTTTTGGTTTTCTATCGAAACTACAGTATCTGAGCTGTTACGAAGCACTTTCTAAGGCTTCCATTGGCTCTCTAAAGCCTTCAGAAAGCGGATTGAGGCGTCTCCTGTCTCTGGGCAAAGTATGCTAGCACAGTTTGTCAGTGGTCTGCCTGGTGACAAAGAGATTGGATATGCACGGTCCCGCGACCATGCTGTTTTCGCTTTTCCTCTTTGAATGAATACACTATTGTCCGGTTGGAATATTATCGCTATTTTACGAGAAAAATACCATAAAATTTGATTTTAAACAGCGTTTGACATTCTTCTAAGTACGGTAAAGGAAAATTTAGAATTTTTTTGTCTCGAAATGCGCTCGCGCGTTACTCTTTGGATAGTGACCTGAACGCACGAACAAAACGGAGGTATTTGGACATAACTATGGATTATTTGGAACAAAAACAACATTTGTTGTGGAAGTAGCAGTCTTGGGAGTGCATTCTGACGAAGATCAGCAAAGGTAATCCAATTTTTCTAATAGTAATTCTGAGTTTAGTGAGCCCCGAACTTGGCGGGTGTCAAAATAGCTAGCCGTGATGGCTGAGCTATGTACTCAGAATATTGCAAAATGTGCTTTCACCGAAAAGGTTTTTTAAAATCTGACATAGCGATTGCATAAAGGAGTTCTGTATCTATCATTCTTAAAATAATTGTTATGTATTTTGTCAACGTTTATGATGAGTAATTTAGTAAATTCACCAGAAGTTTTGGGTGGGAATGCATGTTCTGAACATCACATGCTAATGTAAAAAACTGTTTTTGGATATAAATATGAACTTGATTGAACAAAACATGCATGTATTGTATAACATAATGTCCTAGGAGTGTCATCTGATGAAGATCATCAAAGGTTAGTGCTTCATTTAGCTGTGTTTTGGTTTATGTGACATATATGCTTGCTTGGAAAATGTCTGTGTGATTGTTTTTGGCTATGTACTCTCCTAACATAATCTAATGTTTAGCGGGACGTCTGTCCTCAACAGGTTTTAACATGTACAGTGCATTCGGAAAGCATTCAGACCCCTTCACTTTTTCCATATTTTGTTACTTTTTTCGTCATCACTCTACACGCAATACCCCATAATGACAAAGCAGAAACATGATTTTTTTTATTTTAGCAAGTGTATTAACCTGTTGAGGATCTTATCCCGATCTTATCCCGGTATTGGGATTCATTGTCATGTGACCATGGCGGGGAATTCAAAACTGCAAGAGTAATCATTTCAAAAAATCAAATAATCAACTATTTTCCTCCATTTGAAAGATATATCTCCTAAATCTAACCACGCTGTCCGATTTTCAGAGGCATTACGGAGAATGCATAAAGTTAGGTTATGTGAGGAGAGTACATTGACAATAGCTGCGTGTAATGTTTAGCCAATTCAAAGAAGGGCATCAACAGACAGAAAACTAGCTAGAATTATGCACTTACCTTTGACAATCTGCATCAGATGACACTCATAGGACATTATGTTATACAATACATGCATTTTTAGTTCCATCAAGTTCATATTTATATCCAAAAACAGCATTTACAGTCGCGGTGAAATTCAGAATTTTTTTCGGCTCGAATGCACCCAGTGAATCCAGCATTACAAATCACGGAATTACTATTCGAAAACATTGGTAAATTATAATATTGTCATTCAAAGAATAATATATTATCATCTCGTAATTGCTACCGAAGGGCCAGATCTCAAAATAACTTTACTGGGAAATCACATTTTGTATAAACTGGGTACTATGCTAACAACAATAAGCTATATGCTAAGCTAAGCTAAGCTATACCGTTAGCATTAGCATCATCTAATATCGATAATAACATTCTAAATATCCCCTTACCTTTGATTATCTCCATCAGAAGGCGCTGCCAGAGATCCCAGGTCCAGAACAAATGTGGTTTCTTTTGACAAAGTTCATAATTTATGTCCAAATAGTTAGCGTTCAGTAGGCTCCCACAAAATGAGGTGGGCAGTGTAAAGTCACGTCGAAAAACTAAAGAAAACCTAGTAAATAATCTATTTACGTTTGTTTAAACATGTCAAACGTTGTTTAGCACTAATCTTTTGTTCCATTTTTAACGTGAAACATCAGTAAACATCAGTAATATTTTCACACAACCTATCAAGTGTCTAGAATAAACGATAATGACAAAGGCACTCTTCTCAGATTCATGCGCAGGCGCAAAAAATGAAGTGATGACGTGTCAACTTGTAAGCTTTCTAATTCGGTGTGTATTTATCACAGATGCTTCAAACAACTTTCTAAAGATCGTTGACATCTAGTGGAAGCAGTAGGAGTTGCGAACTGAATCCTTTCTCACTGTGGTATCTTTAAAACAATGACACTAAATAGTACAGTCACAAAATTCTCATTTTTTTTAATCTATTTTTCACAGGTTTTTGCCTGCAATATGAGTTTTGTTATACTTACAGACACCATTCAAACTGTTTTAGAAAATTCAGAGTGTTTTCTATCCGAATGTGTTAATAATATGCATATCCTAGCTTCTGAGTTGGTGTAGGAGGCAGTTAAAAATTGCCACATATTTTTTTCAAAATTCTCAATACTGCCCCCGTGGCCCGTAGAGGTTAAACAGGTCAACATTCACAAAGTCACGGGGCCAGATGGATTACCAGGACGTGTACTCAGAGCATGCATGGACCAACTGGCAAGTTTCTTCACTGACATTTTCAACCTCTCCCTGACTGAGTCTGTAGTACCTACATGTTTCAAGCAGACCACCATAGTCCCTGTGCCCAAGAAAGCGAAGGTAACCTGCCTAAATGACTACCTCACGTGGGTAGCCATGACTGCTTTGAAAGGCTGATTATGGCTTACATCAACAGCATCATCCCGGAAACCCTAGACCCACTCCAATTCGCATTCCGCCCCAACACATCCACAGATGACGCAATCTCAATCTCACTCCACACTGCCATTTCCCACCTGGACAAATGCTGTTCATTGACTACAGCTCAGCGTTCAACATCCTATTGACCACAAAGCTAATCACTAAGCTAAGGACCCTGGGACAAACACCTCCTTCTGCAACTGGATCCTGGACTTCTTGACGGGATGCCCCCAGGTGGTAAGGGTAGGCAACAACATATCTGCCACGCTGATCCTCAACACGGGGCCCCTCAGGGGTGCATGCTTAGTCTCTTCCTGTACTCCCTGTTCACCCACGACTGCGTGGCCAAGCACGACTCCAACACCATCATTAAGTTTGCTGACGACACAACGGTGGTAGGCGTGATCACCGACAATGATGAGACAGCCTGTAGGGTGGAGGTCAGCGACAACAACCTCTCCCACAATGTGAAAAAGACAAAAGAGATGATCGTGGACTACAGGAAAAGGAGGGCCGAATATGCCCACATTCACATCGACGGGGCTGTAGTGAAGCAGGTCGAGAGTTTCATGTTCCTTGTTGTCCACATCACCAACAAACTATCATGGTTCAAACACACCAAGAAAGTCGAAAAGTGGGCACGACAAAACCTTTTCCCCCTCAGGAGACTGAAAAGATTTAGCATGGGACCCCAGATCTGCAAAATGTTTTATAGTTGTACCATCGAGAGCATCCCGAGAGGTTGCATCACTGCCTGGTATGGAAAATGCTTTGCATTCGACCGTAAGGCACTACAGAGGGTAGTGCATATGGCCCAGTACATCACTGGGGCCAAGCTTCCTGCCATCCAGGACCAATATACTAGGCATGTCAGAGGAAGGCCCCAAAAATTGTCAAAGACTCCAGTCACCCAAGTCATAGACTGTTCTCTCTGCTACTGCACAGCAAGCGGTACCGGAGCGGAGAACCAAGTGTAGGTCCAAAAGGCTCCTTAACAGCTTCTACCCTCAAGCCATAAGACTCCTGAACATGTTCTACCACCCCCCTCAGCTACTCACTGTTTATTATCTATACATAGTCACTTTAGATCTACCTACATGTACAAATTACCTCGACTTAACTGTACCCCCGCACATTGCTCAAACTGGTGCCCCCTGTATATAGCCTCGTTATAGTTATTTTATTGTAATTCTTATCTTATTTTCTTTCTTTTTCTTTTTTTTACTTTAGTTTATTTTGTACATTTTTGAAACTCTATTTTCTTAACTGCATTGTTGGTTAAGTGCTTGTAAGTAAGCATTTTACGGTGTGTTGTTGTATTTGGTGCATGTGACAAATTGATAAAAGGATTTATATGTCTGAGGTTTTGACTAAAGTATTCCAAACCATGTAACTTTGTGAAATGTATTAGAATTATAAGTATTATTAATGTGTTAAAATCTATACTCCAATACTGTGTGTGAGTAGACTGTTTAAGACTAAGACACTGTTACTATTTCAAAATGAACAGGGCATAGTTGATAAGACGACCTTGTGAAAGGAACAGGAAAACGGGCTTCCCTAAGTTAGGGAGGGGAACAACTGCCCGAAAACGGCTAGGCTGGCAAAAGATAAGGAGACAGGTGGTCTGTGTACTGTGGAAAAATACAGCCGCCTAAAGCGGGGTGGAGTTCTCTACTGATGTAAGTTCATTTGTATGACAAAATGTGTAATATAAAAGACTGTGTGCATTGTATGGATTTTGGAGCTCTCGTAAATAAACGTTCTGATCATTGTAGGCTGGGTCTCAGTCTGTTTCCTTCAACCGGAACCTTACAACTTCTGGTATACAAACTGAGTGGTTAAATTGAAGTTTGGTTTAAGAACATTGATAACTTAATTCCCGTAACACAAATACAATTTGATTTTATTTCTGGTTTTTTTTATTTTATAAATGTGCAAAAAAAATCTAAAAATATGTTTTTGCTTTGTCATTATGGGTTATTGTGTCTAGATTAATGAGGAGAAAAAACAATTCAATCAATTTGGGAATAAGGTGTAAAGTAACAAAATGTGGAAAAAGTGAAGGGGTCTGAATACTTTCCGAAGGCACTGTATATTTCATGACGTGTAGGGTAAGCATTAATATTTGTAGCCATAGGTGATCATATCTCTCTAGGAGCTGATCCATCGTCAGTATTGTGGTATAATTCTAGATTGGAAAGGGAGAACGCTGATCCGAGAGCAGTGGTTTTGACACAGGCCTCAATAATTTACTTAGCGAACCTACTCTGCGTGTTTTTTGAAAAACCCTTGTTACATCTTCTTTGTAGGAAAGATGCATCGTTAAAACACCCACAAGCCTAAGTTCCATCGTTATTGGGACCTGAACATGTGAATATTGTAATTATTATCTTTTCAATGTTAATTGATCATTGTGTCACGCATTCTTCTCATTGGTCAGATGCATGATGGGTAGTCCTATTTTAGCACCTGTTATTACTTTGTTTGCCAGACAGAGACACACAGACAGGGTAAGGTCGGCATGTGGCCGGGTACAGGCATAGTTTAAGCCTGTGTTTTTATTTGACAGATCTCTATGGTAATTTGATGTACTTGCTCTAAAGCCTGTTTGTTATTTTGTTTGTAAATATATTGTACTGTCGCCGGCTATTATTAACTTCACTTGCAAATAAAAAGCTCTTGGCAAGAAAAATCAGTTCTGCATTGTTGCCTCCTCACTATAAAATCCTACCGCTGGGTATTTCTCACAAAGCCGTAAAAATTAAACCATGTCCACAACCTTTCCACAGAAGGGGAAGAGAGAGGGAGCGAAAGAGAGCGAGAGAGGGGAGGGGCGAGAGAGAGGAGTTATTGATTTCTCCCCTGCAGGTGGATTAAGAATTAGATTTACCTTTCCTGGGAGACGAGCTGTGGGGATGGCTGCTGCAGTGTAAATATGAAACCTGTGTGCTGACTGGGAGACTGACTGACATTTTAGTGCTCTGTCTGTCTCCTCCTGACATTTGAAGTGTAAAACAAACAATGCCCAATCAGCATGGATGGCAGTCAGGGAGCCCAGGTCGAGACACGATCTCTACCCCTCTGGAACAGTGCCTAGGTGGGGAAGCATATACTTCATATTTCTTTCTACATTTTATTTATATTTCTTACTTTCTCTCTTGTTCTCTCTTATCCTTTCTCCTTCTCTCTCTCATTCTTTCTCCATTCTTTCCCCTCCATCCCGTTAGTCTCTCTATTTTACCCCTAACAACTCTCTCAAATAAATCTTTGCTCGAATTCGCAGGCCAGACATGCGACCCAAACTAGTCATTGTTTTATTTGAAAAATATATGGCCCTTAATAATGTCCACTGATGTATATACGATGCTGTATGTAGCATTTTAACGTATTAAAACAAAACATAAGTTATAATATTTGTCCAGCCTTTGCTGCTATGCTTGCAAATGTGCAACCCTAATCAAAAAGGATGTAACAACTCCAAATAACAAAAATGTAGCTAGGTTGTTGTAATATTTAAAATTAAAACATGTTTGAATTTTTTTTGCACTGCATCACTGGTGCAGTTGAATGCAGCATTGCTGTACGGTGCGCTCTTGTAGTCTTGTAATTGAGTAGTAAGCCTAGGCTACTACTCAAATGTTGCTGTAATAGGCCTACATGTTTTTACTCTGCATTTCGTTGCAGGCTTAGTTTTTTGGTTACAATGCACTGCCGTTTGGCGTGCAGCACATTGGCAGTGCTTGTTGTAACTTGAAGTGCAGTACATGGTTGGAGGTATGGAATGAATTGACAACCCAAAATCCTTGCGTGAGCCAGATAGAGATGTGTCATTGGCCAGATTCTGTCCACAGGCCTTGTTTGACACATGTTCTAACATACTATATACAGACATTTTCCCTCTCACTTCACCTGAATCATTATTAAGCTTCTCTGGCTTGTTTCTTGGCATCACCTAAAGAATAACAGTGACTTTTACACAAATTCTCTTTTCTTGTTGTCCTCTATTGATGTGAGTCGGTCTCATCTGTGACTGTGAGTTGTTTTCAATGATTTGGAGCCCTCTACTCCTCCCAGTCTGCTCGCTGTTGCTGCTTGCTTATTAATGCCTAGTATCCTATCCTGTCTGAACACTGCCATGGCAAAGGTTAGACTACTGTACCTGTTATCTTTCCGGTCTGACTCCTTCCTCTTTATCTCTCTGCTGATGGCAGAGGAAAATGAGACACACACACATCCACACCCTTCCTTGGCCATCTGCCAGAGCAACAGGCCAGGAGGTCTCAACAGACCATCTCCTTACATCTCCTTATATACTGTCACACACAACATCTCATTGGTCGTACAGAACTATCTATACATTCTCATTGGTCAATAGGGAACATCAGTTCAGTCTTGTAGGGATTTATTCATATAACATGTGATGCTGGCTGTGACCATTTTATCACCATCTTGTGACAATCATACTGGATCCTATGATGATGTCTGCCACTGCTCAGGCCGTCTTGTGATCCAGGCTTCAACCTTATGGCCATTGATGCTACCACGGCAACTGCTTTAAATGACTATCCGTCCATTAACCAAAGCACAGTGTCTTCTATACTAAGTTCACCATGACACCGCAGAATGACCCGCTTCCTGAGAGAGTAAAGAGTTAACACACAGTGCTTTGAAACGTGATGTGATGTGTACTACTGATTCATATTTTTATGTGAATATGTTCCTAGAATATACTGGATATATATATATATATTTATATATATTTATATATATATAGTGTATATATATACACTTCTCAAAAAAATAAAGGGAACACTAAAATAACACATCCAAGATCTGAATGAATGAAATAATCTTATTAAATACTTTTTTCTTCACATAGTTGAATGTGCTGACAACAAAATCACACAAAAATAATCAATGGAAATCGAATTTATCAACCCATGGAGGTCTGGATTTGGAGTCACAATCAAAATTAAAGTGGAAAACCACACTACAGGCTGATCCAACTTTGATGTAATGTCCTTAAAACAAGTCAAAATGAGGCTCAGTAGTGTGTGTGGCCTCCACGTGCCTGTATGACCTCCCTACAATGCCTGGGCATGCTCCTGATGAGGTGGCGGATGGTCTCCTGAGGGATCTCCTCCCAGACCTGGACTAAAGCATCCGCCAACTTCTGGACAGTCTGTGGTGCAATGTGGCGTTGGTGGATGGAGCGAGACATGATGTCCAAGATGTGCTCAATTGGATTCAGGTCTGGGGAACGGGCGGGCCAGTCCATAGCATCAATGCCTTCCTCTTGCAGGAACTGCTGACACACTCCAGCCACATGAGGTCTAGCATTGTCTTGCATTAGGAGGAACCCAGGGCCAACCGCACCAGCATATGGTCTCACGAGGGGTCTGAGGATCTCATCTCGGTACCTAATGGCAGTCAGGCTACCTCTGGCGAGCACATGGAGGGCTGTGCGGCCCCCCAAAGAAATGCCACCCCACACCATGACTGACCCACCGCCAAACCGGTCGTGCTGGAGGATGTTGCAGGCAGCAGAATGTTCTCCACGGCGTCTCCAGACTCTGTCACATCTGTCACATGTGCTCAGTGTGAACCTGCTTTCATCTGTGAAGAGCACAGGGCGCCAGTGGCGAACTTGCCAATCTTGGTGTTCTCTGGCAAATGCCAAATGTCCTGCACGGTGTTGGGCTGTAAGCACAACCCCCACCTGTGGACGTCGGGCCCTCATACCACCCTCATGGAGTCTGTTTCTGACCGTTTGAGCAGACACATGCACATTTGTGGCCTGCTGGAGGTCATTTTGCAGGGCTCTGGCAGTGCTCCTCCTGCTCCTCCTTGCACAAAGGCGGAGGTAGCGGTCCTGCTGCTGGGTTGTTGCCCTCCTACGGCCTCCTCCACGTCTCCTGATGTACTGGCCTGTCTCCTGGTAGCACCTCCATGCTCTGGACACTACACTGACAGACACAGCAAACCTTCTTGCCACAGCTCACATTGATGTGCCATCCTTGATGAGCTGCACTACCTGGGCCACTTGTGTGGGTTGTAGACTCCGTCTCATGCTACCACTAGAGTGAAAGCATCGCCAGCATTCAAAAGTGACCAAAACATCAGCCAGGAAGCATAGGAACTGAGAAGTGGTCTGTGGTCACCACCTGCAGAACCACTCCTTTATTGTGGGTGTCTTGCTAATTGCCTATAATTTCCACCTGTTTTCTATTCCATTTGCACAACAGCATGTTCAATTTATTGTCAGTGTTGCTTCCTAAGTGGACAGTTTGATTTCACAGAAGTGTGATTGACTTGGAGTTACATTGTGTTGTTTAAGTGTTCCCTTTATTTTTTTGAGCAGTGTATAGATATATATATATATATATATATATATATATATATATATATATATATATATACATATATTGGATTATAATAATCAAGGAAATAGTTCAGATCCAGGTCTTCAAGCCTTAACACTAAATCCCATCTCTGTAATATCGTTAGTGCAGACAGACCTGGGGTTACATCACAAACCCTGAGGGAGATAACGATTTTATCACAAATGGCACCCGATTCCCTAAATAGTGCATCCTATAGTAGGGATTAACATGTGTTTTCGTGAACACTTCACACTTAGCTAAAAAATGTAATGACAAGACCTGGGAAATTAAAAAATATTCCCCCTATGTGGCACGAATGCAGGCCCTACACAACAGGCCCTACACAAATAATCTAATAGCACATTATCTAAACAGATTGTCGCATGCTGTCACGTCCTGACCCTAGTAAGATGTCATTTTCTATAGTAGAGTAGGTCAGGGAGTGACAGGGGGTGTTTTGGGTTTATCTATGTTTTCTATTTCTATGTTTGTGTTCTAGGTTTTCTATTTCTATGTTGTTGTTTTTTGGGTTGATCTCCAATTGGAGGCAGCTGGTCCTCGTTGCCTCTGATTGGAGATCATATTTAAGTAGGGGTTTTTCTTCCTGGGTTTTTGTGGGTAGTTGTTTTCCGTTTTGTCTATGTACCTGATGGTACTGTTGGCTGTCGATTTTGTTATTTTGTTTAAGTGTTATCATTAAAAGGAAATATGAGCACTTTACACGCTGCGCCTTGGTCCTCTTTATACAACCCTCGTTACAGAACTACCCACTATGATTGGATCAAGCGGCATGCCCGGGCTGAAATGGACACCTGGTCACATAGTGAGTGGACGGAGAGGAGAAGTTGGACCTGGAGCCAGGTATGCGAGAGTTACCGGAGCCTACCTGGGAAGAACGAGAGGCAGCCCCAACATTTCTTTTGGGGGGGGGGGGGGGCACACTGGTAGTTTGGCTGGGCCAGGGGTGAGGCCTGAGTCAACTCCCCGTGCTTTTTGTCATGAGCATGTGCCTGCCTCTCGCACTCTCTCTCCAGTGCGCCTCCATAGCACAGTATGTCCTGTGCCTGCTCCTCATGCTCTCCCTCCAGTGCGCATCCATAACCCAGTACGGCTGGTGCCTGCTTTGAGCACTCGGTCCTCAGTGCATCTCCCCAGTCCGGTGAGACCGGTTCCTGCTCCACGTACAAAGCCTCCAGTGATAATCGATGGTCCGACTCCTGTAGAGATGATCCATGGCACTAAGCCTCTATAGATGATCCATGGCCCGGAGCCTGTAGGGATATTCCATGGCACAAAGCCTGAAGAGGTAATCCATGGCCCGGAACCTGAAGAAATAATCGTTGGCAAAAAGCCTGGAGGGATTATAAATGGTCCGGAGCCTATAGGGATAAACCAGGCACGAAGCCTGTAGGAATAATCCATGGCCCGGCACCTGTAGAGATAATCCATGGTAAGAAGCCAGCAGCAACGGTCATTAGTCCGGAACCTATGATGACACCTCCCAGTCCGGAGCCTCCTGCAACGCTTTTCCGTCCGGAGCCTCCAGCGACACTCCTCAGTTCGGAGCCTCCAGCGACGCTCTTCAGTCCAGAGCCTCCAGCGACGCTCCTCAGTCCGGAGCCTCCAGTGACGCTCCCCAGTCCGGAGACTCCAGCGACGCTCCCCAGTCCGGAGACTCCAGCGACGATCCGGAGCCTCCAGACTGGGAGGCGACAGTCCGGAGCCTCCAGCAACGCTCCTCAGTCCGGAGCCTCCAGCGACGCTCCTCAGTCCGGCCCGCAGCCCGGACTCTCCAGCGGCGGCCTGCAGCCCAGAACCTCCATCAATGATCTACAGTCCGGTTCCTTCGACGACAATCCACGGTCAGGTGGTAATAAAGCAGAAGGATCAGCGGGTGGAGCGGGGAGTACGCCCCGAACCGGAGCCGCCTCCTATGCTGGAGGTTAAGGATATGTGGACTGCATTTGAGCCGCTATAGACAATTATCACCCTCCTTAGCCTCCCTTTTGTTTTGTGTTTTTTTTGTTGGTTTGTTGCATTCGGAGTCTGCACCTTTGGGGGGGGGGTACTGTCACGTCCTGACCCTAGTAAGATGTCATTTTCTATAGTAGAGTAGGTCAGAGCGTGACAGGGGGTGTTTTGTGTTTTTCTATGTTTTCTATTTCTATGTTGTTTTTTGGGTTGATCTCCAATTGGAGGCAGCTGGTCCTCGTTGCCTCTGATAGGAGATCATATTTAAGTAGGGGTTTTTCTTCCTGGGTTTTTGTGGGTAGTTTTTCGTTTTGTCTATGTACCTGAAGGAACTGTTGGCTGTCGTTTTTGTTATTTTGTTTAAGTGTTATCATTAAAAGGAAATATGAGCCCTTTACACGCTGCGCCTTGGTCCCCTTTATATGACCCTCGTTACACATGCAAGCCTTTAGCCTAGTGGATTTACTTCACACAAAGTTGGCATAAATTCAAAGCACAAACATAATTGACACTGCCGTACTGTACACGGCCTGAATGCAGTTAATAAACCTTACAGGAAACCTCTACAACAGTGGTCACCAACCTTTTCTGAGTCAAGATCACTTTTTCTGTGTCAAGATCCCTTTCTGAGTCAAAATGCAAGCCGAGATGTACCGCTCAGATAAAAAAAAAACATGAGCCTATGCAACATTAACTTAAAATAATTCTGTTCTACAGTTCTGTAGCAATGAGATTTCTAGTAGGCTATATGCCCAATACCTCACAGAATATTGCCGATGCTTGAATTCCCTGCCAAAGTTGTTCTTCTAAGACCATTTTGAAATTACATTTGAAAAAATTGGGTAAATGATCACACAAATAATAGATCATTTGTTGTATTACTTTTTATTACTGGACTGATGGCCTGCATCTGATGGACAGTCTGAGGGAGAGAGAGAGCAGCGGTGTGGCTGCCTCTCACCCGCTCTCTCTCCCTCCGCTGAGAAACGGGGACACAGTCTTCCAGATAATGGAGAAACGCAAGTTGCACTGCATTATTTCTGCCTCATGCACCAATTAATGTTGTTAATCCGATATCCAGATAAAGTGAAATATTACTCGATATGAAAAGAGACAAGACGCTAATAATAACAACGCAAGCTTATCAAAACCCTTTGCTATACTTATTCATTGCAGCGGCAGTGCTGGTTGTAGCGTGAGAGGAAGTAGGGAGAATGCACATTTTAGGGCTTATAAGTACAAAGTAAATAATTTTCTACTCGATTTTGCCAAATGTAGGAAATAGTCTGTCATTTGATGAAGGAGGTTATCTAACAAGCTTAGCAACTTTAATAATTTGACTTTTGTTTGACTGCTGTTACAAAGTTTGTATGATTGGATAATGCTATAGCCTACTTGGGATGCAGTTGAAATGATCATGGCCCAGTTTCAACATCTCCAAATAATACAGCAAATGAGGGCGTTTTTGTTCCCAAAAAAGGTGAATGGAGGGCGTTTTCCAGGCCGGGTTGTAGTACTTGTTCACATGCACACAACTACAGTATGGCTCTGATTTATCAATGAAAACATGTATATGTTGCGTGCGACAGTTTGATAAATCGCAATAATTAGCTGCATAGGCAAATCCAAGAATCTCCACGTACGCCAGAATTTAGAAAGACATTTACGCAAATTAGCCCCAGGTCCATTGAAAAAGACCATGGACATACTTCACAGAACTTGTGTGGAGCAAATCTATCGCCACTAATTGCACTTCAAGATGAATGTGAGTGCTTGGCGGAACATTAAATTCCTTCCGCCATTCCATTAGAATGTTGACTAGAGTGCTCGGCTTCTACAAGGAGTGTATGTGAGCTTCTATAATGTCATCATAACTCATGACTATCAATATGAACCTCCAGAACCTCTGCAATATTAAGCTGATCTACCCCATAAAAAATAAATATACATACAGTACCAGTCAAAAGTTTGGACACACCTACTCATTCAAGGGTTTTACTTTTACTATTTTCTACATTGTAGAATAATAGTGAAGACATCAAAACACACCTCCAGGCTGTGTAAGGGTTATTTGACCAAGAAGGAGAGTGATGGAGTACTGTATCAGATGACCTGGCCTCCATAATCACCTGACTTCAACCCAATTGAGATGGTTTGGGATGACTTGGACCGCAGACTGAAGGAAAAGCAGCCAACACGTGCTCAGCATATGTGGGAACTCCTTCAAGACTATTGGAAAAGCATCCCAGGTGACTACCTCATGAAGCTGGTTGAGAGAATGCCAAGAGTGTGCAAAGCTGTCATCAGGGTGGCTACTTTGAAGAATCTGAAATATAAAATATATTTAAATTTGTTCAACACTTTTTTGGTTACTACATGATTGCATATGTGTTATTTCATAGTGTTGATGTCTTCACTATTATTCTACAAAGCAGAAAATAGTAAAAATAAAGAAAAACTCTTGAATGAGTAGGTGTGTCCAAACTTTTGACTGGTAATGTGTAAAAAAAAGATCTCTCTCAAGACGAGAGAGAGAGAGAGAGAGAGATTTTTTTTTTGGAAGAACCACAAGGTAACCTTCCGTTACCAGGGAACATCATTTCAAATCAAATCAAATGAAAGTTTATTTTTATTTGATTAGACATTTCCTGGGAACGTAAGGTTAGCTCGATGATCTCGTGCAAACAGACACATGGATATGGATGTTAAATTTGTATACAGTAATTACCTGTACTTGGTTGTGGTCGCAGTTCTTTACAGTCCAACTCTTCCATTTAGTACAGGGCAGAATACCAGTGGAAATCCTCAATCTTGCCACAATGGCTATTTCAATTTCATGACTTTGCTGATAGCTACTTCATTGAGGAAAACTGTACTTACTATGACCGAGATACACTATATATATACAAAAGTATGTGGACACCCATTCAAATTAGTGGATTCGGCTATTTCAGTCACACCCTTTGCTCCTTTGCACCCCATTATTTCTATTTCTACTTTGCACTTTCTTCCACTACAAATCTACCATTCCAGTGTTTTACTTGCTATATTGTATTTACTTTGCCACCATGGCCTTTTTTGCCTTTACCTCCCTTATCTCACCTCATTTGCTCACATTGTATATAGACTTATTTTTCTACTGCATGTTTGTTTTACTCCATGTGTAACTCTGTGTTGTTGTATGTGTCGAACTGCTTTGCTTTATCTTGGCCAGGTCGCAATTGTAAATGAGAACTTGTTCTCAACTTGCCTACCCGGTTAAATAAAGGTGAAATAAAAAATATATATATATTTTTTTACAGGTGTATAAAATCGAGCACACAACCATGCAATCTCCATAAACAAACATTGGCAGTAGAATGGCCTTACTTAACTTTCAACGTGGCACCGTCATAAGATGCCACCTTTCTAACAAGTGAGTTTGTCAAATTTCTGCCCTGCTAGAGCTGCCCTGGTCCACTGTAAGTGCTGTTATTGTGAAGTGGAAACGTTTAGGAGCAACAACGTCTCAGCCGCAAAGTGGTTCGCCACACCAGCTCACAGAATGGTACCGCCGAGTGTTGAAGCATGCAACGCGTAAAAATTGTCTGTCCACAGTTGCAACATTCACTACCGAGTTTCAAACTGCCTCTATATCAGCACAATAACTTATTTACTAAAATAGTGATATTGGCAGACAGCATTGGCAGCAGCTCTCTAGATATGAGATGATGACCTTGAATGAAATAATAAAGTCAACACAACAATTTAAATATTTTATTAAAGTAAAGTAATGTGAATAAATTATGTTTAATAAGTGATGAGCCATAATGGGCAGTCAATACCATCATGGGACTTGTATTAATTGTTTTATTCTGTGTTGTTACAGCATTCAACACACATAATGCATAAGTGTGTTTAATGTTGAAAAAATGTGTCAAAACCAAAATCGAAAACCGTGGTTACTTTTTAATAATTGAACCGAAATGAAACGACTTCAAAAAAGCACTAATGGCTCAGAGCTACTAGGATGTGATGGTACAGTTTCTGAAGTGAGATGATTCATTCAGTGAGAGGTATGATCAGAGATATCAGCCTTTGAGGCTGTTATAGACATGAATAGACACCTGTTGTGTGTTCCAAATGGCACCCTATTCCCTTTATAGTGCACTACTTTTGACCAGGGTCCATAGGTTTCTGCTCAAAAGTAGTGCACTATAAAGGAAATATGATGCCATTTGGGACATACTCCCAGATGTGCATTTGATGATTGACTGTCATTTCCATGAATATTTCATTGATGATAGACCATGAATATGGATGAATTTATCTTAATGGAAAAAATTACACACACAAGCTGTGATTCTCTCACTACCGCATTTGGACATGCCTGCTTGATCATATTGAAAAACAAAAAACACACTCGCACGCACATAAACACACACACACACACACTAACTCTTTCATCTCTGTTTCTCATACACATGCACACGCACACAAACTCGTTGGCTGAGATTCTGAGATTCACAGTTGAGGTTGGTATTTCTGGGGTGTGCCTTTCTCGACATTAGATTAGAGGGTAAATGTTAGTTGATGTTGTGTGGTTGGATTTTCACACCAGGGAAATTCTGTCAGAGAAATGTCATACTAAGACATGTCGCTCATGGCTACACACTCCATGCATGCACGCACACACACAGTCTTGTATAACTAACCTTGTGGGGACACACAATTCAGTCCCATTCAAAGTCCTAATTTCCATAACCCTAAACCCATCCCTAACCTTAACCCTGACCCTACCCTTAACCCCTAAACCTAACCCTAGCTCCTAACCATAACCCTAAAACTAACCCTAGCTTCTAACCCTAAACCTAATTCTAATCCTAATACTAATTCTAAACTTAACCCTAAACCCCCTAGAAATAGTGTTTGACCTTGTGGGGACTAACAAAATATCCCCAGTTGGTCACATTTTTGTTTGTTACTATTCTTGTGGGGACATCTGGTCCCCACAAGTATAGTTAAACATGTCCACCCACCCACACGCGCGCGCACACACACACCCACACACACACACACACACACACACACACACACACACACACACACACACACACACACACACACACACACACACACACACACACACACACACACACACACACACACACACAGAGGGAATGAAGCAGATCAGATCTTGTCTGTAAATCGAGTTGTTCTGGCAGCGGGATAGATGGTATTCAGTATTCAGTAGGTGCTCTATGCTTTGTATAGAACTCATTTCGGGGAGAGAGAGCCTGACGCCCCACTGTGTCTCCCTTTGGCTTACTTTTGTTTTTGTTTTTGAGCTTCTCTAATATTGTTTCCCCGGCCCGCTCATTTTAAAGCAATCTGCTTGAATTTACTGTGGCTGTAATAGTATTTTCACCAGCCTGAAAGGTGACCTCAGACTCACCATACTTATATTATCTATGGTGCATCTGAATCAGTTCCCTATTTCCTATATAGTGCACTACTTCTGACCAGGGCCCATAGGCCAAACTAGTGCACAATACTATATAAGGAATATAGGGTGCCATTTAGACACACCAGCGTACTGTTTACTCTTCATAGTCTATCTGTTTAAAACTGGTAATGAAGTAATCAGAGAACCATGCACCACAGTAGATAAATGGCTAGCCTCAGCCTATGTTTGTTATTAATGAGGTATGTAAATAATGTGTATTTATTAGTGGTGCCTCTTTAAGCACATCTGACATTATGGCTCTAATATGGAGCTAGTGGAATACTGTCTCTCCTCCAGCTGCTTCCCTTACCATTATTAACATAATCTAGAGATGATTTAGACTAAAAGGTTTAGTTGCATTTTAGGTTAGGTTAGCATGACTTCCATATACCAAGTGCAACAGGAGGTCATAGCTAACAGAAAGCTAGTTTTTAATGGGTTTGAGGGCACTAGTTAACACCCACAAATATAACAATTAAATGTATTTATAGAGTCTGGAGACGTGACTTCAAAATTTTGCATAATATTTATTGTCTAGCCGTGTTCTATTTCAAACATGGCCATACAGTACATTTGAACTAATAAACAGTAGCAGCAGCTGTATATCAGTATGTTAACACTGCAGAGGGGTACATGTCATGGAGCGTACACCATCTGTGGTGAAAATCACTTCTGACTAACTCGTCTTGTTGCACACACTCATGGACACACTCAAACACTCACTCATACACACATACTGAAACCTTGTTCTTATGTTGTCACTACCAACACCCATTAGTAATTACTATTGTATTTAGTATTTTATTAGGATCTCCATTAGCTGTTGCCAAGGCAGCAACTACTCTTCCTGGGGTCTAACAGGAACAAAACAACATATAACAACAAAATAATTGTCACGATTGTCGTAAGGAGTGGACCAAAACGCAGCGGGAAAATGTATAGTCATCATTTTTTATTCGAAGAAGGAAAAACAAAATAAACACGTATACAAAACAAATGACTCCAAACAGTCCCGTCAGGTGCAACAAACACTAAACCAGGAAATAACTATCCACAAACCCCCATAGAACAAACACCCCTATAAATAGGACCTTCAATCAGAGGCAACGAGAAGCAGCTGCCTCCAATTGAAGGTCAACCCAATAAACACCACATAGAAATAGACCAACTAGAAATAACATAGAAATACACTAACATAGAACATAACCCAAACAACCCAAAAACACCCTAAACAAACACCCCCTGCCATGCCCTGACCAAACTACAATAACAAACAGCCCCTTTACTGGTCAGGACGTGACAACAATAGTCTACATCATGAGTAAAACGATACATTACATAATACATTGTGCACTATACACATTTACACTGCTCCACCATTACAAATGTACAATATAACATTTATAATATTACAGCAGTACAATACTACAATATTCCAATGTGTGGGTGTGTGTAGAGTGTGTGTGCCAGAATATGTGTGTGTGTGTGTGTGTGTGTGTGTGTGTGTGTGTGTGTGTGTGTGTGTGTGTGTGTCTCTTCACATTTCGCATTGGGCCGTGAGGTGAAATGCTTACTTACAAGCCCTTAACCAAAAATGCAGTAACTGGACAGTACTCCAGGTGTGATAAAACTAGGACCTGCAGGACTTGTTTGGTTGATTGTGATGTCAAGAAAGCAGAGCAGTGCTTTATCACGGAAAGACCTTTTCCCATATTAGCAACCGTTGCATCAATATGTTTGACCATGTCAGTTTACAATCTAGGGTTACACCAATAAGTAGTCTTCTCAACTTGCTCAATTGACCCATTTTTTCTTACAATATTTAAATGAGGTTTAGGGATAAGAGAGTGATATGTCCCAAATACAACGCTTTTAGTTTTTGATAGTGTGTGCAAAGCTGTCAAGGCAAAGGGTGGATACTTTGAAGAATCTAAAATATGTTTAGTACATGATTCCATATGTGCTAGTTCATAGTTTTGATGTCTTCACTATTATTCTACTGTCACGTTCGTCGTAAGAAGGCGACCAAGATGTAGCGTGGTAGGCGAACATTTTTTCTTTTTTAAAAATGAACACCGTCAAAACAACAAAAACAATAAAGCACAAACGAAACATGAAGTAAATGGCGTGCTCACCGGCAACTAACCAAAAAACAAGATCCCACAAAAACCCAGTGGGAAAAGGCTGCCTAAATATGATCCCCAATCAGAGACAATGAAAGACAGCTGACTCTGATTGGGAACCATATCAGGCCAACATAGAAATACCAAACATAGATATACATAATCTAGAATGCCCACCCAAATCACACCCTGACCTAACCAAAAAGAGAAATAAAAAGGCTCTCTACGGTCAGGGCGTGACATCTACAATGTAGAAAATAGTCAAATAAAGAAAAACCCTTGAATGAGTACAGGTAGGTGTGTCCAAATGTTTGACTGGTACTGTATATTTAGGACAAGCTTATTGACTAGCATCAGCCAGATGAGCTCAACATGGTCATCACCAGAGCACCAGTAGATGTAGACCATAGCTCAGGGCTATAGGAGTATCTGAAATGGGCCCTACTATCATACATCTCATACGGGACTCACTACACTGGATAGAGCTATGCAGAGCAGAGAGGTCCAGTTCATTAATCCTGGGGGAGTTGTAAAGCTGTCAATGCCACTCCACCGGCTTCCCCCATAAAGCTAATTTGTGGTGTGGCCCATCAGCAAGCCCTCAGTCTCCGTAATGACAGATTCATCACGCTGTTCTAATCAGTCCTGAACAGGAAACCAACAGTGAGTAATTAGATCATTGTGACTCTCAAGAGGTGCTTGGTGAATAAAATCACTAATTTGTTGCCATTTCACTAGTTCCTACAATTTATTACTTCATACCGTAACTAGGGTCCAGAGTTGTTCCTTTTCCTGACCAAGCAACAGTCTGGAAAAACTCCTGGCCTGATCCTTGATGGTATTTATAACCTCAGGGCGAGTTCGTGCTGCTAACCTACACAAAAACAGGAACTACTCTTTCCTCCTGTCACCACATCACCCTGGGATACCAGGAGGTGTATTAAAGGAGGTGTCATAATAAGGGTGAAGGGGAAGTGTGTGGGGTGTTGGACTTGTGACCGCAGGGGCCTGGGGAGTTCAGGTTACGGTCAGGCATGTATGAATAGTAGATATATGGTAACGAGCGGTATGGAAATGGGAGAGTAAGTCAGCTTGTGTTAGGGAGTCTGTCTGAGGCCAGAGATGAATAATATAAACATGCATTGTAATGGGAGCATAACCAAGGCTGGGACACTAGAGGGGAGGGAGGGAGGATGGGATGGACGGACGGACAGACAGACAGAGAGCCTAAGAATGAGAGAGAGGAACAGCAAAGGTTAAGTTCACCGTATTTGTCAACATGATTTCAGTAGCTAGCTTTTTCTCTTATTTCTTTGTTCCAATAGAACGCCATCTTAGTGTCTGTGGCTTTGTGCTGCACCCAAACTTCTGTCTGTTCCTCATGTGCTCTGAGAGAAGCCAATTCCTTCACAATCAATAGAGATGGCACAAAAGTATTGTGGACACTGGCCTGCAATTCAGCAGAAAGTTGACAGCAGTTTTCTTTTGCCTGAAGCTTATGGGTGCACGGGTCGGCAACTAAACCATTTACACAGCATAAGTGTGTGTGTCTGTGTGTGTCTGTGTGTGTGTGTGTGTGTCTGTAAAAGAGAGAGAGAGAAATAAATGGAGAGAGAGAATGTGTGTGAGCATCCAAACAAATAGCTGACACTGTAGTCCTCCAGGCAAAATGAAGTTACTTCTCCAGTGAAGTTGTCCAATAAAGTATGCAATGAGGTTAGGGTCACAGCAAGACAGGAGTCACAGCTTATCACTTTAGCGTGTGTGTGAGAGAGAGATAGAGAGAGAGAGATGCCTGTGTGTGCAGTGTCCATTTGTGTGTGTGTGTGTGTGTGTGTGTGTGTGTGTGTGTGTGTGTGTGTGTGTGTGTGTGTGTGTGTGTGTGTGTGTGTGTGTGTGAGTGAGTGAGTGTGTGAGTGAGTGAGTGAGTGAGAGAGATGCCTGTGTGTGCAGTGTCCATTTGTGTGTGTGTGTGCCTGTGTGTGCATCTAATGCGTGCCTTTTCTCTCCTCTATATGTGTGATCCATTCTGCTCCGTTGGGACAGCCCACGCCACCATATTACATTTCCAGGGTTATTGCTCCAGCCCATCTCATCACTCCCCATCTCTCCTTTAAAAATCCCCACATAATGTTGATCTAAGAAGAGGCTTTAATATCACCCTCCCCTCAGGGTCTCACTGAGGTTAATTCAATGCAAACAACATTAACAGTGAACATGTCAATAGTGAAAATATTACAGGCAGTAATAGGGTCTTAGTGTCAATACAGAGAGGTCCTCAGAGGGCTGGAGGATTCATTCAGAGTGACAAGTGCTTCAGCCATCGACTGCATCAATACTCATTTACTTAATAAATAATGAAGGGTTCAGTTGATATTAGTGCTGTGCAATTTGTGCTTTTTGAGGTCAGTTCAGTTTCGGTTAGATTATAAAAAAAATAATCACGGTTCTCAATTTCGGTTAATTTTTTTTTTAATGTGCATTATGTGGGTTGATTACTGTAACAACACAGAATAAAACAATTAATACAAGTCCCATGATGTTAGTAACTGCCCATAACCATCATTTATTCACATTACTTTAATAAAATATTTCAGTCGTTGTGTACATTACATTTGTTTTATTTGATGACTTTATTATTTCATTCCAAGTCATCATCTCATCTCTATAGAGCTGCTGCTTATGCTGTCTGACAAAATCACTATTTTAATAGGCCTAGTTCTTCAAAGTAAATAAGGCATACTTTTATGACTGCTGAATACCAACTTTCAATCACTTAGATCAGCTATTCCCAAATTGGAGTACTGGGGTATGCGGAATGCCGTATTTTTTAAGTACATTTATATTTCCAACGGGGCTATACATTTGGGTGAGGTTTTTTTCTCACCTGAGTAGCCTCGTTTCACTGCCCACCCAAAAATTTTACCATCTAAGAAAATTACATAATGTCAAATACAGGTAGCCTTGTCAAATAATTAACATTCAATCACATTAATCGTTACTCTCTCACGGGAAACCTTCACTCTTGCGCAGACATTTAGAAACAAAACATGACCATTTGTTTTTTGAGCGAGACTAAAGAAGACTTTCGAGTAGTAAGACATGCATAAAAGCAACATTAATAAGAAGTGGCTAGAGGCATCTTGTATGGTGAGCTACCGAGTGGCAATGACAGGCAAGCCCCATACTATTGTGGAGGACTTAATTCTTCCTGCTGCCATGGATATGGCTGGGACAATGCTGGGGGAAAAGGCCCAAAAAACTATATGGACACTCTTCATTAAACAACACTGTTTAAACGACGCATCAGTGACATGGCAGGAGATGTTTAAAAACAATTAGTGCTTTGCATACAAGCCAGTGAATTATATGCGTTACAGCTGGATGAGTCAACAGATGTGGCGGGTCTGGCACAGCTCCTGGTATATGTCCGTAATGTTTATGGGGGGGGGGGGGTCAATTAAGGAAAACATCCTCTTCTGCAAACCACTGGAAACCAGGACAACAGGAGATTATATTTTTTAAGTACTGGAGAGCTTTGTGACAGCAAATGGACTTTGGTGGTCAAGAGGTGTTGGTATCTGTACTGATGGCGCAAAAGCCATGACAGGGATACGTAGTGGAGTGGTAACGCACATGCAAGCAGTTGCTCCCGATGCCACTTCGGCACAATGCAGCTTCCACCAAGAGGCTCTTGCTGCCAAGGGAATGCCTGACAGCTTGAAAAACGTTTTTGACACTACAGTGAAAATGGTTAACTTTGTTAAAGCAAGGCCCCTGAACTCTCGTGTATTTCTGTCACATTTTTTGACGCTGGAGAGACAAAGCAGGTACGGGGAGTCAAACATTTAATAAAGAACGGACAGGAACAGCGTCAGCAAACTAATAATATAGACAAAAACAATTCAATGGAGCAGCAGGGAACAGAGCTAGGGAACTGACAAATATAGGGGAGGAAATGAACAGGTGATAAGTGAGTCCAGGTTTGTCCAATAACGCTGATGCGCATGACAAGGGAAGGCAGGTGTGCGTGATGGATGGCAGGAGTGCGTGATGCAGGGCAACCTGCCGCCCTCAAGCGCCAAGGGGAGGGAAGAGCGGGAGCAGACGTGTCATTTTCTGCATATGGTCAGCGACCATGTAACGCTTTTACAACATACAGAAGTGCGCTGGTTATCAAGGGGCAAAGTGTTGACACTCTTTTTTAAATTGAGAGACAAGCTTAAAGTTTTCTTCACTAACCATAATTTTCACCTGTCTGACCGCTTGCATGATGATGAGTTTCTCACACAACTGGCTTATCTGGGTGATGTTTTTTCTCACCTGAATGATCTGAACCTAGGATTTTAATTTGTTTTATTTCACCTTTATTTAACCAGGTAGGCCAGTTGAGAACAAGTTCTCATTTACAACTGCGACCTGGCCAAGATAAAGCAAACCAGTGCGACAAAAGCACAGTCAATAACACAATATAAAAATCTATACACAGTGTGTGCAAATGGAGTAAGGAGGTAAGGCCTACACTACTCACAAAACAATCACCCACAAAAAAACAGTGGGACAAACATCAACTTAAATATGGCCTCCAATTAGAGACAACAACAAACGGCTGCCTCTAATTGGAGGTCATGCCAAAGAAAAACTAACCTAGAAATACAAAACTAGAAACTAAACATAGAAATACAAAAAACTAAACAACAACCGCCGCTGAAGGCCCTGGGCTGCAGACCGCCGCTGAAGGCCATGGGCTGCAGACCGCCGCTGGAGGCTCCGGGCTACAGACCGCCGCTGGAGGCACCGGACTGGGGAGAGTCGCTGGAGGCTCCGGGCTGGGGAGCGTCGCTGGAGGCTCCGGGCTGAGGAGCATCGCTGGAAGCTCCGGGCTGAGGAGCGTTGCTGGAATAGTAACATGCACCTCAGGTCGAGTGCGGGGAGCAGGAACAGAACACCCCAGACTGGGCAGGCGCACTGAAGGCCTGATGCGTGGGACTGGCATAGGAGGCACCAGACTAGTAACACGCACCTCAGGGCTAGTGCGGGGAGCAGGAACAGGACACCCCGGACTGGGCCGGCGCACTGGAGGCCTGATGTGTGGGACTGGCATAGGAGGCACCAGACTAGTAACGCACACCTCAGGGCTAGTGCGGGGAGCAGGAACAGGACACCCCAGACTGGGCAGGCGCACTGAAGTCCTGATGCGTGGAGCTGGCATAGGAGGCGCCAGACTAGTAACACGCACAGTGTTGTTATTACTGTCTCTCACTGTTCAAATAAACCTACCATTAAAAGTGGGCAAACGTAGAAAATCAGCAGGGGATCAAATACGTTTTTTCCCTCAATGTACCTGCTGGGGCGCGTGCTACAGGTGGGTGTTGTTATGGTGACCAGTGAGCTGAGATAAGCCTGAGCTTTACCTAGTAAAGACTTATAGATGACCTGGAGCCAGTGGACATGGCGACGAATATGTAGCAAGGGCCAGCCGACGAGAGCATATAGGTCGCAGTGGTGGGTGGTATATGGGGCTTTGTTGACAAAACGGATGGCACTGATAGACCGCATCCAGTTTACTGAGTAGAGTGTTGGAGGCTATTTTGTAAATGACATCGCAGAAGTCGAGGATCGGTAGGATAGTCAGTTTTACGAGGGTATGTTCGGCAGCATGAGTGAAGGAGGCTTTGTTGTGAAATAGGAAGCCAATACTAGATTTAATTTTGGATTGGAAATGCTTACAATGAGTCTGGAAGGAGAGATTACAGTCTAGCTAGACACCTAGGTATTTGTAGTTGTCCACATATTCTAAGTCAGAACCGTCCAGAGTAGTGATGCTAGTCGGGCAGGCAATGCGGGCAGCGATCGGTTGAGGAACATGCATTTAGTTTTACTAGTGTTTAAGAGCAGTTGGAGGCCATGGAAGGAGTGTTGTATGGCATTGAAGCTCGTTTGGAGATTGCAGGGACTCTCCACAACTATATTCAATGTGTGGGATAAAATTGAGGCTATGATTAAGAAGTTGGAGCACTTTTCTGTCTGCATTAATAAGGACAACAGACAGGTCTTTCCATCATTGTATGATTTTTCGTGTGCAAATGAACTCAAGCTTAACTTCTATGGGCTAGGTGGGACGCTAGATGTTTTTGTTCCAAATAATCCATATTTATGTCCAAATACCTCAGTTTTGTTCGTGCGAACAGATCACTTATCCAAAGGCATAACGCGCGAGCGCGGAATCAGAGACGAAAAGTCAAAATGTTCCATTACTGTACTTAGAAGCATCTCAAACGCTGTTTAAAATCAATCTTTATGGTATTTTTAACGTAAAGTTGTGATAATATTCCAACCGGACAATAGCGTATTCATTCAAGGAGAAAAAGAAGGAACAGCGTGCTCGCTTGACCGCGCATATCCAATCCCTTTGTTGCCAGGCAGTCCACTCAGAAACTGAGCTCCTATACTCTGCCCAGTGACAGGAGAAGGCTCAAACCACTTTCTGAAGGCCTTAGACAGCCAATGGAAGCCTTAGGAAGTGCAACGTAACCCCACGGATACTGTAGTTTTGAAAGGGACTAGAAAGAAGAACTACAATTCTCAGATCCTCCACTTCCTGGTTGACTTTTTCTCAGGTTTTTGCCTGCCATATGAGTTCTGTTATACTCACAGACACCATTCAAACAGTTTTAGAAATTGCAGAGTGTTTTTTATCTAAATCTACTAATAATATGCATATTCTAGTTTCTGGGCCAGAGTAGTAACCTGTTTAAATTGGGTACGTTTTCATCCGGCCGTGAAAATACTGCCCCCTAGCCCAGACAGGTTAAAACCTGTTGAGGACAGACGTTCCATTAGCGGAACGCCTCGCCAAATATCCAATGGTAGAGCATGGCGCGAAATACAAAAACCTTAAAAAAGCAGTAACTTCAATTTCTCAAACATATGACTATTTTACACCATTTGAAAGATAAGACTCTGGTTAATCCAACCACATTGTCCGATTTCAAAAAGGCTTTACAGCGAAAGCAAAACATTAGATTATGTCAGGAGAGTACCCTGCCAAAAATAATCACACAGCCATTTTCAAAGCAACCATATATGTCACAAAAACCCGAACCACAGCTAAATGCAGCACTTACCTTTGATGATCTTCATCGGATGACACTCGTAGGACATTATGTTGTACAATACATGCATGTTTTGTTCAATCAAGTTCATATTTATATCAAAAAACAGCTTTTTACATTAGCATGTGATGTTCAGAACTAGCATACCCACCGAAAACTTCCGGTGAATTTACTAAATTACTCATCATAAACGTTCACAAAATACATAACAATTATTTTAAGAATTATAGATACAGAACTCCTTCATGCAATCGCTATGTCAGATTTTAAAATAACTTTTCGGCGAAAGCACATTTTGCAATATTCTGAGTACATAGCTCAGCCATCACGGCTAGCTATTTTGACACCCGCCATGTTCGGAGCACACTAAACGCAGAATTAGTATTAAAAAAATTATATTACCTTTGCTGATCTTCGTCAGAATGCACTCCCAGGACTGCTACTTCCACAAGAAATTATGTTTATATATAAATAATCATAGTTATGTCCAAATACCTCCGTTTTGTTTGTGCGTTCAGGTCACTATCCAAAGGGTAACACGCGAGCGCATTTCGAGACAAAAAATTCAAAATGTTCCATTACCGTACTTAGAAGCATGTCAAACGCTGTTTAAAATCAATTTTATGGTATTTTTCTCGTGAAATAGCGATAATATTCCAACTGGACAATAGTGTATTCATTCAAAGAGGAAAAGAAACAACAGCGTGGTCGCGTGAATGTGCATATCCAATCTCTTTGTCACCTGGCAGACCACTGACAAACTGATCTACTATACTCTGCCGAGAGACAGGAGACGCCTCAATCTGCTTTCTGAAGGCTTTAGAGAGCCAATGGAAGCCTTAGAAAGTGCTACGTAACCCCACAGATGCTGTAGTTTCGACAGAGAATCAAAAGAAGAACTACAAATTCTCAGACAGGCGACCTCCTGCTTGGAATTTTCTCCGGTTTTTGCCTGCCATATGAGTTATGTTATACTCACAGACACCATTCAAACAGTTTTAGAAACTTCATAGTGTTTTCTATCCAAATCTACTAATAATATGCAAATATTTGACTCTGTGCCCGAGAAGTAGGCCGTTTAATCTGGGTACGTTTTTCATCCGGCCGTGAAAATACTGCCCCAATAGGGAAAAGGTTAAGAGAGGACATGGCTAAGGGAGGTTGTGCTGTAGTGCCTAAGTCTGAGAAAGGATGGACAGCTGCCTGCTGATCTGCATCGCTTTCTGTGTCCCTTCAGTGTCTTTGCTTTGGTTTGGGATGGAACCTAAATTATCTGTCAATTGTTTCGTTCTGAACAGAACCCTAATTTCTTTCATTCCGTTCCACTGTTCCGACCAGCAAATAAAGTTTTGAACTGGTTCAAACCCCCCAAAAAGTTACGGTTTTGTTTCTTTCTATTCCTTTTTAAAACTCTGAAATTTATATTTAGCTCAACATTAAATTACTTAGTCAATAAGTGAGGATAGAGCAGCTTGCTATGGAGCAGGCAGCTATAGCTGGTTGTTTACATTGTTTACTGGTTGTTTACATTGGACAGACAAGTGTAGGACACGAAATGTGACAGAAATTTTTGCGGGTCGGGAGAGAGCGAGAGGGTGGAGGAAGAGGCTTGGCTTGAATCACTGGGCATTTTGTTATGACATGCATTATCTGAATTAGGCCCAAAGAATTATACCTAGGAGGTGTGGCTTCTATGGAGCAACTTTGAATGTCTTTGAACTTCCAAGAATTGGCTTAACGTCGGACCAGAACTAGCTATCTAATAAGCTTGTGTTTGCAGGGCAGAACCAGAATTGAAATAAAAACGCATCTTACCTTTTTGTAGTTAATACATTAATTAAAAGTGATAACTATAGTATCCTTAATTAGCGTTGAAAAAGTTAATCCTTCTCTAATAAAAATTCTCTCTCCCTAATTTCAGAATCATGCTTGTAACGTCAGTAGGCTACAGTAGCCTATGATTCGGAGGGGGAGGTTCCAACCCCTAGATTGTATGTTGTTTGATGGCTCTAACTAACATTGTTTTTAAAGCTAACTGTAACAGAAAATGGTATCTATGTAAATGAGATACGGAGACAAAGAAATTTAATTGAGTAACTGAAGTGTGCTGGAAACTTTCAAAGGGAAACTATGAGATGTTGTTAGATGGAGATGACCCAGTTCAAGACACAACAAACATACAGTATATCCCTACAGATTATATGGATTATCACCGCTAACAGAGTATAATACTATAGATGATATGGATGACCAACAGACTAGACTTGTGATCACATACCATATCAACCATCCATCATCCCCTGGGAATGGTTCGATGTGTCTATGTGTGCAAACAAACTGAGGAACACACACACACACATGCACGCAAATGCACACAGGGGCACGCACGCACACATATACAATACATACACACACTTGCGTCCTGTGGTGTAGATGAACGAGCCTCTCTATCCCTTTCTGTCTGAGCTGATTTATATTCTGCGATCAGGGTCTACCGCAGGCTCAGACAATTTTCAATTTACTCTCTGCCAGGCAGAAAAGTGGAGCCATCTACATTGGGTTTGTGTTAGCCACAACACTGAAGTCCATACACTACAGTGTCATTCTACAAATATTTTGGGCAGGTGTAGAAGGATGGATCTCTCTCTCTCTGTGTGTGTGTGTTGTGCGCAAGAGAGAGAGGGAGGGAGAGGGACAAAGGCGGGAGAGAGAGAGAGATGTGCATTTGTTTCTGTGGTGTATTTGTTCCTATTCTAATTGTGTTTGTACCATCTTCCTTTGTATCCAATGGAGAGTGTGGATGTGAAACCACATTTAAATAGCTAACTATTAATTGAGAGACTGTGCTGGATCTGAGACATGTCAAGAGCAGCGAGGGCATGCTTGAAAATCCATTATTTCTCGCTTTTAAATATGGTACCATGACAACAACATACAGTCTATGAGCAGCGTGAGTGAAGTTCAGACCAAACTTTGTGTTTACAGTGCATTTCCACATTTTGTTACATTACAGCCTTATAAAATTGATTACACTTTCAAGCTATTCATCAAGCTACACACAATAGCCCACAACGACAAAGCAAAAACAGTTTTTTAGGCATTTTAGCAAATCTGGAAATATTACATTTACATAGGTATTCAATCCCTTTACTATGAGACTCGAAATTGAGCTCAGGTCCATCCTGTTTCCATTGATCATCCTTGAGATGTTTGTACAACTTAATTGGAGTCCACCCGTGGTAAATTCAACTGATTGGACATGATTTGGAAAGGCACATGATTTGGAAAGGCACACACTATATAAGTACCCACAGTTGATAGTGCATGTCAGAGCAAAAACCAAGCCATGAGGTGGAAGGAATTGTCCACAGATTTCCGAAACGGGATAGTGCTGAGGCACAGATCTGGGGAAGGGTACCTCATGAAGCTGGTTGAGAGAATGCCAAGAGTGTGCAAAGCTGTCAAGGCAAAGGGTGGCTACTTTGAAGAACCTCACATTTTTGTATTTGATTAACACTTTTTTGGTTACTACATGATTGCATATAGTGAGGGGAAAAAAGTATTTGATCCCATGCTGATTTTGTACGTTCGCCCACTGACAAAGAAATGATCTGTCTATAATTTGAATAGGTTTATTTGAACAGTGAGAGACAGAATAACAACAACAAATCCAGAAAAATGCATGTCAAAAATGTTATAAGTTGATTTGGATTTTAATGAGGGAAATAAGTATTTGACCCCTCTGCAAAACATGACTTAGTACTTGGTGGCAAAACCCTTGTTGGCAATCACAGAGGTCATACGTTTCTTGTAGTTGGCCACCAGGTTTACACACAATTCAGGAAGGATTTTGTCCCACTCCTCTTTGCAGATCTTCTCCAAGTCATTAAATGTTTCGAGGCTGACGTTTGGCAACTCGAACCTTCAGCTCCCTCCAATGATTTTCTATGGGATTAAGGTCTGGAGACTGGCTAGGCCACTCCAGGACCTTAATGTGCTTCTTCTTGAGCCACTCCTTTGTTGCCTTGGCCGTGTGTTTTGGGTCATTGTCATGCTGGAATACCCATCCACGACCCATTTTCAATGCCCTGGCTGAGGGAAGGAGGTTCTCACCCAAGATTTGACAGTACATGGCCCCGTCCATCGTCCCTTTGATGCAGTGAATTTGTCCTGTCCCCTTAGCAGAAAAACACCCCCAAAGCATGTTTCCACCTCCATGTTTGACGGTGGGGATGGTGTTCTTGGGGTCATAGGCAGTATTCCTCCTCCTCCAAACACGGCGAGTTGAGTTGATGCCAAAGAGCTCCATTTTGGTCTCATCTGACCACAACACTTTCACCCAGTTGTCCTCTGAATCGTTCAGATGTTCATTGGCAAACTTCAGACGGGAATGTATATGTGCTTTCTTGAGCAGGGGGACCTTGCCGGCGCTGCAGGAATTCAGTCCTTCACGGCGTAGTGTGTTACCAATTGTTTTTATCTTGGTGACTATGGTCCCAGCTGCCTTGAGATCATTGACAAGATCCTCCTGTGTAGTTCTGGGCTGATTCCTCACCGTTCTCATGGTCATTGCAACTCCACGAGGTGAGATCTTGCATGGAGCCCCAGGCCGAGGGAGATTGACAGTTCTTTTGTGTTTCTTCCATTTGCGAATAATCCCACCAACTTTTGTCACCTTCTCACCAATCTGCTTGGCGATGGTCTTGTAGCCCATTCCAGCTCTGTGTAGGTCTACTATCTTGTCCCTGACATCCTTGGAGAGCCCTTTGGTCTTGGTCATGGTGGAGAGTTTGGAATCTGATTGATTGATTGCTTCTGTGGACAGGTGTCTTTTATACAGGTAACAAACTGAGATTAGGAGCACTCCCTTAAAGAGTGTGATCCTAATCTCAGCTCGTTACCTGTATAAAAGACATTTGGGAGCCAGAAATCTTTCTGATTGAGAGGGGGTCAAATACTTATTTCCCTCATTAAAATGCAAATCAATTTATAAAATTGACATGCGTTTTTCTGGATTTTTTTGTTATTCTTTCTCACTGTTCAAATAAACCTACCATTAAAATTATATCACTGACTGATCATTTCTTTGTCAGTGGGCAAACATTCAAAATCAGCAGGGGATCAAATACTTTTTTCCCCTCACTGTATGTGTTATTTCTTAGTTTTGATGTGTTCACTATTATTCTACAATGTAGAAAATAGTAAAAAATATAAACCCTTGAATGTGTCCAAACTTTTGACTGGTACTGTATATAAATAGGCCCGTTTAATTTTGTCTGGCTTGCCGTTCCAAATAAAATAACACATTTTTGCTCACATATACCTAGCGGGTCTTTATATGTAGCACAGAACCAAGAAATGAAGAGTGACACCACGGCTGTCTTTTTGGGCTTTTATGTAGATCTGCAATATTGTTATGAAAAGATAGGACAGGAATACATTAGTGTCCAATGCACCATCTGACAAGTTGTTCTTTCTCTGTTCTCAGACTCCCACAATTACATTCATACATAAAGCCATAATGTATAGATTAAAATATTAAACAATCTGACAAGTTGTTCTATTGCGATTAAAGGTAAAACATATATCCTGTCTCACATCTCCAATACATTGCTAGGTGCTTTCAGTGTTGACAGTACTAAAAAAACAACGCATGTACAAAAACACTAATACAAGCTACAAGGTGAAATCGCATTTATTCCATTCAGACCTTAGATGGCTAAAACTACTTCTCCCATAATGCAACACTAGCATAAGTCAGCAGCTCAGCTAACCATCTGCATCACAGAAAGATGCTAGCTAACAACAGCAATACTTTTTAGCACTCTGTAAAACTATATCAATAACGATAAAACTCAGTTACATGTTTCAACAGTCTCACACTTGTTACGCATGCCTCTAGGAAGAGGGAACGCAACACCCTGCTACAACTCAACATGGTGTGAAAGAGGTATGGGACTGTAGGTGTGAGTAATGATGACAAAAGGCAGAGAATTACCGTTTACAAGGAATTTATTCCATTACAGGGTAATTGGGGAAAAGGGGCTGGACGGATCCAAAGCAAGTAAATATCAAAGCCCCCTCTCCTTCCTTACCTGCCTACCCACTACCTACCCAACTAGCACCACCAGGTGCACTAACAAAAATACAGGGGGTGGTCCGACCAGGTCTTACCTAGTGTGCATAGACAGTGAATACTACGGGTTATGTATGCCCGCGGGCCTCTTGCCTAAGCACTCCCTAGGTGCCTTCCCCTTCCCCCTGGGAACAAATGAAACAGAATTATCCAAATGTAATTAAACAATTAAGAATCAAAAACAGTTATTTTAGCACAGGCATACCTCAAATCAGCAGCTACAAAAATACTTAAAAACCTCTCTCTGAGCCACAACTAAGACAGGACATCAAATCAGCTCTCTCTCAGCAACAACCACAGAACATAACCATCTCTGTTAGCAACAACCAACATAACAGCCATCAGCCTCCTCTCTCAGCAATCATCTCTCTTCTGAGCAACAGAACACTGGCTTATATTGCTTCAGAAGGAGTCTAATTGAAGACAGCTGCATCCTGACGAGTGGGCGGGGTCAGCTCTCCAATCATCAATGGGGGCCGACCAATCAGCTTCTTGGGGAGAATTTCAGGAAGCCATTTCCTGAAACACACACTCACAAATACACAAACTTCAACACAGAAACTGGTGAACGTAACAACACTCCCTTATAACAATACCCACAGCATTAACCTTGGGATGTTTTATTTATTTAATGTTATGGACTTCTAACCTGCGACACATACCTTTCTCTGTGGTTTCTCGGACTGAGGAGAACGGGAGCTACGGGTAGTACCATGGTGTTAGTAGGTGATGTAAGCACCCAGATGAAATAAAATACATTTAATGAAATAAAAACCGATGATGTTAATATCATCCAGCTACCGTAGCTGGCTACTTGACATCAACAGACAGTACTAGTAGGGCAACAATTGAAAATTGAAACCAAAAGTAAAGTTCCTGGCGATCATAGCGATCTGATAGCCCTTCTGTCTGAACTTGGAATATTCCTTTTCGCGGGCTTGGGCCACTGACCCTTAACTTGGATATTCTGTTCTCCGTTGTGTACTATTCTAATTTAAAGTTTATTGGAATAACCATTTGAACTCTCCTACATATATACAAAAGTATGCGGAAACCCCTTTAAAATTAGTGGATTTGGCTATTTCAGCCACAACCTGTAATGAACACGATAGGAGACAGAGAGCTGGTTTCAAGCACAGGGCGCAGCAGGTGTTTATTGTTAAAGGACCACAGGAGGAGGCATGTAGCTGGGTCCAGTGGCAGGCAGAAGGTCATACACAGGGGGTCCAAAAAGGCAATAGTACAGGCAGGGAAAAGGCTAGTAATGTCGTCCGGGAGATCAGGCAATAGCTTGATAACAGGAAATCCGATAGGCTAAAGTACAGGCAGGGAGTAGGCAAAAGGCGTTGTTAGTGAAGCAGGCAAAAACTATCATACAAGGGAGGATTAAATTACAGGGGAAAAAAACAGCACTCCGAAATGAAGTGTATCACAAAACAAACAATACCTCACAACGATGGGGTGCAAAGAATTGAACTAAATAGTGTGTGATAATGACACACAGTTGTGTGAACAGGTGATCAGAATTCAGTTGATTGGGATCTGGAGAGTGAGCTGCGTTCAGGGGATCTATGTGTTTGAGAGTGTGAGCTGGAAGCAGACGTTACACAACCGTTGCTGAGAGGTGTATAAAATCAATTACACAGTCATGCAAACATTGGTAATGGAATGGCCTTACTGAAGAGCTTAGTGACTTTCAACATTTTTCATGGGTCTGGCTAGGCACCTTAGATCTTAATGCTAATCTTAATGCTACAGCATACAATGATATTCTAGACGATTCTGGGCTATCAACTTTATGGCAACAGTTTAGGGAAAGCCCTTTGCTGTTTCAGCATGACGATGCCCCCGTGCATAAAGCAAGGTTCATACAGAAATTGTTGAGATCGGTGTGGAAGAACTTGACTGGCCTGCACAGAGTCCTGACCTTATATCCATCAAACCCTTTTGGGATGAATTGGAACATCGACTACGAGCCAGGCCTAATTGCCCAACATCAGTGCTCAACCTCACTAATGCTCTTGTGGCTGAATGGAAGCAAGTCGCTGCAGCAATGTTCCAACATATAAAGGAAAACCTTCCCAGAACAGTGGAGGCTGTTATAGCAGCAAAGTGGGGACCCAACTCCGTATTAATGCCCATGATTTTGGAATGAGATGTTTGACGAGCAGGTGTCCACATATTTTTCACCCTCAAATCGAAAGGTGTAGGCAGGAAAATAGGTAAACTGGGATATAACTAGAGTTAGTGAGGCTGATTTATGCATGGTAGCACGATTTTATACATTTTTGCAAACTTTATTAAAATGTATTGTAGTGAGCTAATTTCTTTCCTCAGGATATAAATTCTGAGGATGTCCACATCACCGTCAGACCATTTTATTCGTAAACTACACAGTAATGTAAAAGCTGTATTATTTAGTGATCCAATGCGTAATATAATACATTCATCATAATTTGGTTGTAATCCAGACAAGTTAGGAAAATTATCTAGATCTATGAGGCTTTTGAGGGATCCAAATTGTGCATTTAAAAGATGATTCATCAGCGTACAATGACACCTTTGTTTTTAAGCCCTGGATTTTTAATCCCTTGATATTATTATTGGATCTGATTTTAACAGCTAACATTTCGATTGCCATAATAAATAGATATGCCGATAGTGGACAACCTTGTCTTACAGTTTAATACTTTGAGAGGTAGCCATTATTTACTATTTTACATCTAGGGTTACTAATATATATATATATATATCTCAAAAAAAATAAAGGGAACACTTAAACACAATGTAACTCCAAGTCAATCACAATACTGTGAAATCAAACTGTCCACTTAGGAAGCAACACTAATTGACAATACATTTCACATGCTGTTGTGCAAATGGAATAGACAACAGGTGGAAATTATAGGCAATTATCAAGACACCCCCAATAAAGGAGTGGTTCTGCAGGTGGTAACCACAGACAACTTCTCAGTTCCTATGCTTCCAGGCTGATGTTTTGGTCACTTTTGAATGCTGGCGGTGCTTTCACTCTAGTGGTAGCATGAGACGGAGTCTACTACCCACACAAGTGGCTCAGGTAGTGCAGCTCATCCAGGATGGCACATCAATGCAAGCTGTGGCAAGAAGGTTTGCTGTGTCTGTCAGCGTAGTGTCCAGAGCATGGAGGCGCTACCAGGAGACAGGCCAGTACATCAGGAGACGTGGAGGAGGCCGTAGGAGGGCAACAACCCAGCAGCAGGACCGCTACCTCCGCCTTTGTGCAAGGAGGAGCACTGCCAGAGCCCTGCAAAATGACCTCCAGCAGGCCACAAATGTGCATGTGTCTGCTCAAACGGTCAGAAACAGCCTCCATGAGGGTGGTATGAGGGCCCGACGTCCACAGGTGGGGGTTGTGCTTACAGCCCAACACCGTGCAGGACGTTTGGCATTTGCCAGAGAACACCAAGATTGGCAAATTCGCCACTGGCGCCCTGTGCTCTTCACAGATGAAAGCAGGTTCACACTGAGCACGTGACATACGTGACAGAGTCTGGAGATGCCGTGGAGAACGTTCTGCTGCCTGCAACATCTTCCAGCATGACCGGTTTGGCGGTGGGTCAGTCATGGTGTGGGGTGGCATTTCTTTGGGGGGCCGCACAGCCCTCCATGTGCTCGCCAGAGGTAGCCTGACTGTCATTAGGTACCGAGATGAGATCCTCAGACCCCTTGTGAGACCATATGCTGGTGCGGTTGGCCCTTGCTTCCTACTAATGCAAGACAATGCTAGACTTCATGTGGCTGGAGTGTGTCAGCAGTTCCTGCAAGAGGAAGGCATTGATGCTATGGACTGGCCCGCCCGTTCCCCAGACCTGAACCCAATTGAGCACATCTGGGACATCATGTCTCGCTCCATCCACCAACGCTACGTTGCAGCACAGACTGTCCAGGAGTTGGCGGATGCTTTAGTCCAGGTCTGGGAGGAGATCCCTCAGGAGACCATCCGCCACCTCATCAGGAGCATGCCCAGGCTTTGTAGGGAGGTCATACAGGCACGTGGAGGCCACACACACTACTGAGCCTCATTTTGACTTGTTTTAAGGACATTACATCAAAGTTGGATCAGCCTGTAGTGTGGTTTTCCACTTTAACCTCTTACATCTAGACGTTCCGCTAGCGGAACACCTGCTCCAATATCCAATGATGGGCGTGGCGCGAAATACAAACTCCTCTAAAATCCGAAAACTTCAATTTTCAACAATATGACTATTTTACACCATTTTAAAGACAAGACTCTCCTTTATCTAACCACACTGTCCGATTTCAAAATGCCTTTACAGCGAAAGCAAAACATTAGATTATGTCAGCAGAGTACCCAGCCAGAAATAATCAGACACCCATTTTTCAAGCTAGCATATGTCACAAAAAACAAAACCACAGCTAAATGCAGCACTAACCTTTGATGATCTTCATCAGATGACAACCCTAGGACATTATGTTATACAATGCATGCATGTTTTGTTCAATCAAGTTCATATTTATATCAAAAAACAGCTTTTTTACATTAGCATGTGACGTTCAGAACTGGCATACCCCCCTGCAAACTTCCGGTGAATTTACTAAATTACTCACGATAAACGTTCACAAAAAAACATAATTATAGATACAGAACTCCTCTATGCACTCGATATGTCCGATTTTAAAATAGCTTTTCGGTGAAAGCACATTTTGCAATATTCTCAGTAGATAGCCCGGCATCACAGGGCTAGCTATTTAGACACCCAGCAAGTTTAGCCTTCACCAAACTCCGATTTACTATTAGAAAAGTTTGATTACCTTTGGTGTTCTTCGTCAGAATCCACTCCCAGGACTTCTACTTCAATAACAAATGTTGGTTTGGTCCCAAATAATCCATTGTTATATCCAAACAGCGGCGTTTTGTTCGTGCGTTCAAGACACTATCCCAATGGTAAAGAAGGGTTACGAGCACGACGCATTTCGTGACAAAAAAATTCTAAATATTCCATTACCGTACTTCGAAGCATGTCAACCGCTGTTTAAAATCAATTTTTATGCCACTTTTCTCGTAAAAAAGCGATAATATTCCAACCGGCAAAGCGTGTATATGTACAAAGAGAGAGAAAATAAAAGCATGCTATCCCCTCCTGCACGAGCCTGAGTTTAATAGTACTGTTACTGGCCACTATCCAAACGCGCTAATGTTTTTCAGCCAGAGCCTGCAAAGCCACGATTCAGCTTTTTGCCGCCTTCTGAGATCCCATGGGAGCCGTAGGAAGTGTCACGTAACAGCAGAGATCCTCTGTAATGGATAGAGATAATCAAGAAGGGCAAGAAATGGTCAGACAGGGTACTTCCTGTACAGAATCTTCTCATGTTTTGGCCTGCCAAATGAGTTCTGTTATACTCACAGACACCATTCAAACAGTTTTAGAAACTTTGGAGTGTTTTCTATCCAAAGCTAATAATTATATGCATATTCTAGTTTCTGGGCAGGAGTAATAATCAGATTAAATCGGGTACGTTTTTTATCCGGCCGTGAAAAGACTGCCCCCTATCCATAACAGGTTAATTGAGTGTGACTCCAAATCCAGACCTCCATGGGTTGATAAATTGGATTTTCATTGATTATTTTTGTGTGAATTTGTTGTCAGCACATTCAACTATGTCAAGAAAAAAGTATTTAATAAGATTATTTCATTCATTCAGATCTAGGATGTGTTATTTTAGTGTTCCCTTTATTTTTTTGAGCAGTGTATATAGTAACCCCATATATATATTTATTTAACTTTAACCCATTGTATAGAGATTGACCAAAATGTAAATTTTCCAGGCATTTACAGTGCATTCAGAAAGTATTCAGACCCCTTGACTTTTTCCAAATTCTGTTACAGCCTTATTTTGAAATTGATTATTTTTTTTCCACTCATCAATTTACACACAATACCCAATAATGACAAAGCAAAAATATGTTTAGAAACCCTGAAATATCACGTTTACATAAGCATTCAGACCCTTTACTCAGTACTTTGTCCTGAGCGCTCTGGAGCAGGTTTTCATCAAGGATCTCTCTGTACTTTGCTCCGTTCATCTTTGTCTCAATCCTGACTAGTCTCCCATTCCCTGCAGCTGAAAAACATCCCCACAGCATGATGCTGCAACCACCGTGCTTCACCGTAGAGATGGTGCCAGGTTTCCTCTAGACGTGACGGTTGGCATTCAGGCCAAAGTGTTCAATCTTGGTTTCATCACACCAGAAAATGTTGTTTCTCATGGTCTGAGAGTCTTTAGGTGCCTTTTGGCAAACTCCAAGCGGGCTGTCATGTGCCTTTTACTGAGAAGTGGCTTCTGTCAGGCCACTCTATGATAAAGGCCTGATTGGGGGAGTGCTACAGAGATAGTTGTCCTTCTGGAAGTTTCTAACATCTCCACAGAGTAACTCGGGAGCTCTCAAGATTGACCATCGGGTTCTTGGTCACCTCCCTAACCAAGGCCCTTCTCCACTGATTGCTCAGTATGGCCTGGTGGCCAGCTCTAGGAAGAGCCTTGGGTGTTCCAAACTTCTTTCATTTAAGAATGTTGGAGGCCACTGTGTTCTTGGGGACCTTCAATGCTGCAGAAATTTTTTGGTATCCTTCCCCAGATCTGTGCCTCGACAATCCCGTCTCGGAGCTCTACGGACAATTAATTTGACCTCATGGCTTGTTTTTTTTCTGACGCTCTGTCAACTGTGGGACCTTATATGGACAGGTGTGTGCAAACAGGATGCACCTGAGCTCAATTTCGAGTATCATAGCAAAGGGTCTGAATACTTATGTAAATAAGGTATTTCTGTTTTGAATTTGTAATACATTTGTCCCTTTTAGAATAAGGCTATAACATAATAAAATGTGGAAAAAGTCAAGGGGTCTAAACTTTCCGGATACACTGTATATATAAATTCCAGTCGTACTTTATCAAAAGCCTTTTCAAAGTAAGCTATGAATGCCAGGCCTGGTTTCCCAGATTTTTCAGTGTTGTATTATCTCCAATTTATCGTCCATGTAAAAAACAGATTAGCATAAATAATATCTGACAATACATTTTTATTTCAATGCGCTATGCATTTTATTAATATCAGTCCTCTGAGTACATCAAAAAAGGTTTGACATACCTCAACTGGTACACCATCCAGCCCTGGAGTTTTCCTGTACGTAAAGGCTTTAATTGCATCAAGAAGTTCTTCTTCTGTAATTTGGCCTTCACATGAGTTTCTGTACAGCTGTTAATTTTACATTATAATTTTTTTGAAATCTTTTAAATTAACTTCAGTTAGTGGAGATGGAGGAGACTGAAACGAAAACATATGCTTAAAGTACTTTGCTTCCCATATAGTTTGGTGAATCATGGGTGACTGTCATAAGTTTCAGCAAATAATTTTTGGTTGCATTCCTATGTTGAAGACTAAAAAATTATTTGGTGCATTTCCCCCATATACCATCCAGTTCACTTTTTTAAAAATAATATATTACACATGATCTTTCTTGAATAAGTTCCTCCATTTCTTTGTACTTTTCCTCTAACTTATTCTGAGCTTCTATGGTACTGTTTTTTATTGCCATCTACAGTATCTGTACTGTTAGTACCTCTATTTCCTTTGTTGATATAAACTCTTTTGACCTAAATTGCTTTTGTTTTAAAGATTAGTATTGAATTGAATGGCCTCTAAAGGCACACTTAAGTGTCTCATACAATAAGGGGATCTGCTGTTCCTATGTTCTGTTGGAAAAAGTCAGTTATAAATTATTCTATCCTGGTTAAAAACAAGTTGTCATCCAATAGGCTTATATTAAATGTCCAATATCCTCGCCCACATAAATTCTGTAAGAGTAATGTATATGTCAATAATTTGATGGTGCGACCACATTCTGTTCCCTAACAACACTTTTTAAACTTTTGGTACCAGCGAGAATGACATAAGAAAGTAGTCAAGACGACTGGCTTGATTGAGCCTCCGCCATGTATATCTCACTAGATCAGGATAATTAAGCTTCCATATATTCATGATATTAGGGATTTCCTTGTGTGAAGTGTTTCTGATGGCGCTGCTGGACGCTGCTGGTGGACATAATGTCAGCCTTTTAGCACCTCTCTCTATCAATTCACACTTCTGTCGGATGTGAACACTCAGACAGAGAGCGGAAGGAATAGAAGAAAACGAGAAAGGAGGTGCCTGCTGTGAATTAAAGCGAGATGGAGAGAGGGAGAAAGAGGGAGGACAAGAGACGAGAGCGGGAGAGAGGTGGCTGCTGTGAGTAAAATTGAGACAGAAAGAGGTAAAAAAAAATAGAGAAGGTGAGAGGGAGAAAGGGAAAGAGGTGACGGCTGGGTATTAAATCAAGATGAATGCTCTCTCCCTGTTACAGGAAACAAGAGTAGCTCAGAACGTGACAACATCAGTGAAGCTGTCGTCTGGCGGAAGGAAATAAAGTTAACGTAATGTACTGAGGCACAGACACATTTTTATTAGCTTCAAGGTATCTGTAGACATGCCGGACAGAATACAGCCTTTTAGCTGTTTAAAGCTATCGTAACTGTCCAATTAGGATACAGACATATTGTTTGGGTCTAAGAACACAAATAAAATGTCATAATCGAATTTCTCTTGAACTGTATCTTCTGCCCCTAACCTATATCCATCAATCCCTCCATCTCTACCCCCTGGCCCCACCACCCGTCCCCCCCCCCCCGTCTCCACTCCCACCACCTCTCAATGAGGGGATTTGATTAAGCTGGCCCGGGTTGAACTGGGCTTTGGTCCATCAAGCAACGCTCTGTCATGTTGTCATTAAGGCAGCATGAATATATGTTTGAATTTCCAACATGGTTTCATTGGGAATGCAGACAAAACGTTATTTTCAAAAGCATTCAGACAAAATGTGAAAACACAGAATCCTACTTACTTTTGTTTTGAGCCTACTTCCCGTTGACCAGACAGGGCACCCGGCTTACACCCAGGAGTTCCAAAACAAATGCAATCGAATGCAATAACGTTTCACCAAGTGCAAAGTCCACCCACTCGGCGACCCAGGTCAGCTTTATCGAATGTCCACTCTCCCCGTACACGCCCCAACTCTTCCCACCCCAGCTGTCGGCCGGTATGTGTCATCCTCACCTAATTATGCCGGTTGTTAATTGGAGCCTGTCAGGTGTTGCGATGAGTCACACGTGAGTTTCCCGGAATCGGGACAGAAGGTAATAGAGTGTCTGGAAATAGAACCTCTGTTGAGCTACGAGATCATCATCATCATATTGCTTCTGTCACCAGGTGTGACTGTCACCTGGTGTCACTGCCATTGTGAGTTTGACATAAGGCATTGGTAACAATGCGTGACACCTGTTTATTAAGGCGGGGGGGGGGGCTGAGCTGGACCCTAGGAAAGAAATAATAAATATCCAAAAACCCCTAAGCTAGTCTTACTTGCTCCAATAACCGCTAGCTAACTAACCAATAAAATACAGTGGGTGCTCCGCCCAGTTCTAACTAGGGTTCTTAGACAATGTTTTCCTACAGGTAATGTATGCCCATGGGCGACTTGTCTTGGTATCCCCTTTTCCCACCAACAACCAAACAGTCATACACCATAACAATACATACTCATAATAACGGACGAATGTGACATGTAGGTGCAAAAACAAAAGAGAGATCACTCAATCCAAAGAGAGAGAGAGAAAAAGAGACAACTGATTGGGTTTTTAACCCAAGGGAAAGGGGATGTGATTGGGTAAGAGAAAATTAGCAGGTGTGTCTTCTGATTGGCGACTGATTGGCGACTGATGAGTGACACCTGTGACTAAGGCAGAAGGAAAGAAAACAAATACACACACGGTATACCTGTATCCGTAACACAGAGTGTAAAGGGTATTACAAGTTACAAGTTTTATATTGACAGTATATAGAAATATATACGCGTATATATATCCTTTTAAATGTAACTACATGTAATCTAAAATGTAATCTACGTAATCCCCGAAAGTAATTATTTATCATGAGAGGACCATAAATCAATAACTAGTAATGCTGCATACTCCAAGAAAGGTTAAAATCTAAAAAATAGTTAGATATTGCTAAAGTGTAGTAACTTCTGAGGACACAAGCTCAAGCACACAGTGTAAATATGATACAAATATGAAAATATGAAACATTTTATTTGACGTATTTCCTATTCAACAAAACTGTATGAATAAGGCTTGAAATGACTTACATGCTTTCTAAATATAGTTTAATCAAATTATAAAACAACTAACTAACTTATGAGTGAACAATACATATTTGTATGTTTAGTGTTAGAGAAAATGTGCATATTTTCGAAAGGTCTCTTGATCAAAACATCTGCTCCCATCGATGTTAACATGGCAAAGAGCTCTAGCTTAGCTTCACTCGCTACTGGTGCTTGGGACACAACAGACAAAACTGAGCAAAGAAGCACAGCCCCATAATGCAATGCCATGAAATCCTTTTTGGTTATCCCTCTTGACCCTTGCATATTAGCGATGATGGTCTACCTTTGGAAACGAATGGTCTGGCTAATTCAAACAAACAACACACATGTAAACAGTACTTCCTAAATCATTAATTTTAAGTGGAAATGTTTTCTAGTGATGTAGCTGTCCATCCACACAGATGAGCCAAATAGGCACCGATTCCGAAACAGAGTTAAGCGTGCGTCAGCAGATGTCACAAAGTGCTTATACAGAAACCCAGCCTAAAACCCAAAACAGCAAGCAATGCAGATGTAGAGGCACAGTGGCTAGGAAAAACTCCTGAGAAAGGCAGGAACCTAGGAAGAAACCTAGAGAGAACCAGGCTCTGAGGGGTTGCCAGTCCTCTTCTGGCTGTTCCAGGTGGAGATTATAAGAAAACATGGGCATTATTAAGGCCAGATTGTTCATTAAGATGTTCAAACATTAGTAGATGACCAGTAAGGTCAAATAATAATCACAGTGGTTGAAGAGGGTGCAACAGTGGTGTGGGGGCTGTGCTTTGGCAAAGTGGGTGGGGTTATATCCTGCCTGTTTGGCCCTGTCTGGGGGTATCATCGGATGGGGCCACAGTGTCTTCTGATCCCTCCTGTCTCAGCCTCCAGTATTTATGCTGCAGTAGTTTATGTGCCGGGGGGCTAGGGTCAGTCTGTTACATCTGGAGTATTCTCTTGTCTTATCCGGTGTCCTGTGTGAATTTAAATATGCTCTCTCTAATTCTCTCTTTCTCTCTTTCTTTCTTTCTTTCTCTCGGAGGACCTGAGCCCTAGGACCATGCCTCGGGACTACCTGGCATGATGACTCCTTGCTGTCCCCAGTCCACCTGGCCATGCTGCTGCTCCAGTTTCAACTGTTCTGCCTGCGGCTACGGAACCCTGACCTGTTCACCGGACGTGCTTGTTGCACCCTCGACAACTACAATGATTATTATTATTTGACCATGCTGGTCATTTATGAACATTTTAACATCTTGACCATGTTCTGTTATAATATCCACCCGGCACAGCCAGAAGAGGACTGGCCACCCCTCATAGCCTGGTTCCTCTCTAGGTTTCTTCCTAGGTTTTTGGCCTTTCTAGGGAGTTTTTCCTAGGGAGTTTTTCCTAGCCACCATGCTTCTTTCACATGCATTGCTTGCTGTTTGGGGTTTTAGGCTGGGTTTCTGTACAGCACTTTGAGATTTCAGCTGATATACGAAGGGCTATATAAATACATTTGATTTGATTTGAACAGGTCAGCACCCCAAGAGTAAATGTCAGTTGGCTTTTCATAGCCAAGCATTCAGAGGTCGAGGAAGCAGGTGCAGTAGAGAGAGAGACACATATTCTGACCTTGAACATTAGCATGAGAATAGCTCTTTCTTTCCTGGGGCCTTCCAATTCGAGATCGGAACCAGAGGTACCTGCGCCTTCGTCCTCTGTTCTGTCTCCCTCTCCGGTGGCTTCTACCTCAGGTTCAGATCCTCAGAGTTCCCCCCTCATCAGACCATGAGGTTGATTCAACAGCTGGGTCAGGTCCATCGGGCCCCACCGCCCTTTGATACTTGAAGGGTTTGCAAAACCACTCGAGGCGAAAGAACGGCCGGACATTCTCACCCATTGCACCAGCTGTCGTCATCGGCAACTCTATGGTGAGAAAAATCGTGCTTCCCGGGACAAAAACCCTGTGCTATCCTGGAGCACGAGTACAGGACATTACAAGGCTGCTTGGGACCATTCTATGACAGTTGCCAGAAGCTGACACTGTTGTACTCCATGTGGGGTCAAACGACAGTAGGAGGGCTAGCCCGGAACTGCTGAAAAAGGATTTTAAAGAACTGATTCTAGCTCTCAAAGATTCCAAAAATTATTTTAGATCCAGTACCACTGTTGGGCCTCAGGTGTGAAAGATTCAGCAGGCTACTAGCACCTGGCTAAAAGAATGTAGCTCAACAGGAGTCCATCCAAATCATCTTGGCTCCTGGATTCTGTCCACACATTTCAAGGCTGCGTTGAGACAATGACTTTCCCTATATCGTGCACCCCCCATATGGCTCTGATCAAGAATAGTGCATTATATAGGGAATAGGGTGTCATTTGGGCTGCCCGGAGCCCTGTTCTGTGAGCTCGCAATGCGTCGTCAAGCCACGGAGCAGGAGGGGAGGACCAAGCTGGCCGGGAGGATAGGGGACATAGAGAGTCATAGGATGCAGAAAGGGAGGAGAGGAGGGTTGAGGAAGCATAATCAGGAAATAGGTTGGAGGTTTGAGCAGAGGGAAGAGATGATAGGATGGAAGAGGAGAGAGTAGCAGGAGAGAGAGAGCGAAGGTTGCGATGGCACAATACCATCTGAGTAGGGGCAGAGTGAGTAGTGTTGGAGAAGAGCAAGAGGGAAAAGGATACAAGGTAGTGGTCGGAGACTTGGAGAGGAGTTGCAGTGAGATTAGTAGAAGAACAGCATCTAGTAAAGATGAGGTCAAGCCTTGTGAGTAGGGGGGGGATGGTGAGAGGGTGAGGTCAAAAGAGGAGAGGAGTGGAAAGAAGGAGGCAAGAGTCAAAGGTAGACGTAGGGAGGTTAAAGTCACCCAGAACTGTGAGGGGTGAGCCATCCTCAGGAAAGGAACTTATCAGGGTGTCAAGCTCATTGATGAACTCTCCAAGGGAACCTGGAGGGCGATAAATGATAAGGATGTTAAGCTTGAATGGGCTAGTGACTGTGACAGCATGGAATTGAAAGGAGGAGATAGACAGATGGGTCAGGGGAGAAAGATGGGTCAGGCGCTGGGACCACCACGTTAGAGTGGCAGCGGCCACGCGGTGTGAAGCGTTTGTGTGGCCTGTGCAGAGAGGAGAGAACAGGGATAGACAGACACATAGTTGACAGGCTACAGGAGAGGCGACGCTAATGCAAAGGAGATTGGAATGAAAATTAACTAAACAACTGGGGAAGCGAGAGAGCAGGGCCTCCCTCACTAACCATTCACTGAAACACTCAAATCTAACTTTTCCAACTTCCACTTTAGAAATTTCAATTGATGTAAACTACAGTGGTTCAATGTTTCCAGGAATAGGCTCAAACTTAGTTTATTTATGCCTGCCACCTGAGTTCTGTTATACTCACAGACATCATTCAAACAGTTTTCGAAACTTCAGAGTGTTGTCTATGCAAATCTACTAATTGTATTCATATTCTAGCTTTTGGGCCTGAGTAGCAGACAGTTAACTCTGGGCACCTTATTCATCCAAGCTACTCAATACTGCCCCCAGATCCCAAAGAAGATTTATGCAACAGAACAGGGTTCTTATAACTTTTGTGTCTGTGTGAACTGAAAGTGGGCCTCTGGGAGATAACACTGACAGGAGATTTACGATGTCTTTTGGGTGATAAAATCTAAAGAGACTGCATTCCAGAGCATGAGTCTATATGGTACCAGGGCCAGACCTTGATCTCTACACAAAGATAACTATTTTTGCAGCAGATACTGTCTGCTGTGAATTATAAGTATCTTTCATACATATCTTAACCTTGTGACCCATTCCATACATCTGTTGTTCGTCATTTAGACTGAAAGGGGTGTTTCTTGGCTATAAAATACCTTTGTACCTTTATCTCGGGGCTCTCAACGAATCATCTGAGGGTAATTCGTCGACCAGTCATCATTATCGTAGAACACTCAATCGATTCACTTTAAATGTGTGCGTTGTACTGACCTGCTCCCTTATGTATTTGTGAATAAAGATTTAGTTTAAGTATAACTCTGACTTGTGTAATAAGTTTATCTCTCCTCATTTGATAGTAAATAAATGAACCACCACAGGGGACAAATACTTTTCTTCAGCACTGTAAATGTCACTTGTTTTAGATATAGTTTACTGTATAATCGCTAGAGACAAATGTCTCATATGTGACTAATTTCAGGAAACTAGGCGTGTGTCGTATGTCACTACTTCACAAAAAAAGCCATTTGAAAGTAAACTTTTTTTTAAATCAAAATAGTTTTTTTGGCAGGAAATACCTTCTGGAACACTTCAATGTGCCTTAATAACAAACTTGTATGCCATCTGTAAATACAAATAAAATTGTTAAATTACGAGCCTAGTTGGTTTAGCGTTGGAAAAAGTCAGGAACCTTCCCGCTAGCAATGATTGGCTGAGATAATGGATGGGCTGGACATGAGATGAGTTCGGATTGGTCTGCCATGTTGCAGACTTCTGTCTATAACATGAGCTGCTCAGTATTTGTAAGCAATCATTTCTAACTCATCTTTTTCTGATAGATATCAAATAGTTTTAAAATCAGTGGAAGGGCCGGTGGAATTAGAGTATTATAGCTAAGAAGATGGAAAAAATTCTGCCCTTTGATTGCGAATATGCAGAGGGAGTCGAAAGGTGAACACACAGAAGGATGTATAAAACACCTTTCTCCAGATTACATCTTCAAACTAAGGGCAACCATGGCATCCATGACAGAGAGGGAGAAGCGTCCATCCATGTATACGGGTACAATAGTGTAGCTACCTACATTTTCAGATTTTCCACATTTCTAATTCTGTCAGAAAGTTGTTTTCATTTCAAGTTAAAGTGTACTGTTAGGTAGCTATCTAAAGTTAGCTGGCTGGCTCGCTAGCTAATGTTACTTGTATGATCTGTGTAGTAATATTATTTGTATCTCAGCCATTTGCATTGCTAGTTATAGCCAAATGTTAGCTAGCTAACATTGAACCTGTCTAAACAAAAGACTCCACCATGCAAGTAACCATTTCAATAGAATGTTCATGATGTCACTGCGAAAACTGTCGATAGATTTAGCTGGTAAATTGCTCTGGCTATATACTCAGATTTCAGAGCACTTTCGTCTGAGTGTGCCAGAGTGCAGAATAACCTGTTATGGCTAAGGGGCAGTATTTTCACGGCCGGATAAAAAACGTACCCGATTTAATCTGATTATTACTTCTGCCCAGAAACGAGAATATGCATATAATTATTGGCTTTGGATAGAAAACACTCCAAAGTTTCTAAAACTGTTTGAATGGTGTCTGTGAGTATAACAGAACTCATTTGGCAGGCCAAAACATGAGAAGATTCTGTACAGGAAGTACCCTGTCTGACCATTTCTTGCCCTTCTTGATTATCTCTATCCATTACAGAGGATCTCTGCTGTTACGTGACACTTCCTACGGCTCCCATGGGATCTCAGAAGGCGGCAAAAAGCTGAATCGTGGCTTTGCAGGCTCTGGCTGAAAAACATTAGCGCGTTTGGATAGTGGCCAGTAACAGTACTATGAAACTCAGGCTCGTGCAGGAGGGGATAGCATGTTTTTATTTTCTCTCTCTTTGTACGTATACACGCTTTGCCGGTCGGAATATTATCGCTTTTTTACAAGAAAAGTGGCATAAAAATTGATTTTAAACAGCGGTTGACATGCTTCGAAGTACGGTAATGGAATATTTAGAAATCTTTAGTCAAGAAATGCGCCATGCTCGTGACCCTTATTTACACTTCGGATAGTGTCTTGAACGCACGAACAAAATGCCGCTATTTGGATACAACAATGGAGTATTTTGAACCAAACCAACATTTGTTATTGAAGTAGCAGTCTTGGGAGTGCATTCTGACGAAGAACACCAAAGGTAATCAAACTTTTCTAATAGTAAATCGGAGTTTGGTCAAGGCTACACTTGGTCGGTGTCTAAATGGCTAGCCGTGATGGCTGGGCTATCTACTGAGAATATTGCAAAATGTGCTTTCACCGAAAAGCTATTTTAAAATCAGACATATCGAGTGCATAGAGGAGTTCTGTATCTATAATTCTTAAAATTATTGTTATGTTTTTTCTGAACGTTTATCGTGAGTAATTTAGTAATTTCACCGGATGTTTGCGGGGGGTATGCTAGTTCTGAAAGTCACATGCTAATGTAAAAAATGTTTTTTGATATAAATATGAACTTGATTGAACAAAACATGCATGCATTGTATAACATAATGTCCTAGGGTTGTCATCTGATGAAGATCATCAAAGGTTAGTGCTGCATTTAGCTGTGGTTTTGTTTTTTGTGACATTATATGCTAGCTTGAAAAATGGGTGTCTGATTATTTCTGGGTGGGTACTCTGCTGACATAATCTAATGTTTTGCTTTCGCTGTAAAGCCTTTTTGAAATCGGACAGTGTGGTTAGATTAACGAGAGTCTTGTCTTTAAAATGCTGTAAAATAGTAATATGTTTGAAAAATGGAAGTTTTCGGATTTTAGAAGAGTTTGTATTTCGCGCCACGCCCATCATTGGATATTGGAGCAGGTGTTCCGCTAGCGGAACATCTAGATGTAAGAGGATAACTGACAAATTTACAAACGCTCAACATATGGCAGATGTCAGTAAACGTTGGCAAAAAAAGTGTAATTACATTGCTGCTAGCAGCGCAGTTCCAGTCAACAACGCTTTGGATAACATAAAAACAGCCTAACTAGCTCTGCTAAGGTGAGTAAAATGGTCAGAGTGAGCTGCTTTCATGTGTCCAGAAGTAGCTACCAAGTTAGCCAATGTTAGCCAGTTAGGTTGGAAGCTTGACTGCTGTTGTTAGGTCAGAACGCTTGGATCAACCCTACTCCTCGGCCAGAGCATCCAGTGTGCACTCTGTACGCTCCGAGAGTGAAACTCTATGAATTTACTAATGAAAAATGAAAATCAAATCAAATCGTATTAGTCACATGCGCCGCATACAACAGGTGTAGACCTTACAGGGAAATCCTTACTTACAAGCCCCTAACCAACAATGCTGTTTAAAAGAAATAAGAGTAAGAATAAGATATAATAGTAACAAGTAACTAAAGAGCAGCAGTAAAATAACAATTGTGAGACTATACACATGGGGGGTACTGGTTAGTTGAGGTAATATGTACATATAGGTAAAGTTATTAAAGTGACTATGCATAGGTTTCCCTGTGGCTCAGTTGGTAGAGCACGGTGTTTGCAACGCCAGCATGGTGTGTTCAATGCCAGGGTTGTGGGTTTGATTCCCACGGGGGGCCAGTACAAAAAAAGAGCGTCTGCTAAATGACTAAAATGTTAATGTAATAGTAGCAGGGGTGTAAAAGGGGGTGTCAATGCGAACAGTCTGGGTAGCCATTTGATTAGATGTTCAGGAGTCTTATGGCTTGGGGGTAGAAGCTTAGAAGCCTCTTGGACCTAGACTTGGCACTGTGGTACAGCTTGCCATGCGGTAGCAGAGAGAATAAGCTATCATTAGGGTGGCTGGAGTCTTTGACAATTTTTAGGGCCGTCCTCTGACACCGCGTCGTGTAGAGGTCCTGGATGGCTGGAAGCTTGACCCCAGTGATGTACTGGGCCGTATGCACAACCCTCTGTAGTGCCTTGCGGTCGGAGGCCGAGCAGATCCATACCAGGCAGTGATGCAACGAGTCAGGATGATCTCGATGGTGCAGCTGTAGAACATTTTGAGGATCTGAGGACCCATGCCAAATCTTTTCAGTCTCCTGAGGGGGAATAGGTTTTGTTGTGCCCTCTTCACGACTGTCTGGTGTGCTTGGACCATGTTAGTTTGTTCGTGATGTGGACACCAAGGAACTTGAAGCTCTCAACCAGCTCCACTACAGCCCCGTCGATGAGAATGGGGATGTGCGCGGTCCTCTTTTTCCTGCAGTCCACAATCATCTCCTTTATCCTAATAATGATGACGGAGAGGTTGCTGTGCTGGCAAAACACAGCCAGGTCTCTGACCTCCTCCCTATAGGTTGTCTCATCGTTGTTGGTGATCAGGCCTACTACTGTTGTGTCATCGACAAACTTAATGATGGTGTTGGAGTCGTGCCTGGCCATGCAGTCATGAGTGAACAGGGAGTACAGGAGGGGACTGAGCACGCACCCCTGAGGGGCCCCTGTGAAGAGGATTAGCGTGGCGGATGTGTTGTTACCTACCCTTACCACCTGGGGGTGGCCTGTCAGGAAGTCCAGGATCCAGTTGCAGAGGGAGGTGTTTAGTCCCAGGGTCCTTAGCTTATTGATGAACTTTGAGGGCACTATGGTGTTGAACGCTGAGCTGTAGTCAATGAATAGCATTCTCACATAAGTGTTCCTTTTGTCCAGGTGGGAAAGGGAAGTGTGGACTGCAATAGAGATTGCATAATCTGTGGATCTGTTGTGGCGGTATGCAAATTGGAGTGGGTCTAGGGTTTCTGGGATGATGGTGTTGATGTGAGCCATGACCAGCCATTCAAAGCACTTCATGGCTACAGACGTGAGTGTTACGGGTCGGTAGTCATGTAGGCAGGTTACCTTAGTGTTCTTGGGCATAGGGACAATGGTGATCTGCTTAAAACATGTTGGTAGTACACGTCCTGGTAATCCATTTGGTCCTGCGTCCTTGTGAATGATGACCTGTTTAAAGGTCTTACTCACATTGGCTGCGGAGAGCATGATCGCACTGTCTTCCCGGAACAGCTGATGCTCTCATGCATGTTTCAGTGTTATTTGCCTCGAAGCGAGCATAGAAGTAGTTTAACTCCGGTAGGCTCGTGTCACTGGGCAGCTCTCGGCTGTGCTTCCCATTGTAGTCTGTAATGGTTTGTAAGCCCTGCCACATCCGACGAGTGTCAGAGCCGATGTAGTACGATTCGATCTTAGTCCTGTATTGACGCTTTGCCTGTTTGATGTTTCCGTCAGAGGGCATAGCAGGATTTCTTATAAGCTTCCAGGTTAGAGTCCCACTCCTTGAAAGTGGCAGCTCTGGCCTTTAGCTCGGTGTGGATGTTGTCTGTAATCCATGGCTTCTGGTTTTGGTATGTACGTACGGTCACTGTGGGGATGATGTCATCGATGCACTTATTGATGAAGCCAATGACTGATGCAGTGTACTCCTCAATGCCATCAGATGAATCCCAGAACATATTCCAGTCTGTGCTGGCAAAACAGTCCTGTACTTAGCGTCTGCGTCATCTGACCACTTTTTTATTGATCTAGTCACTGGTGCTTCATGCATTCATTTTTGTTTGTAAGTAGGAATCAGGAGGATAGAATTATGGTCAGATTTGCCAAATGGAGGACGAGGGAGAGCTCTGTATGCGTCTCTGTGTGTGGATTAAAGGTGGTCCAGAGTTTTTTTCCCTCTGGTTGCACATTTGACATGCTGATAGAAATTTGGTAAGACAGATTTAAGTATCCCTGCATTATAGTCCCCAGCTACTAGGAGCGCCGTCTCTGGGTGAGCGTTGTCCAGTTTGCTTATGGCGGAATACAGCTAATTCAGTGCGGTCTTAATGCCAGCATCAGTCTGTGGTGGTATGTAGACAGCTATGAAAAATACAGATGAAAACTCTCTAGGTTAATAGTGTGGTCTACAGCTTATCATGAGATTACCTCAGGCGAGCAAAACCTACAGACTTCCTTAGATATCGTGCACCAGCTGGTATTTACAAAAACACATAGTCTGCTGCCCCTTGTTTTACCAGACGCCGCTGTTCTATCCTGCCGATAAAGCGTATAACCAGCCAGCTGTATGTTGATAATGTCGTCGTTCAGCCACGTCTCTGTGAAGCATAAGATATTACAATTTTGAATGTCCCGTTTAACCTGTCTGGGCTAGGGGGCAGTATTTTCACAGTCAGATAAAAAACGTACCCAATTTAAACTAGTTACTACTCTTGCCCAGAAACAAGAATATGCATATAATTAGTAGATTTGGATGGAAAACACTCTAAAGTTTCTAAAACTGTTTGAATGGTGTCTGTGAGTATAACAGAACTCATATGGCAGGCAAAAACCTGAGAAGATTCCATGCAGTAAGTGACCTGTCTGACAATTTGTACTCTTTCTGTTGCATCTCTAAAGTGTTCAGAAAGCGGAATGACGCGTCTCCTGTCTCTGGGCAAAGTATAGCAGCAGAGTTTGTAAGTGGTCTGACTGGGGACAGTGAGACTGGAGATGCCCGTTCACGAGACCTCACCATTTTTTTCTTTCACTCTTTGAATGAATACAACATTGTCCGGTTGGAATATTATTGCTATTTTACGAGAAAAATAGCATAAAAATTGATTTTAAACAGCGTTTGACATGCTTCTAAGTACGGTAAAGGAATATTTTGATATTTTTTGTCACGAAATGCGCTCGCGCGTTAAACTTCGGATAGTGACCTGAACGCACGAACAAAACGGAGGTATTTGGATATAACTATAGATTATTTGGAACCAAAACAACATTTGTTGTTGAAGTAGACGTCCTGGGAGTGCATTCTGACAAAGAACAGCAAAGGTAATCCAATATTTCTAATAGTAATTCTGAGTTTAGGTTATATAAACATAAACATTCATACATATATGCATACATATATACATACATTCATACATATACTGTACCTTCTTAATTTTTGAATATACCCTTATTATTCCCCGCAAACCCTACCACCCCTCCTCATTTGGAGTAAACTAATAAAGAATAACACGTAGGCTTCTACTTTCAGTTTATACATATTATACACATTTTACAGACAATCTATTTTACAAAAGTTACATTTCATTTGTTTTTAGTCCTTCCTCCATTTCTGATGTCCATCCAGTTTGATTTCTATTTGTAACTGCTTTTTCACAACATTTCTGAACCTATATACATTTTACAGACATATTTTACATTGGTTATCTTGTTATTAGTCCCACCCTTCAGCTCCATTCAACCCCTCCCATCTGTCTCTATGGATTTCTATTTGCCATATATTTTTCAACTGTGCTGTCATGCTTCACAAAAGTACTGACCTTTTCTATTCTCATAGTTTCTACAGATCGTAAATTAAAGATACAATTTTTTGCTAAAATATGAGTTTTCAAATCACCCAGTATTGCTATCTGCAGCATTAGTTCTAGGCAAATGTTGCACATCTTCAGCCATTCCTGGACCTGTGACCAAAAACCAGCTACATACGGACAGTACCGAAATAAATGATCTCATGACTCTGGCCCCTCACAGCAAAATCTGCAGAGCTGGGAAGATATATATAACATTCTATTGGTTGCAAGAATGTTGTATAATCATTTAAATTGAAAAATGTGAAGTTTTGAAACCTGCCGTTGTTTTGCGTGTCAATTCATGAACCATGTGCCATGGAATGGGTGCATCGAAAATCTTTTGCAATTTATATGGCACAGCTGTCAATTTTTGTGTCCTTAAATTAAATTGGTATATGTTTTTATTTATCACAATTTTCTTTAACCATTTATGTTCTTTAATGCTTGCCTCTTCCATTTTTGTGGTAATGTTGCAATTAGTTGATTGTAATTTTGGGTAGAGCAGACATTTCCATATATCTGTGTTAGCTGCATGTGTTACATAACTCCACCAGTCCTATTTATGATCTAATTTACAAAGATTATACCCTTTTTAAACATTTTATCAAAAAATATGTTTTTTTTATCAATTAGTATATTTGAGTTTAACCACAATATTTGTTGTATTATTTGTTCTGTCTTTCAGGCAGATTAAACTGAAATTGCAACAAACTTTCTAAGACTGGTTTAAAAAAAAATAACGATCATTTGTAGATGATTTCGTTTTGAAACAACCGAAAGTGAGCAGTTGTAATCTGAATAAATGGAAAAAGGCCATTCTTGAACATGGGGTGAGACATTCCTACCAATTTACTAGAGAACCATTTCCGATTTAAGTATAATTATGACTGATGCCTTTAGTGAGAGGTCTAATGCTTTGATATTTAATAATTTCTGCCCTCCGAATTCATATTCGTTATATAAATAGGCCCTTTTAATTTTATCTGGCTTGCCATTCCAAATAAAACATAATATTTTCTGTTCATATAATTTAAAAAGCAAGTCACTAGGTGTAGGCAAAACCATAATCAAATAGGTAAACTGTGATATGACTAAAGAGTTAATCAGGGTGATTTTTCCACAAAGAGACAGGTATTTTCCTTTCCATGGTAGCAAGATCTTATCTATTTTTGCTAAATTTCTATAAAAATGTATTGGAGTGAGATCATTTCTTTCTTTTGGGATTTGTATACCAAGTATGTCCACATCCCCGTCAGACCATTTTATTGGTAAACTACACAGTAATGTAAAAGTCTTTTTTTTTTTGTAATCCAATACGTATGTCACGTCCTGACCATAGAAAGATCTTATTTTCTATGGTACAGTAGGTCAGGGCGTGACAGGGTTTTTTTCCCTATGTTTTCTATATCTATGTTCAGGTTCTAGTTTTGTATTTCTATGTTGGGGTTTTGTTTGGGATGATCTCCAATTAGAGGCAGCTGGTCCTTGTTGTCTCTAATTGGAGATCATACTTAAGTAGGGTTTTTTTCCCTCCTGAGTTTTGTGGGAGATTATCTTTGAGTCAGTGTATGTTTCACCTCTGCGTCACGGTTTGTTGTTTTTGTCATTCAGTTTATTTATGTATTGCATAGTTTCACAGTGTAAATAAAATGTGGAACGACACACATGCTGCACTTTGGTCCGCTTCTCCTTTCGACAACCGTGACAGAATCTCCCACCACCAACGGACCAAGCAGCATGCCCAGGAGAAACAGGAATGGACTTGGGAGGAAATTCTGGACGGGAAAGGAGCCTGGAGTCAGGCTGGGGAGTATCGCCGTCCGAAAGAAGAAATTGAGACAGCTAAAGTGGAGCGGCGATATTACGAGGCACTTTACCAGCCACGAGGCAAGTGGGGGGGGCACACTGGGAGATTGCCAGAGTCAGGTTGGAGACCTGAGCCAACACCCCGTGCTTACCGTGGGGAGCGAGTGACGAAGCAAGCACCGTGTTATGCGGTGTTGTGCACTGTCGCCAGTGTGCATTTACAGGCCGGTGCGATCTGTGCCCAGGCCCTGCATTAGTCGAGCTAGGTTGAGCATCCAACCAGAACGGGTAGTGCCAGCTCTACGCACAAGATCTCCAGTGCGCCTCCACGGCCCAGTATATCCTGTGCCTGCCCCACGTACCCGGCCCCCAGTGAGTCTATTCAGCCTGGTACGCCCTGTGCCTGCTCTGCGCACTTGCCCTGAGGTGCGTGTTACCAGTCTGGCGCCACCTGTGCCAGCCCCACGCATCAGGCCTCCAGTGCGCCTACCCAGTCCGGGGTGTCCTGTTCCTATTCCCTGCACTCGCCCTGAGGTGCGGGTTACTAGTCTGGCGCCACCTGTGCCAGCCCCACACATCAGGCCTCCAGTGCGCATTCCCAGTCCAGAGCTTCCGGCGACAGTTCCCAGTCCAGAGCTTCCGGCGACAGTTCCCAGTCCAGAGCTTCTGGCGACAGTTCCCAGTCCAGAGCTTCCGGCGACAGTTCCCAGTCCAGAGCTTCCGGCGACAGTTCCCAGTCCAGAGCTTCCGGCGACAGTTCCCAGTCCGGAGCTTCCGGCGACAGTTCCCAGTCCGGAGCTTCCGGCGACAGTTCCCAGTCCGGCGCTTCCGGCGATGTTTGACAGTCCGGAACCTCCTGAGACGGCCCCCAGTCCGGAACCTCCTGAGGCAGCCCCCAGTCCGGAACCTCCTGAGACGGCCCCCAGTCCGGACCCTCCAGCAACGGCCCACAGCCCGGACCCTCCAGCGACGGTCCACAGTACAGAGCATCCGGCGATGATCTACAGTCCTCCTCCAACGATCCACGGTCCGGTGGCACAGAATCAGAGGGAACAGTGGGCGGAGTGGGGGTTACGCCCCGAACCGGAGCTGCCTCTGTGGGAGGATCCACGGGATGAGGAGGTTATGTGTACTGCACCAGAGCCACCATAGGCAATAGTTACCCACCCTGCCCTGCCTTTTTTTTTTTTTTTTTTTGGGGGGGGGAGGGGTTTGTTGTTTTGTTTGGGGGGGGTACTGTCACATCCTGACCATAGAAAAATGTTATTTTCTATGGCAGAGGAGGTCAGGGCGTGACAGGGTTTCTTTTCTCGATGTTTTCTATTTCTATGTTCAGTTTCTAGTTTTGGATTTCTATGTTGGGGTTTTGTTTGGAATGATCTCCAATTAGAGGCAGGTGGTCCTCGTTGTCTCTAATTGGAGATCATACTTACGTAGGTTTTTTTTCACCTGGGTTTTGTGGGAGATTATCTTTGAGTCAGGATGGAATGTGTGTGGAACGACACACACAGTGCACTTTGGTCCGCTTCTCCTTTCGACAACCGTGACAACGTAATATGGTACATTTATCATAATTTGGTTTTGATCCAGAGAGGTTAAGAAAAGTATCTAGATCCTCTATGAGGCTGTGGAGGGATTCTAATTGTGGTTTTAAAAGATAACATGAATTATCAGCATACAATGACACCTTTGTTTTTAAGCCATGAATTTCTAATCCCTTAATATTATTTTGGGATCTAATTTTAACAGCTAACATTTTGATGGCAATAATTAATAGATATGCCGATAGTGGACAACCTTGTTTTACTCCTCTTGACAGTTTAAAACTTTCTGAGATGTAGCCATTATTTACTATTTTACACCTAGGGTTACAATACATAACTTTAACCCATTTTATAAGAGATTCTCCAAAATGGAAATATTCTAGGCATTTATATATGATCTCCAGTCATACTTTATCAAAAGCCTTTTCAAAATCAGCTATGAAAACCAGGCCTGGTGTCCTCTATTTCATAGTATTCTATTGTTTCCAGTACTTGTCTTATATAATCTTCAATGTATCGTCCTCTCTGCACAGGCCACACAAACGCTTCACACCGCGTGGCCGCTGCCACTCTAACGTGGTGGTCCCAGCGCGCACAACCCACGTGGAGTTCCAGGTCTCTGGCAGCCTCTGGAACTGCCGGTCTGTGGCCAACAAGGCAGAGTTCATCTCAGCCTATGCTACCCTCCAGTCCCTCGACTTCTTGGCGCTGACGGAAACATGGATTACCAAATAAAATACTGCTACTCCTACTGCTCTCTCCTCGTCTGACCACGTGTTCTCGCATTACCCCGTGAGCATCTGGTCAGCGGGGTGGCGGGACTGGAATCCTCATCTCTCCCAAGTGGACATTCTCTCTTTCTCCCCTGACCCATCTGTCTATCTCCTCCTTTGAATTCCATACTGTCACAATCACTAGCCCATTCAAGCTTAACATCCTTATCATTTATCATCCCTCCAGGTTCCCTTGGAGAGTTCATCAATGAGCTTGACGCCCTGATAAGTTCCTTTCCTGAGGATGGCTTACCCCTCACAGTTCTGGGTGACTTTAACCTCCCTACGTCTACCTTTGACTCATTTCTCTCTGCCTCCTTCTTTCCACCCCTCTCCTCTTTTGGCCTCACCCTCTCACCGTCCCTCCCTACTCACAAGGCAGGCAATACGCTTGACCTCATCTTTACTAGATGCTGTTCTTCTACCAATCTCACTGCAACTCCCCTCCAAGTCGCCGACCACTACCTTGTATCCTTTTCCCTCTCGCTCTCCTCCAACACTACTCACTCTACCCCTACTCAGATGGTATTGTGCCGTCGCAACCTTCGCTCTCTCTCTCCTGCTACTCTCTCCTCTTCCAACCTATCATCTCTTCCCTCTGCTCAATCCTTCTCCAACCAATCTCCTGATTCTGCCTCCTCAACCCTCCTCTCCTCTCTTTCTGCATCCTTTGACTCTCTATGTCCGCTATCCTCCCGGCCGGCTCGGTCCTCCCCTCCTGCTCCGTGGCTTGACGACTCATTGCGAGCTCACAGAACAGGGCTCCGGGCAGCCGAGCGGAAATGGAGGAAAACTAGCCTCCCTGCGGACCTGGCATCTTTTCACTCCCTCCTCTCCACATTTTCTTCCTCTGTTTCTGCTGCTAAAGCCACTTTCTACCACTCTAAATTCTAAGCATCTGCCTCTAACCCTAGGAAGCTCTTTGCCACCTTCTCCTCCCTCCTGAATCCTCCTCCCACTCCCCCCCCTCCTCCCTCTCTGCGGACGACTTTGTCAACCATTTTGAAAAAAAGAAGGTTGACGACATCCGATCCTCGTTTGTTAAGTCAAACGACACCGCTGGTCCTGCTCACATTGCCCTACCCTATGCTTTGACCTCTTTCTCCCCTCTCTCTCCAGATGAAATCTTCTAACTTGTGACGGCCGGCCGCCCAACAACCTGCCCGCTTGACCCTATTCCCTCCTCTCTTTTCCAGACCATTTCCGGAGACCTTCTCCCTTACCTCACCTCGTTCATCAACTCATCATTGACCGCTGGCTACATCCCTTCCGTCTTCAAGAGAGCGAGAGTTGCACTCCTTCTCAAAAACCTACACTCGATCCCTCCGATGTCAACAACTACAGACCAGTATCCCTTCTTTCTTTCCTCTCCAAAACTCTTAAGCGTGCCGTCCTTGGCCAGCTCTCTTGCTATCTCTCTCAGAATGACCTTCATGATCCAAATCAGTCAGGTTTCAAGACTGGTCATTCAACTGAGACTGCTCTTCTCTGTGTCACGGAGACTCTCCGCACTGCTAAAGCTAACTCTCTCTCCTCTGCTCTCATCCTTCTAGACCTATCTGCTGCCTTTGATACTGTGAACCATCAGATCCTCCTCTCCACCCTCTCCGAGTTGGGCATCTCCGGCGCGGCTCACTCTTGGATTGTGTCCTACCTGACAGGTCGCTCCTACCAGTTGGCATGGCGAGAATCCGTCTCTGCACCACATGCTCTCACCACTGGTGTCCCCCAGGGCTCAGGTCTAGGCCCTCTCCTATTCTCGCTATACACCAAGTCACTTGGCTCTGTCATATCCTCACATGGTCTCTCCTATCATTGCTACGCAGACGACACACAATTAATCTTCTCCTTTCCCCCTTCTGATAACCAGGTGGCGAATCGCATCTCTGCATGTCTGGCAGACATATCAGTGTGGATGACGGATCACCACCTCAAGCTGAACCTCGGCAAGAAAGAGCTGCTCTTCCTCCAGGGGAAGGACTGCCCGTTCCATGATCTCGCCATCACGGTTGACAACTCCATTGTGTCCTCCTCCCAGAGTGCTAAGAGCCTTGGCGTGACCCTGGACAACACCCTGTCGTTCTCTGCTAACATCAAGGCGGTGACCCGATCCTGTAGGTTCATGCTCTACAACATTCGCAGAGTACGACCCTGCCTCACACAGGAAGCGGCGCAGGTCCTAATCCAGGCACTTGTCATCTCCCGTCTGGATTACTGCAACTCGCTGTTGGCGGGGCTCCCTGCCTGTGCCATCAAACCCCTACAACTCATCCAGAACGCCGCAGCCTGTCTGGTGTTCAACCTTCCCAAGTTCTCTCACGTCACCCCGCTCCTCCACACACTCCACTGGCTTCCAGTTGAAGCTCGCATCTGCTACAAGACCATGGTGCTTGCCTACGGAGCTGTGAGGGGAACGGCACCTCCGTACCTTCAGGCTCTGATCAGTCTCAACACCCAAAGAAGGGCACTGTGTTCATCCACCTCTGGCCTGCTCGCCTCCCTACCTCTGCGGAAGCACAGTTCCCGCTCAGCCCAGTCAAAACTGTTCGCTGCTCTGGCACCCCAATGGTGGAACAAGCTCCCTCACGACGCCAGGACAGCGGAGTCAATCACCACCTTCTGGAGATACCTGAAACCCCACCTCTTTAAGGAATACCTGGGATAGGATTAAGTAATCCTTCTAACCCCCCCTCTCCCAAAAAGATATAGATGTACTATTGTAAAGTGGTTGTTCCACTGGATATCATAAGGTGAATGCACCAATTTGTAAGTCGCTCTGGATAAGAGCGTCTGCTAAATGAAGTAAATGGAAAATGTAAAAAGGTATTGTCAGATATTATTTCCTAATCAGACAGGTTTTTTAACCTGTCTGATTAGGATGAATAATATCTGACAATACCTTTTTAATTCTATGCGCCAAGCATTTAGCTTGGAATGTTACTAATGTTTTCTTGTGGTTGTTATGGAATGTTTTTGTAATGTTCGGAGAACATTACTTTGAATAGAGCCATGAGGAAACCTGCAGAAAATGTTGTGCTGAAGTGCTGAAATTCCCATAGAACATTGTTTCTTAATTTTCTCTGAACGTTTTGAGAACATGACTTTAAATAGTACAATGAGGAAACCAGTAGGAAACGTTATGCTGAAGTACTGAAATTCCCACAGAAGAATGCTGTTCCAAAAATGAAATGTAACCATGTTTGAAATTTTAGGAAACGTTCTGTTAATAAAGTAATGAATTACCAAGACAATAATGTTATTTTGTCAAGTTCCTTAAATGTGTTGAGAATGTTCCAAAGCCAAGCAACTATCCTGCACCATTCCCAAAGTGTTGTGGGAAGGCTGCACGCAAAATAACCATAGGACAACCACGCTCTCACCAAGCGCTAAGAGTTTTTTTTTTTTCTTTCTGAATGTTATGTGCTAGCTGGGTCCTTAGCTATGAATGGCCATATATCCTAATGTTACTCATAATCAATTAGGTGTGAGCCTAATTTACTGTGTTAATAGTCCATAATTTACTCAGTAATGATTTGAAAATCACAGTGTGTAGAAATGTGAATAACAACAGTCTGTCATGAAGGGAGAGGCTTTTTACAAGCTAAATGAGCGATGAAAGCCATCAAACAGAATACATTGGACAGAAAGCCCAGACTTTCTGAGAGAGGGAAGGTTATGCATGCAGAGAGTGGGGAAGGGAAAAAGAAGGAAAGAAGGGAAAAAAGAAAGAATTACATGATCATGACATATGAACTTGAATCATGAATTATAGCAAAAGCAAAGGAGAATATATTCTCTCTATTCCAATCACATAAATTAAGTTTTCTTGTACCTTCTAAAACAGTTTATATCTTGCTCTCAAGACTTATCAACTAGCTAGCCTTCAGTATGTGGATAACCTGAAATATTTAAAGATCAAGAACACATAAGTAAAAGATACATGAAAACCAGATTTAAAAAGTAGAACTAGTTTCTTCATGCTTTTTCATCCCCAGTCACCATTTCATTCTGATTAGCATCAACACCACATTCTATAACAATCTAGAACGGAACAATTAAAACCATAATTAGTCTTATTTCCCAGAGGTGGTGAAAAACTAAACACAAAACAAAGGAAAAGGTACTTCACCATGCTGAGAGACTTTGTTATCACAAAGCATGGCTTTGTGGTAATAATACCACAACATGAAGAATACCTGGGAGAGATCTCACGGTGAGTACCTGAATACACTGCTGTGTTAATTGAAGCTTGTAATTATACTGAACAAAAATATAAATGCAACATGCAGCAATTTCAATGATTTTACTGTGTTACAGTTCATTTAAGGAAATCAGTCAACTGAAATACATTCATTGGGCCCTAGTCTATGGATTTCACATGACTGGGCAGGGGCGCAGCCATGGGTGGGCCTAACCCATCCATAGGCCCACCCACCAGGGAGCTTGCCCATCAAAATGAGTTTTCCCCCACAAAAGGGCTTTGTTACAGACAGAAATACTCATCAGTTTCATCAGCTGTCTGTCTGGCTGGTCTCAGATGATCCCGCAGGTAAAGAAACCGGATGTGGAGGTCCTGGGCTGTCGTGGTTAAACGTGATCTGAAGTTGTGAGGCCGGTTGGATGTACTGAAAAATTCTCTAAAACAACATTAGAAGAACATTGTTTCATAATGTTCTCTGGACGTTCTGAGAACATGCCTTTAAATAGTACCATGAGGAAACCTGTAGGAAACGTTATGCTGAAGTACTGAAATTCCCACAGAAGAATGCTGTTCCAGAAATGAAATGTAAACATGTTTGAAATTTTAGGAAACGTTCTGTTAATAAAGTAATGAATTACCAAGACAATAACATTATTTTGTCAAGTTCCTTAAATGTGCTGAGAATGTTCCAAAGCCAATCAACTATCCTGCACCATTCCCAAAGTGTTGTGGGAAGCTTGTTTGCAAATAACCATAGGACAACCACACTCTCACCAAGCTCTAAGAAACTTTTGTTTTTCAGAACATTATGTGCTAGCTGAATGGCCATATATCCTAATGTTACTCATAATCAATTAGGAATGTCCAGTTCTGCAGGACATTCCTGCAGTCAGCTTGTCAATTCACTCTCCCGCAAAACTGTGGCATTGTATTGTGTGACAAAACTGCACAATTTAGAGTGGCTGTTTATTGTGCCCAGCACAAGGTGCACCTGTGTAATGATCATACAGTTTAATCAGCTTCTTGATATGCCACACCTGTCAGGTGGATGGATTATCTTGGCAAAGGAGAAATGTTCACTAACAGGGATGTAAGTAAGCTTTTTGTGCATATGGAACATTTCTGGGATCTTTTATTTCAGCTCATGAAACATGGGTCCAAAACTTAACATGTTGCGTTCATATTTCTACATGCTCTGCTCCCTGCTGTTTTGACATTGCTGTTTTGACTCTGTCTCAGTGTTTGTTTGTGTACTGAATGTCTGTGTCTGGTTGTGTTTGTGTATGTGTAGAGACTGCTGGTTTACAGGATGCAGCAGAGAGAGGTACAGTCACTGTATACAAAGATACCAGCTCAAAAGCCTTATGTGTTGGCTTGAAGTGTTTGTGGGACTCGCAAAGCTTGCCAGAGTTATTGTTGAATGTTGAAGAGGTTGTACACACAGTGTCCTCCCATGGCTCTGGGCTAAGTGTGTGTGTGTGTGTGTGTGTGTGTGTGTGAGAGAGGGGTGGCTGTGTGTTCTGCTAAGTCCTAGTGTGAGTGTGAAGTAGTGTAGTGTGTGACATTACTATAAGGTTCATGTGTAGTGTGTCATTGGTGTGTCTGTGCCTGTGTGTGTTAATGTGTAGTGTGTCATTGGTGTGTGTGTGCCTGTGTGTGTTAATGTGTAGTGTGTCATTGGTGTGTGTCTGCCTGTGTGTGTTAATGTGTAGTGTGTCATTAGTGTGTGTGCCTGTGTGTGTTAATGTGTAGTGTGTCATTAGTGTGTGTGTGTGCCTGTGTGTGTTAATGTGTAGTGTGTCATTGGTGTGTGTGTATCAAGGCACAAGGCGAGACCCAGATGCAGACACAGGAGGCAGATGGTTGGAGTCTTACAATGTTTATTAATCCAAAGAGGTAGGCAAGAGAATGGTCGTGGACAGGCAAAAAGGTCAAAACCAGATCAGAGTCTAGGAGGTACAGAGTGACAGACAGGCTCGTGGTCAAGGCAGGCAGGTACAAAGTCCAGAAACAGGTAAGGGTCAAAACCAGGGGGACTAGAAAAAGGAGAATGCAAAAAGCAGGAGAACGGGAAAAACGCTGGTTGACTTGGAAAAATACAGGACGAACTGACACAGAGAGACAGGAAACACAGGGATAAATACACTAGGGAAAACAAGTGACACCTGGAGGGAATGCAGACAACAACGAGGACAGATGAAACAGATCAGGGTGAGACAGTGTGTGCCTGTGTGTGTTAATGTGTAGTGTGTCATTAGTGAGTGTGTGTCTGTGTGTGTGTGTTAATGTGTAGTGTGTCATTGGTGTGTGTGTGCCTGTGTGTGTTAATGTGTATTGTGCCATTAGTGTGTGTGTGCCTGTGTGTGTTAATGTGTAGCGTGTCATTAGTGTTTGTGTGACTGTATGTATTAACGTGTAGTGTGTCATTGGTGTGTATGTGTAGTGTGTCAGTAGTGTGTGTGTGCCTGTGTGTGTTAACGTGTATTGTGCCATTAGTGTGTGTGTGCCTGTGTGTGCTAATGTGTAGAGTGTCATTAGTGTTTGTGTGACTGTATGTGTTAACGTGTATTGTGTTATTAGTGTTTGTGTGCCTGTGTGTGTTAATGTGTAGTGTGTCAATAGTGTGTGTGTGTGTCTGTGTGTGTGTGTTAATGTGTAGTGTGTCATTGGTGTGTATGTGTAGTGTGTCAGTAGCGTGTTTGTGCCTGTGTGTGTTAATGTGTAGCGTGTCTTTAGTGTTTGTGTGTCTGTGTGTGTGTGTGTGTTAACGTGTAGTGTGTCATTGGTGTGTATGTGTAGTGTGTCAGTAGTGTATGTGCCTGTGTGTGTTAATGTGTATTGTGCCATTAGTGTGTGTGTGCCTGTGTGTGCTAATGTGTAGTGTCATTAGTGTTTGTGTGACTGTATGTGTTAACGTGTAGTGTGTTATTAGTGTTTGTGTGCCTGTGTGTGTTAATGTGTAGTGTGTCATTAGTGTGTATATGTCTGTGTGTGTGTGTGTGTGTTAATGTGTAGTGTGTATGTGTAGTGTGTCAGTAGTGTGTGTGCCTGTGTGTGTTAATGTGTATTGTGCCATTAGTGTGTGTGTGCCTGTGTGTGTTAATGTGTAGAGTGTCATTAGTGTTTGTGTGACTGTATGTGTTAACGTGTAGTGTGTTATTAGTGTTTGTGTGCCTGTGTGCGTTAATGTGTAGTGTGTCAGTAGTGTGTGTGTGCCTGTGTGTGTTAATGTGTAGTGTGTCATTAGTGTTTGTGTGCCAGTGTGTGTTAATGTGTAGAGTGTCATTAGTGTTTGTGTGACTGTATGTGTTAACGTGTAGTGTGTTATTAGTGTTTGTGTGCCTGTGTGTGTTAATTTGTAGTGTGCCAGTAGTGTGTGTGCCTGTGTGTGTTAATGTGTAGTGTGTCATTAGTGTGTGTGTGCCTGTGTGTGTTAATGTGTTGTGCGTGATTTTAGTAATGTATCCTGGACAGAGCGTGGCATTAGTCATGTATCCTGGACAGAGCGTGGCATTAGTCATGTATCCTGGACAGTGCGTGGCATTAGTCATGTATCCTGGAAAGTGTGTGGCATTAGTCATGTATCCTGGACAGTGCGTGGCACTAGTCATGTATCCTGGACAGTGCGTGGCATTAGTCATGTATCCTGGACAGTGTGTGGCATTAGTAATGTATCCTGGACAGTGTGTGGCATTGGCCCAGCTACCAGCTCTACATCTTGACCCTTACTATGCTCTGATATACATTGGAGGTTACTGAAGTTGATGACAGACATCTTGCCGTCAGTCTGTTATGTTGACATTTCCCAAAGACTGTAGTCAGCCCCTGTCAACCTTCAGGGGAAACTGGTGACATAAATGCACTGCTACACATAACCAGCAGTATGGAATTGTAGAATTTGTTGTTGCTGACAAAACAACATGGGCTTTCATTTGTGCATATGAACCATTCTGGATGTGCCACATTTGTTTTTCATCACACATTTGAGCACTGAGTGTTTTGTTTCTACAGCACAGACCTGGCCTCAGGGCTGGAATTTTAGCAACCATTCATGCACAGTATCCCATATCTTTGGAGGGAAATGTGAAAGAGACCTATTTTGAGCCCCCATGTTGATGGCGTTTGGATGGCAGTGTGTTGTGAAGAGAGGGAGGTGTGGGGCAGAGGCTCGCAGACTGTCTAGAAGAGAAAGGTTTGGGTGATTTAAAATCATCACAGAGCCTGTAATCTGAGGACAGGAAGCAGACAGAGAGAGAGAAAGAGATAGAGAGAATGAGAGAGAGACAGAGAGAAAGAGCGTGAGAGAGAGAGGGAGAGGGAGGGGGAGAGAAAGAATGAGATTGAAGGAAAGAGAGAAAGAATGAGAGAAATAAAGAGAAAGAGAGAGAGAGAGAGAGAGAGAGGAAGAAAGAGAGTGGAGAACTGAAGTGGGAGAGAGAAAGAAAGAGCAAAAGAGCATGTGAGAACATGAGGTATAAAGAGAGAGAGCAAAACACAAGAAAGTGGGGGTAGCGAAAACTCAAGAGGGAGCATGACAGAGGGGGTGGAAGAGAAAGCACCCAGGCAAAGAACCTCATTTAATACCAGGGGTTGGTTAACTTCCCTGGGCAAGGTGGGACGCTTGCATCCCACCTAGTCAACAGCCAGTGGAATCGCGTGGCGCGAAATACAAATACCTCAAAAATGCTATATCTTCAATTTCTCAAACATTTGACTATTTTACACCATTTTAAAGACAAGACTCTCCTTTATCTAACCACACTGTCCGATTTCAAAAAGGCTTTACAGCGAAAGCAAAACATTAGATTATGTCAGCAGAGTACCCAGCCAGAAATAATCAGACACCCATTTTTCAAGCTAGCATATAATGTCACAAAAAACAAACCACAGCTAAATGCAGCACTAACCTTTGATGATCTTCATCAGATGACACTCCTAGGACATTATGTTTTACAATACATGCATGTTTTGTTCAATCAAGTTCATATTTATATCAAAAAACAGCTTTTTACATTAGCATGTGACGTTCAGAACTAGCATTTCCACCGAACACTTCCGGTGAATTTACTAAATTACTCACGATAAACGTTCACAAAAAACATAACAATTATTTTAAGAATTATAGATACAGAACTCCTTTATGCAATCGCTATGTCCGATTTTAAAATAGCTTTTCGGTGAAAGCACATTTTGCAATATTCTGAGTAGATAGCCTGGCCATCATGGCTAGCTATTTAGACACCCACCAAGTTTGGTACTCACCAAACTCCGATTTACTATAAGAAAAATTGGATTACCTTTGCTGTTCTTCATCAGAATGCACTCCCAGGACTTCTACTTCAATAACAAATGTTGGTTTGGTTCCAAATAATCCATAGTTATATCCAAATAGCGGCGTTTTGTTCGTGCGTTCAAGACACTATCCGAAGGGTAAAGAAGGGTGACGCGCCCAACGCATTTCGTGACAAAAAATTTCAAAATATTCCATTACCGTACTTCGAAGCATGTCAAACGCTGTTTAAAATCAATTTTTATGAGATTTTTCTCGTAAAAAAGCGATAATATTCCGACCGGGAAACCCTGTTTTCGTTCAAAGACGAAAAAATAAAAACATCGAGTCTTCTCGTGCACGCGCCCCCAGTCTCATTGTCCTCAGATCGACCACTATCCATATGCGCTACTGTTTTTCAGCCATGGTCGGCAAAGTCATCATTCAACGCTCTGGCGCCTTCTGAGAGCCTATGGGAGCGTTAGAAAATGTCACGTTACCGCAGAGATCCCCTGTTTTGGATAGAGATGATCAAGAAGGCCAAGAAATAGTCAGAGAGGGCGCTTCCTGTTTGGAATCTTCTCAGGTTTTGGCCTGCCAAATGAGTTCTGTTATACTCACAGACACCATTCAAAGTTTTAGAAACGTTGGAGTGTTTTCTATCCAACGCTAATAATTATATGCATATTCTAGTTTCTGGGCAGGAGTAATAATCAGATTAAATTGGGTACGTTTTTTATCCGGCCGTGAAAATACTGCCCCCTATCCATAACAAGTTAATGTCCCGTTGGTAGGATAATTGTAATTGTAGGTCATCAATTTTATTTTCCAATGATTGCATGTTAGCAAGTAGAATTGATGGCAGTGGCAGTTTACTTGCTCGCCTACGGATTCTCAAAAGGCAGCCCGATCTGCATCCTCTTCTTCCGTCTTTTCTTCATGCAAATGACGGGGATTTGGGCCTGTTCCCGGCAGAGCAGTATGTCTTTCTCATTGACAATTCCTTCGACCTCATTGCTTGGTTTTAGCTCGGACATGCACTGTCAACTGTGGGACCTTATATAGACAGGTATGTACCTTTCCAAATCATGTCCAATCAATTGCATTTACCACAAATGGACTCAAATCAAGTTGTAGAAACATCTCAAGGATAATCAATGGAAATAGGATGCACCTGAGCTCAATTTCAAGTCTCATAGCAAAGGGTCTGAATACTAATGAAATAAGGTATTTCTGTTTTTTGTTTGCAAACATTTCTAAAAACCTGTTTTCGCTTTGTCATTGTGGGGTATTGTGTGTAGATTGATGAGGACATTTTTTATTTCATCCATTTTAGAATAAGGCTGCAATGTAACAAAATGTGGGAAAAGTGAAGGGGTCTGAATACTTTCCGAATGAAGTGTACTTCAATTTTAGATACAGTTACACGTAATGGAAACAGATTATTGTTTTAGATTACATTACTTTCTTACTTAAATCACTGGTGTTACCCAAACTATAGAAATGAGTAATAATAATTGGACATTGTCAAAAACGACTCTTATTCAATTATTCATACATCTGTCCCAAATGTCTCACTGTGTCCCTTACAGCCAGTTTGAGTTCAGTGAGCACCACTAATTGTCACTGCCGGCTTATCTATTTGTCCACAGGAAACCTATCTCTAACCCAAACACCAGATGGCAGCCTCTAATATAATCAGTCCCAAGGCTCAATCCCTCTGTTCATCATGTGACCTTGTATTGAAACATTTACTTCTTCATAGTAGTAAAATATTGAAAGCCACTAATATCCCCATTCACTTTTTTACTTTCACTAGTCTCCATATCTGTTTCCTTCAACTAGGACACTTTCTTCCCAAAAAGGTAGACCCTCTCAATCACTACTACTTATACACATGGATCACTCTCAAACAATGTTCTGCTTTTACCCTTAAGGTTTAAAAAAATAACAAAACAAACACGATAACTATCTCCTTATTGGAAGGTATTGTTTTCATTTTAGTCTACCCTAACAATGTTACTCTTAATATTTATTTCCAATTTCTGTTGGATATTCACTTTCTGCTATTATTTTAAAATTAACATGTAATGCGACAATATTATAAAATACATTAGCCAATTCAGAAGGGAAGAGATACACTTTATTGGATCAACATGTATTATAACTGTCCTGGCACCGTCTATCAGTCCACTGTAGATGGAGTGCTCTTTCCATAATAATTCCGGCACCTGAGATAGGAGAGACTGGGCCTTAAGTTTAGTTAACAAGTCTCTACATGTTCAACATTCATTGCTTCTATTTAACAGGGCATGGGTTTTTCAAAATGTTTTACTGGGAGGAGGAAATCTCATAAGCGTTTATAGTTTTATTGGTTGGGGGTAAGTCAAGTCCCGTACCTTTACCAAAAGTGGATCGGATATGGGCCAATCTTTTTCTGAGACTTTTTTTCCCAGACCCTTGTATACAGTCATACAATGATGTAACCGTACCTTTATCAAATGATTCATTGTAACGATGTACGCTGAAAGTCAGGAAGCAAGTTCAGGGAGTGAATACATTTAATAAATAAAAGAACAAAACAAGAAACACGAACAGGAACAATGACGACTGGGGAAGAAACCAAAGGGAGTGACATATATAGGGCAAGTAATCAAGGAGATGATGGAGTCCAGGTGAATGTCATTATGCGTCTAACGCTGGTGACAGGTGTGCGCCCTAACGAGCAGCCTGGTGACCTAGAGGCCGCAGAGGGAGCACATGTGTCATCCATAAAGGGACCACTCTGAACATTTCTCAGAAACCTTTTTACCCCACATACCTAAGTCTACGTGTGGGTACGCAAGTTGTACATTATTTGTATTTTTTCCATTGTTACCTAATCAAATCTCTAGAAACACATTATACAACATACATTGTTACTTTATCAGATCTCTAGTAACCCATTATGCTATTCATACAGCATATTTGTTAATAGTACTCTCTCCTTTCATATCTTCACATCACACAGAATCCCTATATAACATTATAAACCAATTTATGTATTTACATCCACACCAGCAGCAACAATCACAGCGCAGCCAGCCCGAGAGGTACTTATATCATGTTCTAGAGGAAATCTCAGTGTCTAGGGGCATCAATGAACAGCCCTTACCCATCTCAGCTGTAACCCTATCAAACTTTTCAATGGCTTCTCCTGTCAGTGTTCACTACCTGTAGATCGACCGGCGGTGGTGGACAGAACCCCTAGATAACATTATAGATTGAAAAACTCAGCTCACACAGAAGTGATTGGGATATTCATTAAAGACAAACACCCCTTTCACGCCAGGGAGATAGTCCCTTGAAAGCTCTCATTACCTCAGTACTTAATAGCAATAATATATCTTATCTCAATTTCAATCAGCTTATTATCCAAATTTCAACCCTCTTATTATCCAAATTTCAATCCGCTTATTAACCCAAATGTTAATCTCTTAACACTAACACTAATACTTATACTTTTAACACTCTTAACACTAATAATATCTCTGAGTCAGGTTTGTAGGCATCCTTGAGCTACGCTTTTTCAGTTCTGCACACAAATCTTCTTTGGGATTGAGGTCAGGGCTTTGTGATGGCCACTCCAATACCTTGACTTTGTTGTCCTTAAGCCATTTTGCCACAACTTCGGAAGTATGTTTGGGGTTATTGTACATTTGGAAGACCCATTTGCGACCAAGATTTAACTTCCTGACTGATGTCTTGAGATGTTGCTTCAATATATCCACATAATTGTATTTCCTGATGATGCCATCTATTTTGTGAAGTACACCAGTCCCTCCTGCAGCAATAAACCCCCATAACATGATGCTGCCACCCTCGCGCTTCAGGGTTGGGATGGTGTTCTTCGGCTTGCAAGCCTCCCCCTTTTTCCTCCAAACATAACGATGGTCATTATGGCCAAACTGTTCTATTTTTGTTTCATCACACCAGAGGACATTTCTCCAAAAAGTATGATCTTTGACCCTATATGCAGTTGCAAACCGTAGTCTGGCTTTTTTTATGGTGGTTGTGGAGCAGTGGTTTCTTCCTTGCTAAGCGGCCTTTCAGGTTAAGACGATATAGGACTCGTTTTACAGTGGATATAGATACTGTTGTACCTGTGTCCTCCAGCATCTTCACAAGGTCCTTTGCTGTTGTTCTGGGATTGATTTGCACTTTTCTCACCAAAGTACGTTCATCTCTAGGAAACAGAACGCATCTCCTTCCTGAGCGGTATGACGGCTGTGTGGTCCCATGGTGTTTATAATAGCGTACTTTTGTTTGAACAGATGAACATGGTACCTTCAGGCGTTTGGAAATTGCTCCCAAGGATGAACCAGACTTGTGGAGGCCTACAATTTTTTTCTGAGGTCTTTTCATTTTCCCATGATGTCAAGCGAAGAGGCACTGAGTTTGAAGGTAGGCCTTGAAATACATCCACAGGTACACCTCCAATTGCCTCAAATGATGTCAATTAGCCTATCAGAAGCTTCTAAAGCCATGACATTTTCTGGAATTTTTCAAGCTGTTTAAAGGCAGAGTCAACTTAATGTATGTAAACTTCTGACCCACTGGAATTGTGATACAGTGAGTTATAAGTGAAATAATCTGTCTGTAAATAATTGTTGGAAAAATTACTTGTGTCATGCACAAAGTAGATGTTCTAACCGACTTGCCAAAACTATAGTTTGTTAACAAAACATTTGAAGAGTGGTTCAAAAACAAGTTTTAACCTGTTGGGGATAGGGGGCAGTATTTGCACGGCCGGATAAAAAACGTACCCAATTTAATATGGTTAGTACTCCTGCCCAGTAACTAGAATATGCATATAATTGTTTGATTTGGATAGAAAACACCCTAAAGTTTCTAAAACTGTTTGAATGGTGTCTGTGAGTATAACAGAACTCATTTGGCAGGCCAAAACCTGAGAAGATTCCAAACAGGAAGCGCTCTCTCTGACTTTTTCTTGGCCTTCTTGATCATCTCTAACCAAAACAGGGGATCTCTGGCATGACGTGACATTTTCTAACGCTCCCATAGGCTCTCAGAAGGCGCCAGAACGATGAATGGTGGCTTTGCAGGCCCTGGGTGAAAAACAGTAGCGCATTTTGTAAGTGGTCGATCTGAGGACAATGAGACTGGAGGCGCGTGCACGAGCCGACACCATGTTTACTTTCTCTCTCTTTGAACGAAAACAACGACTCCCGGTCTAAATATTATCGCTTTTTTACGAGAAAAATAGCATAAAAATTGATTTTAAACAGCGTTTGACATGCTTCGAAGTACGGTAATGGAATATTTTGAAACTTTTTGTCACGAAACGTGTCGGGCGCGTCACCCTTCTTTACCCGTCGGATAGTGTCTTGAACGCACGAACAAAACGCTGCTATTTGGATATAACTATGGATTATTTTGAACCAAACCAACATTTGTTATTGAAGTAGAAGTCCTGGGAGTGCATTCTGACGAACAACAGCAAAGGTAATCAAACTTTTCTCATAGTAAGTCGGAGTTTGGTGAGTACCAAACTTGGTGGGTGTCAAAATAGCTAGCCTGTGATGGCCGGGCTATCTACTCAGAATATTGCAAAATGTGGTTTCACCGAAAAGCTATTTTAAAATCGGACATAACGAGTGCATAAAGGAGTTCTGTATCTATAATTCTTAAAATAATTGTTATGTTTTTTGTGAACGTTTATCGTGAGTAATTTAGTAAATTCACCGGAAGTGTTCGGTGGGAATGCTAGTCACATGCTAGTCACATGCTAATGTAAAAAGCTGTTTTTTGATATAAATATGAACTTGATTGAAAAAAACATGCATGTATTGTATAACATAATGTCCTAGGATTGTCATCTGATGAAGATCATCAAAGGTTAGTGCTGCATTTAGCTGTGGTTTGGGTTTATGTGACATTATATGCTAGCTTGAAAAATGGGTGTCTGATTAATTCTGGCTGGGTACTCTGCTGACATAATCTAATGTTTTGCTTTCGTTGTAAAGCCTTTTTGAAATCGGACAGTGTGGTTAGATTTACGAGAGTCTTGTCTTTAAAATGGTGTAAAATAGTCATTAGTTTGAGAAATTGAAGTAATAGCATTTCTAAGGTATTTGAATATTGCGCCACGGGATTACACTGGCTGTTGAGTCCCACTGAGCGTCCCACTGGCCCAGAGAGGTTAATACCAATGAGTTTTGTACCATTATCTTGTCTACTACAATGGGTTTTTACCATTACATCCAGCTACAATTGGTTTTTACCATTATCTAGTCTACTACAATGGCTTTTTAACAATACTATCCAGCTACAATGGGTTTGTACTGTTTTCTATTCTGCTTTAATCTGCTGCAGCAGATGTCCTGACTTCAGTTGACTTTAAACTTAGATGTGTTTTATTAACTTACCATGTCTGGTACAGAATTTTAACTGATGTCTTCGAGAAATAGAAAACTGTTTACCTCCAACCCTTCTCCCATTACTAAACTCAACAAAAAAAGAAACGTCCCTTTTTCAGAACACTGTCTTTCAAAGATAATTCGTAAAAATCCAAATAACTTCACAGATCTTCATTTTAAAGGGTTTAGACACTGTTACACATGCTTGTTCAATGAACCATGAACAATTAATGAACATGCACCTGTGGAACGGTCGTTAAGACAGTAACAGCTTACAGACGGTAGGCAATTAAGGTCACAGTTATGAAAACTTAAGACACTAAAGAGGCCTTTCTACTGACTCTGAAAAACACCAAAAGAAAGATGCCCAGGGTCCCTGCTCATCTGCGTGAACGTGCCTTAGGCATGCTGCAAGGAGGCATGAGGACTGCAGATGTGGCCAGGGCAATAAATTGCAATGTCCGTACTGTGAGACACCTAAGACAGCGCTACAGGGAGGCAGGACTGACAGCTGATCATCCTCGCAGTGGCAGACCACGTGTAACAACACCTGCACAGGATCGGTACATCCGAACATCACACCTGTGGGACAGGTACAGGATGGCAACAACAACTGCCCGAGTTACACCAGGAACGCACAATCCCTCCATTAGGGCTCAGACTGTCCGCAATAGGCTGAGAGAGGCTTCACTGAGGGCTTGTAGGCCTGTTATAAGGCAGGTCCTCACCAGACATCACCGGCAACAACGTCGCCTATGGGCAAAAACCCACCGTCGCTGGACCAGACAGGACTGGCAAAAAGTGCTCTTCACTGACTAGTCGTGGATTTGTCTCACCAGGGGTGATGGTCGGATTCACGTTTATCGTCGAAGGAATGAGCGTTACACCGAGGCCTGTACTCTGGAGCGGGATCGATTTGGATGTGGAGGGTCCATCATGGTCTGGGGTGCTGTCTCACAGCATCATCGGACTGAGCTTGTTGTCATTGGAGGAAATCTCAACGCTGTACGTTACAGGCAAGACATCCTCCTCCCTCATGTGGTACCCTTCCTGCAGGCTCATCCTGGTGTGACCCTCCAGCATGACAATGCCACCAGCCATACCGCTCGTTCTGTGCGTGATTTCCTGCAAGACAGGAATGTTAGTGTTCTGCCATGGCCAGCGAAGAGCCCGGATCTCAATTCCATTGAGCACGTCTGGGACCTGTTGGATCGGAGGGTGAGGGCTAGGGCCATTCCACCCAGAAATGTCTGGGAACTTGCAGGCGCCTTGCTGGAAGAGTGGGGTAACTCACAGCAAGAATGGGCAAATCTGGTGCAGTCCATGAGGAGGACATGCACTGCAGCAATTAATGCAGCTGGTGGCCACACCAGATACTGACTGTTACTTTTGACACCCCCTTTGTTCAGCGACACATTATTCCATTTCTGTTAGTCACATGGCTGTGGAACTTGTTCAGTTTATGTCTCAGTTGTTGAATCTTGTTATGTTCATACAAATATTTACACATGTTAATTTTGCTGAAAATAAACGGAGTTGACAGAGAGAGGACATTTCTTTTTTTCCTGAGTTTATAAGGGAATGACACACTAATGATGGAACATTTTATCTCAAAGAACCTGCATTTCCTAGTGGTATTTTAATATAATTCCAAGATTCAACAGACTGTCACTCCCAGTCTTTCCCTTTATCCCAAGGCAGTGGTGAAAGCCCTGCATGTCAGTCTTATAAAACCACACTTTCCTCTCTCTCCCTTTCCTCATCTCTCCCTCCCGCTCCCTCATGGGGTCTCTGCTCTTCCATATTTGTGTGGTGTCAGTGGTAATAAGTGGGGCCTGGGGTGTGTGTGTGTGTGTGTGTGTGTGTGTGTGTGTGTGTGTGTGTGTGTGTGTGTGTGTGTGTGTGTGTGTGTGTGTGTGTGTGTGTGTGTGTGTGTGTGTGTGTGTGTGTGTGTGTGTGTGTGGTGGTTGGTGGCTGTCAGGAGGAATATAAGGCTCTTGTGTTCACCTGCCCATTCAACTGGCCCCAATGGGATCTCTACCTGCCACCAACATCAATTAGACGGATATCAACCCGCCAGCCCAGCCTCCACCACAGAGAGGGGCTGATGGGTAGGGGCCTGGGGACACCCTTGCTGCAGCTGGACTACTGGAATATTTTTAGAGACTCAGACATTTCCATAAGGGACACATCTAATAAAAGTAAACACGCACACAAAACCACAGACACTTGTGCGCACACACGCATATACTGTAGTGATCCGTAGCACCTATGCAACACAGAGAAAGTAGATGTTTGGCCAGTATGTCTGTCATGCAGAGCCTACAAAAGAAAATAAGAATAAGACACATATAAATATATATAAACACAATGGATTTATACCTACCTGTAAGGCAGATAGAAAATGGAGTAAAAAAAGAAAGAAAATCTGTTGGTTTGATTGTATGTTATATTTGTAATGGGAAGGGAATGACAGTGCTGTCAGCAGGAGGTTTGAGGGGTAAAAATAATTGAATTTACCCACTGGGCAAACCTGGTTGAATCAATGTTGTTTCCATGTCATTTCAACCCAAAAAATCTATGTGATGACATTGAATCAATGTGGAAAACTGATTGGATTTACATTTCGTATTTTTTTCACCTAACTGTAACCAGTTTTTTGATTCCACATTGAATTGACGTTAGTTGACATCTCAACCAAATGTAATTCAAAACCGACGTCTGTGTGGGTATTCTCTCTTGTGCGTCCCAAATGGCACACTATTCCCTATATAGTGTACTACTTTTGTTCAGGGCCCTTGTCAAAAGTAGTGCACTACAGTATAAAGGGAATAGGGTGCCATTTGGGACGCACCCTCTGTATTTCCTCTGTATTATCTCTGTATTTCCTCTGTATTATCTCTACCATTTCTTCTTCTGGCTCTGTATTATGCTAATCAAGGTGCAGGCTGTGGCAGGAGGATAGTGTGTAACAAGCTATAATTAAAATGCTGTAATTTCCCTCTGACATTTCCAGTTCCATATCACTTCCCTATGGGGCAATAGAGAGTGGGGAGAAGAAAAAGACTTAACATTACATTAATGGGTATGGTGGACTACTTGACTAATGCTAGACAAAGACCAACTAGAACCTAAACCAGACTGTAAAATATTATGCAGCCAGACAGCTAAATCTAACGATTAAGACTAACTAAATTGGACCCCAAAAAAGTTCTTAATTCACTCAACCACTGGACACAAACCACACAGAAATGAACACAAAGAAAGTTAATGAATTATAGACTAACTACAAATCCAAAGCCACAATTTGACCAAACCACAACAAACCAACCAAATCCCACTGGATAATATCTAGTCACCCAAATCTTCTAAAATAATCCAATTCAAATTAAGTTTGTCACGTAAGTACATAAACCTTTGCCTTACTACATAAAAAACAAATCAACTCAAGGGTTTTCCCCCATTGACTGTGAGTACGAGGTGTACAGAACAGGACTGATGGTGCCTCAGACAGCACAACAGACAGGAGCTCTGTGACACACAGAGACGAGCACCACATTTCCACTGTGAACAGAATTGTCAGCGTTTCTCTGAGGATCAAAGAGGCCTTTGTGAGGTAGTGATGAAACACACGCCCCTTAACATCATCAGCTGTCTCAGACAAAATGGAGGAAGGAAGGAGGGAAATAAGTGACATTTGTAATCACAGAAAAATAAAGACCATAAGGCCCCCCAACTCGAACAGAACATCAGAGGAGGTGAGTAATACACGCACACACACACACACACACACACACACACACACACACACACACACACACACACACACACACACACACACACACACACACACACACACACACACACACACACACACACACACACAAGGTACACTTCACACACTATTATCGTTTTATCTGTGCATCAAACAGGGTGCTTTGGTGATATCTCTGTCAGACTGAGATGCCAATCCTCAGCAGACTTTAGACACTGTCATACACACACGCATACACACACACTCAGACGAGGGCACTGTCTCCGACAACAGAGCAGAACATGACTGCTGTTGACAGCACATAGTGAGAGAGCACGTGCAATGTGCACTGAATACAAACTGAGCACCAGATGGAGTGTGTGTGCATACATGTGAGAGAGATAAGTATTACTAAGGTAAAATGTAGCAGTGGAGTGAGAGAGGGGAGAAAGTGAGAGAGAGAGAGAGAGAGAGAGAGAGAGAGAGCGAGAGAGGAGAAAGAGATGAGAGAGAGAGATGGGGGATTCTGAAATGAGAGGGAGAACAGGTAAAAAGAAAGAAAGGTAAGAGATTGAATGTGAGAGAGTGAGAAAGAGAGATGTAGAGTATGAGGGGAAAGAGAGAGATTGAGTAGAGGCAGATTTTACCACTCCTCCCGTGGCTGCCTGTTTGTCTGCTCCTGTCTTCTCTACAGGATTTAAGTGAGTGACACACTCTCTTTGTCTAAGCCTGTTTGTTCTTCCCACCACTCAAAGACATGTCAGCTAGATCAGCCTCTTTCTTTCCTCCCATTTTAACTTCTATTTGCCTCTTTTTTTCTGTCTATCTTCCTCTGTTAAATGGGAGCAGAGGAAGACAAGTTTTAAAGAAAAGTGTGTGATGTTCCTGCAGTACAATGGTTGGACTATAACTGGCCACTTTCCATTGTTTCCTTTCCACTGCACCGAGAACAAGGAGAACCCCCAGCTCTAGGAGAACCCCCAGCTCAGCTAAAACCCAGTGACAACTACGTGCCATTTTCAAGGGATTGTTAATGATACTTCGTGATTTTGGCAATGAGGCCCTTTATCTACTTCCCCAGAGTCAGATGAACTTGTGGATATCACTTTTATTATTTAACTATTTGGTTTTCATATCATCACTTCTTGAAGAGCATAGTCAGAGCTACACATTTCCGATTATTCCACATGTACCTCTATCATCAGAGTTATACAGCGAGTAACTGCATGCTTTTCATGATCAGTAAACATCAATTGATCATGTCAATTTAGACAGTTGAGGATAACCTAGCTTTGGGACACAACATCGGGAGTCTGTGTATTTTCTGGACTCCCTGAGTTGTGCATTGTTCTGGTGGTTGGCGATGGAAAATAACCCTACCACAATATAGTAAAGTGAAATAGTAAAGTGAAATGTGACTCTTGCTATCAAATCAATGTCTGAATCCAAATTTTGTCTGAACCGCACGAATTACCTGCTGTGTGTAGACAGTGGTAAATTTTGTGGTAGGAAGCCTCACGTGAAGTGTGTAGTCTAATGGCAGCCAGCTGTCTAACTCAGAAGGAATATCATGCGGTTCGGACAAGGGGGGTCACATTTCACTTTACATCTGGTAAGTGGAGTTCATAGAGACTATACAGACAGTATGCCTTTGTTGACAGGAGAACATTTTTGGGGTGAAGCCGGCTATATTGTTTTAGGTTTATCTTCCGTTGCCAACCACCAGACCAGTCTCAACGTCAACAGTGAAGAGGTGACTCCGGGATGCTGGCCTTCTAGGCAGAGTTCCTCTGTACAGTGTTTGTGTTCTTTTACCCAGGTTAATCTTTTATTTTTATTGGCCAGCCTGAGATATGGCTTTTTCTTTGCAACTCTGCCTAGAAGGCCAGCATCCCGGAGTCGCCTCTTCACTGTTGATGTTGAGACTGGTGTTTTGCGGGTACTATTTAATGAAGCTGCCAGTTGAGGACTCGTGAGGCATCTGTTTCTCAAACTAGACACTCTAATGTACTTGTCCTCTTGCTCAGTTGTGCACCGGGGCCTCCCACTCCTCTTTCTATTCTGCTTAGAGCCAGTTTGCGCTGTTCTGTGAAGGGAGTAGTACACAGCATTGTACGAGATCTTCAGTTTCTTGGCAATTTCTCACATGGAATAGCCTTCATTTCTCAGAACAAGAATAGACTGATGAGTTTCAGAAGAAAGGCTTTGTTTCTGGCCATTTTGAGCCTGTAATCAAACCCACAAATGCTGATGCTCCAGATACTCAACTAGTCTAAAGAAGGCTGGTTTTATTGCTTCTTTAATCAGGACAACAGTTTTCAGCTGTGCTAACATAATTGTAAAAGGGTTTTCTAATAATCAATTAGCCTTTTAAAATAATAAACTTGGATTAGCTAACACAATGTGCCATTGGAACACAGGAGTGATGGTTGCTGATAATAGGCCTCTGTATGCTTATGTTGACATTCCATTAAAAATCAGCCATTTCCACCGACAATGGTCATCTACAACATTAACAATGTCTACACTGTATTTCTGATCAATTTGATGTTATTTTAATTGACAAAATATGTGCTTTTCTTTCAAAAACAAAGACATTTCTAAGTGACCCCAAACTTTTAAACGGTAGTGTAAGTCTAAACTGTAACTGGGCCATTCACGAACATTCACTGTTTACTTGGTAAGTAACTCCAGTGTAGTTTTTGTCCTACTGAAAGGTGAATTCATCTCCCAGTGTCTGGTGGAAAGCAGACTGAACCAGGTTTTTCCCTAGGATTTTGCCTGTGCTTAGCTCCAATCCTGATTTTTTTTATCCTGAAAAACTCCCCAGTCCTTAACGATTACAAGCATACCCATAACATGATGCAGCCACCACTATGCTTTCAAATATGGAGAGTGGTATTCAGTAGTGTTTTGTATTGGATTTGCCCCACACATAACACCTTGTATTCAGGACAAACAGTTAATTGATTTGCCAAATTCTTTGTAGCATTACTTTAGTGCCTTGTTGCAAACAGGATGCATGTTAGGAAGGACACCTGTATATTTGTAGTGATTGGGTATATTAATACACCATCCACAGTGTAATTTAATAACTTCACCATGCTCAAAGAGATATTCAACATCTGTTTTTTTTACCCATTTACCAATAGGTGCCCCTTTTTGTGTGTGTGTGAAATTCCCTGGTCGACTGATGGACCTTACAGATAATTGTATGTGTGGAGTACAGAGATGAAACAGTCATTCAAAAATCATATTAAACACTATTATTGCACACAGAGGGAGCCCATGCAACTTATTATTTGAATGTTAAAAATGTTAAGCACATTTTTACTCCAGAATTTATTTAGGCTTGCCATACAAAGGGGTTGAATATTTATTGACTCAAGATATTTCAGCTTTTCATTTTTTATTAATTTGTTAACATTTCAAAAAACATAATTCCACATTGACATTATGGGCTATTGTGTGTAGGCCAGTGAACAAAAAAATCTCAATTTAATCTATGTTAAAGGCTGTAACACAACAAATGTAGAAAAAGTAATGGGGTGTGTCTACATTCTGAAGGCACTGTAACTAGCTAGCTAGCTAAGCTGTCACGTCCTGACCATAGTAAGTTGTTATTTTCTATGGTAGAGTAGGTCAGGGCGTGACAGGGGGTGTTTGTCCGTTTTTGTATTTCTATGTTTAGTTTCTAGTTTTGTATTTCTATGTTGGTTTTTGTTTGGCATTACCTCCAATTAGAGGCAGCCGGTTGTCGTTGTCTCTAATTGGAGGTCATATTTAAGTTGATGTTTGTCCCACTTGTGTTTTGTGGGTGATTATATTTTGTGAGTGTGTTTGTTCCTCCTGCGTCACGGTTTGTTGTTTTGTCCTTAAGTTTATTTTGATATTGCATTAAGTTTCACGGTCGAATAAATATATGGAAAGAAACAGATACTGCATCTTGGTCCGATCATTTAAACAGCCGTGACATAAGCAAACAACATGTGTCATTAGCTTGCTTCATCAGAGATTAGGCTTTTGGAAAGCGCTTGACATTGTCTAGTCCTCATCCTGTTAAAGTTGTGATGACTTCTGTCACCACCGCTATAGATGGCAAGCAAATAAAACAATATTTGTTCATAGCCATCTAGTTTATCCCCTTAAAGTTAGCTTGTTATCTAGTCATATTGACGTGATCTGTTATTAGCTAGCTAGCCAATTTGGTCGTGGTCCATCAATCAATGTTGCCTATCATGTCTGTAAGTAGCTCTAAGAAACCCTTCTTCTCCGTATGTAGGGTTTTCAGCCATTAAATTCGCCCACATTTGGCTCTGTGTAAACTACAATTTCGACGCTGTATTTTAACGTTTAGAAACATCAAAAACCATCGCTTTCAAAACAGTTTCAAAAACATATACTGATATGCCCTTTATCTTTCAGTCAGCGAGAAATAATCTTTCAAATAAAAAATATACACTTACTGTAGCAGTTTTGCTTAGATCCATACACCGTGTGTGCCTCCAGTTGATTAACTACATTTCCTCCCCAGTTAGCTTACAAACAAGTGTTCGGAGCACGCTAAATAGCTAATTAACACAGTTGGTCACCTCTGTCTTCTGTCTGTCTTCCATAAACAAGCGCTGTAACATGGGGAACACTAACCCTAACCCTATAAATGTGTGTTAATCTTTAAAGCAACCATCGGGGCTCTTATCAAAACTCCCCCAGTCAGAAGATACTATCGTCAATAGACAATAAAGTAGTTAGCGTCTATGAATGGGGTATTCAGTCATCAGCAATTGTGATTAAACACTCTTAAAAACAATGTTGAAAAGCGGACAATGTTAGCTAACTTTGCCAAATAGTCCTAGCTATGTTGGTGGGAGAAAAAAAGTACATTAGGTCTACTTACCACCATGTTTAGTCAATTGTTTAAAGTTTCTGCCGGTAGCTTGCAAAGTAAACATTATCAGCTAACAGCACATTCAACAAGCTGTCACAGTCTCATGCCAAAAGGAGACATTCATCCATTTTGTGTCATTACATACAGCCGGGAAGAACAATTGGATATTAGAATGGTGGTAACTCAGCAGAACTTCCAGCATTACGACCAGGATTGCAACTTCCCTGGAGCAGATTTGCTCTCCCCAGAGCTATTGAACTTATTCCAGAGGCTAACCCAAAACAATGCCAGTGGAGGAGAGTTACTCAGGGGAGTCTTCTGGTCAGACTTAGGAAGCGTGCACACCACTCACAGCTACCGAGTATTTTACTCGCTAATGTCCAATCTCTGGATAATAATGCTGATGAGCTCAAGGCAAGAGTTGCTTTTCAGATAAACACCAGGGATTGTAACATACTCTGCTTCACGGAAACATGGCTCTCTCAAGATACAGTCGGAAATGTACATACACTTAGGTTGGAGTCATTAAAACTCGTTTTTCAACCACTCCACAAATTTCTTGTTAACAAACTATAGTTTTGGCAAGTCGGTTAGGACATCTACTTTGTGCATGACACAAGTCATTTTTCCAACAATTGTTGACAGACAGATTATTTCACTTAAAATTCACAATATCACAATTCCAGTGGGTCAGAAGTTTACTTACACAAAGTTGACTTTGCCTATAAACAGCTTGGAAAATTCCAGAAAATGTCATGGCTTTAGAAGCTTCTGATAGGCTAATTGACATCATTTGAGTCAATTGGAGGTGTACCTGTGGATGTATTTCAAGGCCTACCTTCAAACTCAGTGCCTTTTTGCTTGACATCATGGGAAAATCCAAAGAAATCAGCCAAGACCTCAGAAAAATAATTGTAGACTTCCACAAGTCTGGTTCATCCTTGGGAGCAATTTCCAAATGCCTGAAGGTACCACATTTATCTGTACAATAGTACGCAAGTATAAACACAATGAGACCACGCAGCTGTCATACTGCTCAGGAAGGAGACGTGTTCTGTTTCCTAGAGATGAACGTACTTTGGTGCGAAAAGTGCAAATCAATCCCAGAACAACAGCAAAGGACCTTGTGAAGATGCTGGAGGACACAGCTACAAAAGTATCTATATCTACAGTAAAACGAGTCCTATATCGACATAACCTGAAAGGCCGCTCAGCAAGGAAGAAGCCACTGCTCCAAAACCGCCAGACTACGGTTTGCAACTGCACATGGGGACAAAGATCGTACTTTTTGGAGAAATGTGCTCTGGTCTGATGAAACAAAAAGAGAACTGTTTGGCCATAATGGCCATCGTTATGTTTGGAGGAAAAAGGGGGAGGCTTGCAAGCCGAAGAACACCATCCCAACCGTGAAGTCCGGGGGTGGCAGCATCATGTTGTGGGGGTGCTTTGCTGCAGGAGGGACTGGTGCACTTCACAAAGTAGATGGCATCATGAGGAAATACAATTATGTGGTTATATTGAAGCAACAACTCAAGACATCAGTCAGGAAGTTAAAGCTTGGTCGCAAATGGGTCTTCAAAATGGACATTGACCCCGGGCATACTTCCAAAATTGTGGCAAAATGGCTTAAGGACAGCAAAGTCAAGGTATTGGAGTGGCCAACACAAAGCCCTGACGTCAATCCCAAAGAAAATTTGTGGGCAGATTTGAAAAAGCATGTGCGTTCAAGGAGGTCTACAATCCTGACTCAGTTACACCAGCTCTGTCAGGAGTAATGGGACAAAATTCACCCAACTTATTGTGGAAAGCTTGTGGAAGGGTACCCGAAACGTTTGACCCAAATTAAACAATTTAAAGGCAACGCTACCAAATACTAATTGAGTGTATGTAAACTTCTGACCCACTGGGAATGTGATGAAAGAAATAAAAGCTGAAATAAATCATTCTCTCTACTATTATTCTGACATTTCACATTCTTAAAATAAAGTGGTGATCGTAAGTGACCTAAGACAGGGAATCTTTACTAGGATTAAATGTCAGGAATTGTGAAAAACTGAGTTTAAATGTATTTGGCTAAGGTGTATGTAAACTTCCGACTTCAACTGTATACTTTCTGACTCTGTAAAGACAGTTGGGTTCTCAGTACATCGTGCCTACAGGAACAAGCACCTCTCCGGGAAGCAGAAGGGTGGAGGTATATGTTTTATGATTAACATATTATGGTGTAGCTGTGATAACATACAGGAACTCAAGTGCTTCTGTTCACCCAACCTAGAATATCTCAAAATCAAATGCTGACCGTACTATCTCCCGAGAGAATTTTTGTCAATAATAGCCACAGCAGTCAATATCCCCCCTCAAGCCGATACCATGACTGCCCCAAGAACTTCACTGGACTTTATGCAAACTCGAAACCACATATCCTGAGGCTGCATTTATTGTAGCTGGGGATTTTAACAAAGACAATTTGAGGAAAAGGCTCCCAAAATTCTTTCAACATATTGATTGTTGTACTCGCGCTGCTAAAACTCTCGACATTTGTTATACTACCTTCCAGAATGCATATAAGGCCCTCCCCCGCCTGCATTCGGCAAATCAGACCACGATTCCATCTTGGTCCTCCCCTCCTATAGGCAGAAGCTCAAACAGGAAAAACCCGTGGTAAGGACTATTCAGTGCTGGTCTGACCAATCGGAATCCATGCTTCAAGATTGTTTTGATCACGCAGACTGGGATATGTTCAGAGTAGCTTCAGAAAATAATATCGACACATATACCAATACGGTGAATAAGTTCATCAGGAAGTGCATAGGAGATGTTGTACCCACTGTGACTATTAAAACCTACCCCAACCAGAAACCATGGATAGATGGGAGCATTCGCGCAAAACTGAAAGCGCAAACCACTGCATTTAACCAGGGCAAGAAGACTTGGAATATGGAAGAACACATGTAGTGTAGTTATTCCGTCCAGAAAGCAATCAAGCAGGCTAAACGTCGGCATAGGGACAAAGTTGAGTCCCAGTTCAATGGCTCATACACGAGACGTATGTGGCAGGGTCTACAGACAATCACATATTATAAAAGGAAAACCAGCCACGTCACGGACACCAACGTCTTGCTGCCGGACAGGCTGAATCCCTTCTTCACTCACTTTGAGGATAATACAGTGCCACCGACGCGGCCCGCTATCAAGGACTGTGAGTTCTCCTTCTCCATGGCCAACATGAGTAAGACATTTAAGCTTGTTAACCCTCGCAAGGCTGCTGGCCCAGATGGTATTCCGAGCCGTGTCCTCAGAGAATGTGCAGACCAGTTGGCTGGTGTGTTTACAGATATATTCAATCTCTCCCTATTCCAGTCTGTTGTCCCCACATGCTTCAAGATGGCCACCATTGTCCCTGTGCCTAAGAAAGAAAAGGTAATTGAACTAAATGACTATTGCCCCGTAGCACTCACCTCTGTCATCATGAAGTGCTTTGAGAGACTGGTCAAGGATCATATCACCTCCACCTTACCTGCCACCCTAGACCCACTTCAATTTGCTTACCACCCAAATAGATCCACACACGCTGCACACTTCCCTGTCCCATCTGGACAAGAAGCATACCAATGTAAGAATGCTGTTCATTGACTATAGCTCAGCATTCAACACCATTTTACCCTCCTGTACTCCCTGTTCACCCATGACTGCGTGGCAAAGCACGCCTCCAACTCAATCATCAAGTTTGCAGACGACACAACAGTAGTAGGCTTGATTACCAACAACGATGAGACAGCCTACAGGGAGGAGGTGAGGGCTCTGGGAGTGTGGTGCCAGAAAAATAACCTCTCACTCAATGTCAACAAAACTAAGGAGATGATCGTGGACCTTGGGAAACAGCAGAGGGAGCACCCCCCTATCCACATCGATGGGACTGCAGTGGAGAAGGTGGAAAGCTTCAAGTTCCTCGGCGTACACACCACTGACAAACTGAAATGGTCCACCCACACAGACAGTGGGGTGAAGAAGACGCAACAACGCCTCTTCAACCTCAGGAGGCTAAAGTCATTTGGCTTAACATCTAAAACCCTCACAAACTTTTACAGATGCACAATTGAGAGCATCTTGTCGGGCTGTGTCACAGCCTGGTACAGCAACTGCACCTCCCACAACCGCAAAGCTCTCCAGAGGGTGGTGCGGCCTGCACAACGCATTACCGGGGGCAAACTTCCTGCCCTCCTGATGCCATCGGAAGGCAAAAAAAATCATCAAAGACATCAACCACCTGAGCCACTGCCTGTTCACCCTGCTATCATCCAGAAGGTGAGGTCAGTACAGGTGCATCAAAGCTGAGACTGAAAAACAGCTTCTATTTGTATTTGTATTTATTATGGATCCCCATTAGCTGCTCTTCCTGGGGTCCAGCAAAATTAAGGCAGTTTATACAATTTTAAAAACATTACAATACATTCACAGATTTCACAACACACTGTGTGCCCTCAGGCCCCTACTCCACCGCTTCTATCTCAAGGCCATCAGACTGCTAAACAGCCATCACTAGCACATCAGAGGTGGCTGCCTATAGACATAGACTAGGAATTAATGGCCACTTTAAGGAAATGAAACACTAGCCACTTTAATAATGTCTCTGTATCTTGCATTACTCATCTCATATTGTCACGTCCTGACCAGCAGAGGGTGTTGTTGTGTAGTTTTGGTCAGGACGTGGCAGAGTATGTCTGTGTATGTGTGTTCTGGGTGTTGTATTTCTATGTGGGTCTGTGTGGCTCCCGATCAGGGACAGCTGGTGATTGTTGTTCCTGATTGGGAGTCATATAATTAGGAGTATGTTTGTCACTTGGGGTTGTGGGTGGTTGTGCTAACACTGCTAGTTTTGGTATGTACGTAGCCTGTTAGTCGTTTTTGTTTATTGGTTTTTCCCGTGGATACGTTGCTCTTAAATATTAAAAAGATGAGTATCTACATTTCACCTGCTGCAGTTTGGTCTCTTCAACACGGCTGTAATTATGACACATATGTATGAACTGTACGCTATACTATTCTATGGTATCTTAGTCACTTTAATTGTGTGTAAATATTGCATCACCCATCTCATATGAATATACTCTATTCTATACTATGCCACTGTATTTTAGTCCAATACCGCTCTGACATATATGTATATATTCATAATCCATTCCTTACTTAGATTTACATGTATTTTGGGTATATGTTGTGAAAATGTTATATATTACTTGTTAGATATTACTGCACTGTTGGAGCTAGAAGCACAAGCATTTCGCTACACCCGCAATAACATCTGCTAAACAGGTGTATGTGACCAATACATTTGATTTGATTTGAAGTTTAGGAAAAAAACTCAGAAATCTTAAGGTTAGACATTAACTCTGAATGGTTAAGGTAAGGGTTAAGGTGTGGGATAGACTTACAACTAAAATCTCAAAAACAACTTTTTATTGCTGCATTCAAACATGCAACCTTTGGCACCAGATGCTTACACCCATCCTCCATCTGCATCCACAATGCCCTAGTGGCCGGTTTCCACGTCCTCAGACATGGATGGACGTTGAATACTTATTTGTTTCATGGGTGACCTGGCTGGTACATCGGCAAATGCACCATTCTGCTGCTTGACAGGCAGAGTCCACAATTTGTTTTATTTAACTAGGCAAGTCAGTTAGGAACAAATTCTTATTTACAATGACATTCGGGGAACAGTGGGTTAACTGCCTTGTTCAGGGGCAGAATGACAGATTTTTACCTTGTCAGCTCGGGGATTAAATCCGGCAACCTTTCAGCTACCTGCCGCCCCTAGGCTACCTGCCGCTCCCCAGTCAACCTTCCGCCCCCAGTCAACCTGCCGCCCCTAGGCTACCTGCCGCCCCTAGGCTACCTGCCGCCCCTAGGCTACCTGCCACCCATAGGCTACCTGCTGCTCCCCAGCCAACCTGCCGCCCCTAGGCTACCTGCTGCCCCAAAGGATGGGAAATTTACCTAAACCACTCATACTTGTCGGGTATAGTTCACTTTTATTTTATATCACTCAAATATCCATGTAATGGTGGCCAATAGTAAGAGATATTGTGAGGCTACCATCACGTATCTGAAATTACATGATCAAATTATGTTTACTGAAAATCATGCAATTACTTGCCAAGTATATAACTCTGTTGATAGAGCTATTCTCTTCAAGAGGTGATGCTATTACAACCAAAGTTAACATTTATTTAACAATCCCTTGAAAACGGTACAAAGTTGTCAATGGTTTTTGCCAACAGGAAAATCTAATGCTCTGCACCTTATTGTGACATTTATTGATAACAACCTCTATAGAATGTTCTACTGCTTTGTACAACACAGAAAGACACACACACATGCAGGCACACGTGCATGCACGCACATGTACACATGTTTGTTCGTTATGGTAGCCCATAGTATCCGATGATAACTTTCGCTTCTGAGTTAACGGTGAATCCTTTGGTGACTGTTGAGTCCAAACCGAGATTCACAAACTTTATTGCAACTGGGGCATGTGCCATCTGTGTTGGTGGGGCCAGTCATGGTTGTATGTCTCGTGAGCTGTTCTGCTGTTTCTATGTGCTCTTCTCCTCCTCCCATCTCTGTACACCTTTCTGGCAGCTGCGTCCTCCAGGTCTATGGGTTTAATGTTGCACTAATTCAGCGACATTTTCAGCTGATCCTTGTAGAGCTTCATCTGCCCCTCTGTAGATCGTCGGCCAAAGTGTAGCTGGCCATACAGGATCTTCCGTGCTCCTGAGACATTCTAATGACATGCCCAAGCCAGCGCAGTTGGTGTTGGGTGACCATGGCCTCCACACCCTTGCAGTTGGTCTTAGCAAGTTTTTCTGTAAGGGGCACACGGTCGCACCAGGTGATTCCCGGGGTGCGCTGCAGGCATCTTATGTGGAATCACCTGCTTGTTGTGGCGACTGTAGGTGACCCAGGCTTCACAGTTGTAAAGAAGTGTGGTGATGCAGACGACTTGATAGACACTGACTTTGGTGTGGAGGTGTAGATCCCTGTTTCAGAAGACCCTGTGTCTGAGTTTTCAGAAGGCATCTGATGCTTTCTTAATCCTGTTTTAAGAGGTTGCTGCCCATGTAATTGAATGACGGGACTATTGCCAGTGATTTGTGTTCAATGGTTAAGACAGGCATGGTGGGTGGAGGGCTGGATCTCCATTGGCAGACCACCTATGTCTTGGTGGTGTTGATAGACAGTCCCATCCTGCTATAGACCCTCACAGCCGTTAGGGTGGGCCATGAGAGCAGTCAGCTTACTGCACCTAAAGAACATACTCTGACAAAACCTTGGTGGTTGCTTGGAGCCTTCTGATGTTGAATAGGTTTCCATCCAGCCTGAAGTCCACCGCAACTGCGCTGCTGTCCTCAAGGTTCTTGTGGAGAAGCTGGGTGACACATAGGAGGAAGATGTTAAAGAGTACAGGTGCCAGCACACACCCCTGCCTCACACCAATGCTTACTCCAAAGGGCACTGACTCTTGCCCTCCTATGGCCATCATCCCATCATGGAACTGGAAAAGGATGTTGACAAATCTGAGTAGTGTGCCCAATAGTAGTTTCCTGTTCACAGTGTCAAAGGCCTTGGAGAGGTCGACAAAGGTCATGAAAAGGTCCTGATGTTGTTCACACACACATACACACACACACACACACACACACATGCATGCATGCACAAACACATTGCACAAGACACACACAGAGTACAAACATGAAGAAATGTTTCACTTATAAAATGTGAATGTTTATTAAATGTTGACAAGACATTAAAACACAGTATCAAGATTCCGCAAAACAATCTATATTACTTCACCGAGAGAGAAAATGAAAGTTGGTTCTGTTGGGGATTAGGGGAGTGGGGAGCTGAGAGAGGTTTGGTTGGGGGAACGGAGGGATGGAGGAGTGGGGAAATGAAGAGATGAAGGAGGGTGGCGAAATGGAGGGGTTAGGGGAATGGAGAGTGTGTTAAAAGGAGGGGGAACAGAGGAGGTTGTGGGAAAGGAGAGATGGAGGTGTTGGAAGAGTAGATAAATGGAGGACTGAGATGGAGGGTGCGAGAACGGACGGATCGATCAGTACTCTGCTGATTCTGATGATATTAAGAGGGAGAGAGGGAATGAGTGGGAGAGAGGGATAACTCTTTTGTTTATACTCCTCTATCACATCGACTGCTGGAGCCAAGATCCTGCTAGAATTTAAATGGGGAGGAGGGAGGGTGGATGGTGCTCGTCACAACAGACTGGAAATGAAAGAAGTAAAGGCTTTGGAACAAAGACTGTGGGGTTTCTAAACTACTCAGAGTGGGGGTTGGTGTGGGGTGTACAGTACGTTGATAAAACGTATAACGTGCACTATTTGACGCTGAAGGTTTTACATTAGAAGGGGAGTCGGGGATAAAATGAGAAGTCCAGTTCAACACATGACCAGAAGGGCGTGAGCCACTATGGAATCAGTTATCACATGAATGAATGGTTCATTTCTATCTCTCTGTTATCAACACAAATAGCAGGGAGGCAAGTTGTACATAAGCATCACATTTACTTTGATGAATTCCTACCATTCCTTTCTCTCTCTCACACAGACACGCACACACACATCGCACACACACACACATCAACACAAACCTACACACTCTCACACACAGACACACAGAAAGAGAAATGAATGTCCTCCTGGTCAGTCAGTCACATCAAGACATCAGTCTGACTCATTCCAGTATCTCATTAAACTTTACACATTTATCCATTTTAACTTGCACACCACCCTTTGAAATCATCAACTCTTCTACCCCAACACAAATTGTTGTCATCAAACTCTCCCATGTAATTCTGTTTCCATGGTAACGTGATTAGTGTTAATAACGCATTGATAATATGATTAGACGGTTGGTTCTTTGATGTTTGGCTTCAGAGCTGAGTAGTGGTAGAAGAGGCAGACTAGCTGACTGTAGAAGTGGATGGACTCTGACTCTGCTCTGTGTTACCAACGCAGGACTCCTGGTGAACTGAGACTCACTGACTCAGCCTCTATGGCTGACTGAGACTGAGCAGGTTTCTGTAGATAGTTGGCTGCATGGAGCTGGAGCTCTGTGGGTGCTGCAGTCCAGACACACACTCTGCCCTGTACTGGAAAAAGAACCAGGATAAAACACATAGTCCATCCAGTGTCTGTGGAGCATTGCTCATCACTATGCCTGTTGTCCCACTGGCAGCAAGGGCAGATCAAAATGTCCTCCAGAGTTGGTGTGTCCCATAGAGCCAGTATGTCAAGTAGAGCCAAAATATCTGAACAGATCAAAGATGTCCCCACAATGTCCAACAAGCCAATCAGAGCCACAATGTCCCCCAGATGTGCCATTGACATCGCTTCAGTTTAGATTAATTTGTACTGTTTTTTTTATAGTGGGCATGCCCTCATGTGCTTACTAAGCCCCTCCTCTTTCTCACTTGCACCTCCCCCAAAACTATAGCTGGCCACACCTTCTCTTGTGCCCAGTCCAGTAAAAGAGGAGAAATAAGGACTCTGGTTTTGTATTTTTTTCTTTTTTTGACTTGTAATTTGTAAAGTCTGTGTGCTTGAGTTCTCTTTTGTCTTTTGGCATAGTATGAAAACAGTTGGACATGCTCTAAAGGTCATACACACTGTACAATAAATCTACACATATCTTTAAAGCTTTCAGTACATCTAAAGAAAATCCAGAATGAAAACAACAAATGGAAAAAATATTCAGAATTCCACAATTTCATTGTTAGCAAAACTTCTGATATTGTGCTTCTTTTCATTTTTATAATACTTTACAGACAAACATATTTTTTTGTTGTTGTCATTCCCGACAAGTTTTTGAGCTCCTATTCAGAAAGAAAATCATGGTTGCGGGATTGGTCGATAGCGGAAAACTGTATTTTACAGCAACAGTTCCTCTGCTAGAGCCAGAAGAAAAGATCCTGGGTCACCCTAGCAGAAAACCTAGACAACCAGCTATACATGGCTAGATTACAGAACAGAAAATATTACAGGAGATGGGGAAATGGGGAGAGGGGGAGAGGAGGAGAGATGGGAGATGGAGTAGAGAGGGGAGTGGAGGGGAGGGAGAGGAGATGAGAGGGGAGGTGGATAAAAACAATATGAGATATGGATGAAATTGAACATTGAGGGAAAAAAGTATTTGATCCCATGCTGATTTTGTACATTTGCCCACTGACAAAGAAATGATCAGTCTATAATTTTAATGGTAGGTTTATTTGAACAGTGAGAGACAGAATAACAACAAAAAAGTCCAGAAAAACGCATGTATAAAATGTTATAAATTGATTTGCATTTTAATGAGGGAAATAAGTATTTGACCCCTCTGCAAAACATGACTTAGTACTTGGTGGCAAAACCCTTGTTGGCAATCACAGAGGTCAGACGTTTCTTGTAGTTGGCCACCAGGTTTGCACACAACTCAGGAGGGATTTTGTCCCACTCCTCTTTGCAGATCTTCTCCAAGTCATTAAGGTTTTGAGTCTGACGTTTGGCAACTCAAACCTTCAGCTCCTTCCACAGATTTTCTATGGGATTAAGGTCTGGAGACTGGCTAGGCCACTCCAGGACCTTAATGTGCTTCTTCTTGAGCCACTCCTTTGTTGCCTTGGCCGTGTGTTTTGGGTCATTGTCATGCTGGAATACCCATCCACGACCCATTTCAATGCCCTGGCTGAGGGAAGGAGGTTCTCACCCAAGATTTGATGGTACATGGCCCCGTCCATCGTCCCTTTGATGCGATGAAGTTGTCCTGTCCCCTTAGCAGAAAAACACCCCCAAAGCATAATGTTTCCACCTCCATGTTTGACGGTGGTGATGGTGTTCTTGGGGTCATAGGCAGCATTCCTCCTCCTCCAAACATGGTGAGTTGAGTTGATGCCAAAGAGCTCCATTTTGGTCTCATCTGACCACAACACTTTCACCCAGTTGTCCTCTGAATCATTCAGATGTTCATTGGCAAACTTCAGACGGGCATGTATATGTGCTTTCTTGAGCAGGGGGACCTTGCGGGTGCTGCAGGATTTCAGTCCTTCACGGCATAGTGTGTTACTAATTGTTTTCTTGGTGACTATGGTCCCAGCTGCCTTGAGATCACTGACAAGATCCTCCCGTGTAGTTCTGGGCTGATTCCTCACCGTTCTCATGATCATTGCAACTCCACAAGGTGAGATCTTGTATGGAGCCCCAGGCCGAGGGAGATTGACAGTTCTTTTGTGTTTCTTCCATTTGCGAATAATCGCACCAACTGTTGTCACCTTCTCACTAAGCTGCTTGGCGATGGTCTTGTAGCCCATTCCAGCCTTGTGTAGGTCTATAATCTTGTCCCTGACATCCTTGGAGAGCTCTTTGGTCTTGGCCATGGTGGAGAGTTTGGAATCTGAATGATTGGTAACAAGCTGAGATTAGGAGCACTCCCTTTAAGAGTGTGCTCCTAATCTCAGCTCGTTACCTGTATAAAAGACACCTGGGAGCCAGAAATCTTTCTGATTGAGAGGGGGTCAAATACTTATTTCCCTCATTAAAATGCAAATCAAATTATAACATTTTTGAAATGCGTTTTTCTGGATTTTTTTGTTGTTATTCTGTCTCTCACTGTTGAAATAAACCTACCATTAAAATTATAGACTGATCATTTCTTTGTCAGTGGGCAAACGTACAAAATCAGCAGGGGATCAAATACTTTTTTCCCTCACTGTAAAGGATGAGATGAAAACAGAATGTGTATGTAGCTACGTTAAAGGACTGTTTTCAGAGTGTGTGTGTGTGTCTGTGTGTGAAGCAGCTTCTATTGACTATACATCTGATTGAGAAAGCACAGGCGTAGAATTTAAATGCTCAGGGGAGTAGGGGACTATTTAACCTTGTGGTCGTGGTGGCAAAGGTTAAAACATGCTCTACTTCCTAAAGGAACAGATGAATAACAGACTACCCTCTCTGTCATGACACTCCTGGCTCTGGAAGGTAGCAGTCAAATAACCTTTCTTCCTCTCGTTCTTTCTATGGTAGGCCACCAGGGGCACCTTGTCACTTCACCTCACTCTCTTCCCTGTATTTTCCTCTTTTCCATTCTGCTGCCTCCTACATTTACCCACTACCAATGGGAACTTGATAACCTTCATCATATCATTTTTACATAGGCTGTTTGTCTGACCTACTGGGAGCTCAAATGGATCACTGAAATGGACTCTTCGGGCGATTGGGAGAGTGATTAGAGGACAGGCACACTTGCATGCATGCACGCAGACACTAACACACACTGCGGCGTTACCATCTGGGGCATTGTAGAAGTAGTAACTTGGTTGGTGATCAGACTAAGTGCCCAATATGCTCCCTAATAGTCTCAGTCAGATAATTGAGATCGGTTCCCTCTTGTTTACTCATCCTTTCTTCCTCAGCCCTCCATAACCTCTCCTCCATCTTTCTTTTTCTCTGTATATTCCCATTTTCTTAATCTCCTTTTCATTTAGTCATTCCCTTCGACCCCTCTGTTTGATCTGTCCTCTCTCTCTCTCTCCCTTTCTCTCCCCCTCTCTCGCTCCCTTTCTCCCCCCTCTCTCTCTCCCCTCTCTTTCTCTCTTTCTTTCATTCTTCTGTCTCCTTTTATTTAAACCGTCCATTGTGTTGTGTCTCCTACTGAGTCTATCTGAAATAAAGGGACACTTAAGCAGTACTGTGGGTTGGGCCATTCTGGCTGGGAGGCCAATGCAGCCGGATCACTTTAGGTGACAGTTTTGCTGTGGTCATATTGTAGCTTCAGGGGGCAGGGGTCTGTCTGTCTGTCTGTCTGTCTGTCTGTCTGTCTGTCTGTCTGTCTGTCTGTCTGTCTGTCTGTCTGTCTGTCTGTCTGTCTGTCTGTCTGTCTGTCTGTCTGTGTGTGTGTGTGTGTGTGTGTGTGTGTGTGTGTGTGTGTGTGTGTGTGTGTGTGTGTGTGTGTGTGTGTGTGTGTGTGTGTGTGTGTGTGTTCCAGCTGTAATGTCACATCTCTGTTTCTGACATATCATGAATCAGTCACTTGTTCTAAGGTCACACGGTAACGCCACGCTTCGCTGACTGGCAACAACGCAGCAAAGGACTGTAGGAATAGGACTACTGGTTACAGGGCACAACAAACACATAGGAGACAGGTCAAGGCTCAGAAGGAATAGACAGATAATTGACTAATAACTAGATATAAATGAAGCAATAATAGAAAGAGTGAGGAACAGAGTGAATCAGACCCATTTCCTGATCCAGTGAGGTCATGAGGTTGTTGGGAAGGAAGTGTGTGGGGGGAGGGGGGCACAAAAAGCCTCAGCACAACACTAGTAGGCGATAGGGGACTAAGGGTAGGGGTGGGGCACATGAAGTTGGGCGGGGCTGGGAGGTGGTAGAGAGGGACAAGGGCTCCACAGGAAACAGTAGAGAATAGTAGTAAACCAATCAAAGATGTCAATGCTTTTAGTCAGTCAGTAAACAGTATCTGAGGGTATGGTTTTATTACTCTGAACACTTTCAACTCCTTTCCTCTGTTATTGCCTCATATACTCATTTGCTCTCGTCGCGCGCGGGTCGTATCTTCATCTCAGAGAACTTGAGGGAGTACTGCCAGCCGGTCCAGGTGGACCACTCGATGCCATCGGCATAGGAGGTGTGCTGCCCGCGGAGGTACTGTCCGTTTAGGTTGGACGTGTGGCAGTTACGGTACCACCAGGCGCCGTGGTAGAAGGAGGCACAGTTGTTCTCCGAGTGGTCGTTGTCCTTGTCTTTGGTGGTGAACTTCATCCCGTTGTGCTTGAGCAGAGCATCGCCTGTATGGTGAGGGGGAGGGGGTTGGTGGTGGAGGGTGGATTGGATGAGTGAAGGCCACATTTATGTTGCATTCATATACAAACAAACACACAACCATATTTACATACACGCACACGTATGCACACACACACACACACACACACACACACACACACACACACACACACACACACACACACACACACACACACACACACATAGTCAAAGGACAAGGATGAACAGAGGAGAAATAGAAGATAGATGGGAAGACAAGAAAGAAGAAGATAATTGAGAGAGGCTGATAAAATAGATTTCAACTTCTCAGTGCCTTGATTGGTCCTTCCTAGTTCAACTAATGTATTTGTCCAGAGATCTCTTACATTAGAGAGCAGCACTGCTTTCCCATTCATTTACCTAAATGACTCAGGATTTTACAATCAATAATTTCCATAAATTACGTGAGATCAGAGAGAGATGCCTCCTGTCCTTTCTAGAAGATCAGTCCTCATTACAAAAATTGCAGTGTTACAACACTATGTTGTTTATTTATCAAAGGGCTCTACGCTGACCTTTTTATCCTTCTGCTAAAATCACATCCTTAACGATCCGATCACCACACAACTGTCACAGCACGCACACACACACACACGCCCGCCCGCACGCACGCACACATGCGCGCACACACACACACACACACACACACACACACACACACACACACACACACACACACACACACACACACACACACACACACACACACACACACACACACACACACACACACACAATGAGGATCTTTGTAGCTACAGCAGAAATAGAACTAAAGAGAGGTACATGACACAGTTAGCTACAGATGTAGGATATTAATTTTAGTCAGTTTGCTACAGCAGGAAATAATCCTGTAGCGGCAGGTAATGTGAATCATTATGTGGATTATAATTATTTGACATTTTTGTAAGGGTTGATGCATTTTTAGTTGCGGCAAATCAAGTTTTAAATTTCAAAGTGGAAATTACAAACATTAGAAGCCTTTTTAAAAACGTAAATACACTACAAGTTTGAATTTCCTGTTGTGAAGGAAAATTCTCAGGAAAAAAAGAGTGATCAAATTAAGATCCTACATCTGTATAGGCTACGGCTTTGAGCTGAATGTCATACTTGGGTGGTTGGCTTACTGTCAGTGGCACTGCACATGGGGATTTTGAGTGATGACATTCTGTACCACACAATAAACGATTTCAGAGAATAATGTACTTATTATTGGTGTTTCATAGCAACTCTTCAGGCTTTTGATAAACAAAAGGATACGAGTGCCTGGATGTGGATTTTTATATCACTCCCTGTGTGTATTTCACTCTTTCCATCACTCCCTATCTCCCTCTCTATAATGCTTCATGCTGTGTCTGTGACCAGAGGGGGATAAAAACTCTCCTCTCCAGCATTTTTTACAAATTTTTTTATTTCACATTTATTTAACCAGGTAGGCTAGTTGAGAACAAGTTCTCATTTACAACTGCGACCTGGCCAAGATAAAGCAAAGCAGTGCGGCTGGAACAACAACACAGAGTTACACATGGAATAAACAAGCGTAGTCAATAACACAATAGAAAAAGGTGTTCGCTAGCAGCTCGTCTGGGCATCTTAAGCGTTTAGATCCCCAGGCTGGGTGTGGCCACCGCTACTCCCTTCTCCCCTCTAACCAAACCCCCCAATCCCTCTCTCAATTTGCCGTTTCCACGGTAACCCATGGTGCAATTAGTTCCAATAGGAGGAATGGCAAAACAGAGAAAAAAGATCAAAACATACAACCTCAACCCATCGTGACAGCATGATGATGGTTACCGGATGAAACTAAATAAGGGGAGAGAGAGATGAACCAGGCTAGGGGCACTTAGAGTCTCATTTGCAGCCCGCTCAGTGTCACCTTGTCTGGGTAAAGGGAAGGGGATGGGATGGGCGGCTCCACTGAACACCATTAAGATCCAGCTGCTTCTAGCCACAATAACTACCTGTCTACAGATCTCAGATCAGAGGAAATTGTGTGTACGTGTGTGTGTGTGTGTGTGTGTGTGTGTGTGTGTGTGTGTGTGTGTGTGTGTGTGTGTGTGTGTGTGTGTGTGTGTGTGTATGTGCATGTGTGTGTGTGCGTATTTGTATGTATGTGTGTGTGTGCATGCGTGGGAGAGGGGCAGAAGAGTGGTAGGTGTCTAAAACAGTCATTGAGGATGATAATAACAATAATTGTGGTACTAAGTGGGTACAAGGATACGGGGAGAGGCATTCGTATGCTGCAGTGGGATTCAAATGTCCAACAGGCACGTTGTCAGTTGAAGGTCAGTTTCATTGCAGTAGGAAGAGAAGCTATAAGCCATTTAAACAACCGATCTCTCTCTCTCTCCAAAACCTGATTGTGTCCTCCTTTACCCTCTCTCTCTCTCTCTCTCTCTCTATCTCTTCTCCCGCGTCCTCTCCCCATCCCTCCTCTCTCATCTGTCCCCCTTCTCTGTCTGTGTGCTGTGCCAAGCGACCCAAAGGTTCTTAAAATTTCTTCTTTGTAGCGACGGGCGTGAGACAGTGTTTTGTTTACGCTGCAGGTCAACCACAGTAATTCATTGGGTAGTAATTTATTCACGGGGACGGGGCACTGGGTGAGATGTGACATTTGGGGAACAGATAGATACTCTTTGTCCCCCTCAGTCTGTCTGTCTACATTGTTAAATCATCGGACACTAACACAACACAGTGGGGACCAAAACCAAACACTTCCCTCCATCTCTCCCTCCCTCCCTCCCTCCCTTTCTGCCTCCCTCCCTCACCCCCTCACTCCTCCCACCCTCATCCCCTCAACCCTTAACAATATTAACAAGACTACTGCAGATGACACAGCAGATATGACGATAGATAGAGTCAATGCATTGCTGAGTTATACTTGTACTATTTGAGGAGTAAATCTGAGGCTTAAATGTTTGTGTTTGGGGTGCTTTACCCTTTGATCGATGTCTAGGTCTACAACGACCTAATCCATGATTTGAATCAAACATCAATGTTAAGTTTTTTAGGTATATACTTTATTGATCCCCAACGGGAACGGGTCAGTCAGATATAACCATGTACCTGCGTTTCCGGAGTAATCTCCAACTGTCAGTGGGTATCCATCATCATCCGGGTCCACGGAGAACAGGCCCACTCCAAAGGTCTCGTACTGGGCATAGGCTGTACTGTTGTCAAAGTCCTCCAGGTCAATCCTCAACTCATAGTTACCCTGGATGGACAAGGCATGAATCTGCTTCAGCCCTGCAGAGAGAGAGAGAGAGAGTGAAGGAGAGAGAGAGACAGAAAGAGAGAAAAAAGGGATGGGAAGAGAGGGAAGGAAGGAAAGACAGAGATACAGAGAGTGGTAGAAGGGGAGAAGAGAGGAAGAGAGGGAGAGATGAAGAGACAAAAATGGAAAGAGAGAGAGAGAATGAATAAGAAAGGAGTGAGAAAGAGAAGGAGAGAAAGAGAGAAGGTGTTAGAGGTAACCAATCAGAGCCCGTTCCTGAGGGAAAGAGACCCCCTTGTTGCTCAGAGAAAACCCCACCGAAGCCATTCAACAGCTTGGTACTGCACCGTGCGTCTTCCACGAAAACAAAAATCCACTTAATTTCCCCACCTGCCAGTCAGTTCCCAGAAGTCACCCTGCTACAGTAAGTGAGAGGTCCCCTCAGTGCACCAGGATGCTCGGTCTGGATGCGTTAACCCATGCTCTGGCACATAACTTTAAAGACAGCAGCTGGGTCGTCACAAACCAAGCACTGAAAGTACACACTCTGATCAACACACACGCATGCAGGTACGCACAAACATACACATACGTTAAGTGTGGAATACTATGACGTGATTAGGGAATTATATAATAAAGGAAAATGAATAAAGAACCCATCCCTGAAACGTAACTGATTAGTAATTAATAGTTATGTAGCATATGTAATGAATAATTAAAGTACTGAAAGTAAGTCCCATAAGGTCTAGTAGAAGACCCGGGAGGAAGGGAAATTAGTTAGACTAAGGGAACTGTAGACATGTGTTTGACCCGACCTGGAGAGACTTAGGAGAAAACAGGGAGTAACCTTCAAGGTCCCCCTAATCTCGGGGGAAAGGAACAGGCAGCGCTGGATAGTGATTACAAACCTTGGGAATTAGTCAAGGCTTATTGATTGTTAACCTTTTGGGGTATAGGGGGCAGTATTTTCATTTTCGGATGAAAAGCGTGCCCAGAGTAAATGGCCTAATACTCGGGCCCAACGTGAAATATTTGCAAATTATTAGTTGATTTGGATAGAAAACACTCTGAAGTTTCTACAACTGTTTGAATGATGTCTGTGAGTATAACAGAACTCATATGGCAGGCAAAAACCTGAGAAAAATCCAACCAGAAAGTGTGGAAATCTGAGAATTGTAGTTCTTCTTTTGAATCCCTATCAAAACTACAGTGTCTGTGGGGTCACGTTGCACTTCCTAAGGCTTCCCTTGGCTGTCAACAGCCTTCAGAAAGTTTTTCCATCATAATCCTGTTACTGGGCAGAGAATAGTAGCTCAGTCAATGAGTGGACTGCCTATGGACAAAGGACTTGGTGATGCGCGAGCCTAACAGCACGCCCCTCCTTCTTTTTCTTCTTGAATGAATATGCTATTGTCCGGTTGGAATATTATCAACGTTTTATCTTAAAAATACCCTAAGGATTGATTGTAAACAATGTTTGACATGTTTCTACGAACGGTAACGGAACTATTTGACTTTTCGTCTCTGGTACTGCACTCGCGCATTATGCCTTTGGATAGTGATCTGAACGCACAAACAAAACGGAGGTATTTGGACATAAATATGGAGTATTTCGAACAAAACAAACATTTCTTGTGGAAGTAGGAGTCCTCGGAGTGCATTCTGACGAAGATCAGCAAAGGTAAGAGAATATTTGTAATATTAATTCAGAGTTTTGTTGATGCCAGAACTTGGCGGGTAGCTGTATAGCTTGCTTCGATGGCTGAGCTATGTACTCAGAATATTGAACAATGTGCTTTCTCTGTAAAGTTATTTTGAAATCTGACAAAGCGGTTGCGTAAAGGAGTAGTGTATCTATAATTCTTTCAATAACTGATGAGTATTTTTGTAAATTGATGTGCACATTCACCGTAGGTTTTGGTGGGAATACATTTTCTGAACATCATGCGCCAATGTAAAATGCTGTTTTTGTATATAAATATGAACTTTATCGAGCAAAACATACATGTATTGTATGACATGAAGTCCTATGAGTGCCATCTGATGAAAATCATCAAAGGTTAGTGAATATTTTAGCTGCACATTTGGTTTTTGTGATGCATGTCCTTGCTTGGAAAATGGCTGTGTGGATTTTCTTGTGAAGTTTATGTCCTAACATAATCTAATTTTATGCTTTCGCCGTAAAGCCTTTTTGAAATCGGACAATGTGGTTAGATTAACGAGAGTCTTATCTTTAAAATGGCGTAAAATAGTTGATTGTTTGAGAAAATGAAATTATGAGATTTTTGCTGTTTTTTATTTCGCGCCATGCTATTTCTGCTGTTGAATAGTGTGGGATGGTCACATCCCACCTAGCCCAGAGAAGTTAATTATTATCATTGGGAAAGAAAAATTCCCGTGACAGCTTGGTCCTTCGATAGCCGGAACTCAATACCTGCTCCTGTCGTTCCATGGAGAAACCAAAACCGTGCACGGGCGGATGAAATATCTGTAGATTAAAGACCTGGCCCCTTGCTGAGGGTTCTTTACAGGCCGGTGGCGAATTGGTATACGACAGAAGCGGTGACGAGATCCTACCAACATTGAAACCTCAGCTGCAAAAAAATAAGGTCAGTGCTCTTTATTCACGGATTTGGGGAATAGCACCTGTATGATTGCATTAAATGTTGAAATGAGTGATGTAAGAGTGAAAGGCGGGATTGTTTATAAAGGATTTTAATGTACTCTGGGTGTTAGACGCTGGTATATCCAAAGGAGTTTATATCTGGTGACCTGTCTTTAGGATTTTGTGTGGAGAAAAATGTTTTAAAGGGAACCAAGTATTCTGTGCAAATGGAAGATTGGAATCGGGTATAAATCCAAACAGGAGGAGGAGGGGTCCGGAATGACTCCCCGGTATCTGTGGCCACAACCAATATAAACTAGCTAAATGTTGAGACCTTAAACGTAAAATTGGTTGAAAGACATTGGCACAAAACGTAAATTGGAAGGCTAAATATAGTAATATAATTATGAGGGAGGAGGTCAGAGACATGATTACATTAATATAGGTCGCCTGTCTAAATACGCCTAGGATGGGATGGTCAGATCTTCCGGAGGCGCAAAGATAGGTCTGATTATCCATTGAAGGAGGGAAACCTAATATAGCGGAGTGAGAAACGTGATATTAACGAGTCAATAATTGCAAGGAATGACAGAAAAATAGGCTGTTAACTAGGGCTTTACGAACCCTGGAAAATAGCTTATAGTCGTAGACGTATGCGACCTAATGTCCGATCAAAAGTCACCTCTATAGATAAAGTTTCAAGAAAGAGATACACATAGCAACACATAGACACATTGGGAAATTTCCACAGGGGTAAGAGGATGATTGCGTGTGAGATAGATATATTGGTCAAAAGCCATAAAGTAACGACGCAGAAATGGGCTGTTGACCAGGGCCTTAAAACCTCTGGAAAATAGCTTATTGTTGGATACATGTGAGACCTAATAAATCTACCAAAAGTCATAAAAGTAATTAGAGGAAATGAACAGTAGGTAGAAGAAGACACATAGACACATTGGGAAGTTTCCACAGGGGTAAGGGGATAATTGCGTGTGAGATAGATATATTGACCAGTCAAAAGCCATAAGTAACAATGCAAAAATGGGCTGTTGACCAGGGCCTTAAAACCTCTGGGTAGTAGCTTATTGTTGGATACATGTGAGACCCAATAATCTATCAAAAGTCATAAAAGTAATTATTCTGTGATCCAAGAGGAAATTTCCAGTAGGTAAGAGATACACATAGAACTAATTGAATCAAAGTTTTAAAAAGCACATAGAATAAGATAATTATTTGCGTGTGAGATAGATGTATTGATCAGTCGAAAGTCGCAAGGAACGTCATAAAAATTAGCATTATTTATGGTCGTATACGTGTGAGATATAAATAATGTATCATGTATCATACAAATAATTATTCTGAAATTCTAGGAAAGGTTAACGGTAGGTATTTTTCAAAATAGGTTAAGGATAATAACGGAATAAAGCACACACATAGAGGTTAATATCATGTAAATATAGATTGTGAGAAGAAGCATAATAACTACGATAGTAATTGAACGAACATGAGTAGTAAATCCTCTCAGACAGAGGACTCCCACAGAGACACAGAAAGGAGAACAGGATTTAGCAACTTTATTGAGAAAGTGGATAGAGGTAGAGAAAGGGAGAAAGTCGAGAAAAGTGGATAGAGACAGTCAAAAGAAAGGGGGAGATAGATGCTTTAACTGTCACAAACCGGGTCATTTTGCTAGAGATTGTGAGGCACCGTGTAAACACTGCAATAAAGTAGGCCATAATCACCGAGACTGTAAAAAGAGAGAACAGGTTGAGTCAGAGCATATAACAGTAACAATCGGGGTAATTGTGGTTAAGAGAAAAAAAATTGACAGGATCAGACGATAGAAAATGTTTCAATTGCGATGAGACAGGACATCTCGCCCGGGAGTGTAAGGCTCCCTGTAAACATTGTGACCGAGTAGGACACAACCACCGAAATTGCAAACATAAGGGGAAGGACAGGCGCGACAATTGGGAGAGAAAGAGTGAGGCAGAGACAACAAGAGCGAGATTAAGGAGAGTAATCGCAGGAGAAAGGCTTAGACCTTTAAATTAGGGCTATTTTCTGGAAATTGTATCGGTAGTACGTGCCTAATTGTACGACTACAGACAATTATAAATAGGGTTATAAATAGGGTTATTTGCGAGGAGTCTCCATTATTTCAATAGTGAGTTGGTGCTCCAGTTGTAGAATTTGTTTCCTAGCCTATGCACCAGTGGATTAAAATTTGAGTTACTGATTGTAATTCAACTATTGGTATGTTTTGCCTGGAACGATACGGTTGTTAGTGTTTGTTTAAGACCCACCCAAATCATTTGGGTTCCTGGATCCTTTCACAGCATTATGAGGCTGCGCTGAGACAATGACTTATCAATGACCCAAGCCCAGCTCAGTTAATCCTTACCATTGTGTTGCTGAGTCTTCATAATGCTTTAGCAAATATACATTATACCAGGGGCATTGGTAGACACAATTTAAGTAGCCTAATTGATGTCCCTCTAACTGCCCTGAATACCTCTACTGATCCTACTGCTAATGTATGCAGCAATCATGTGCCTATGAACCAGATTTATGCTGTTAGCACTGAGGCGGTGTGCCCTAGTAGGAAGTCCACTGTGTGCATCTCACCCTGCACTAACATACAGTAAATAACATTGAAGAATATCTACTACTTCTGCTAAGCTTCCCATTAAAGCAATGAAAACATGCAAGCATCCCAGAAAAGTGCTCAAAATAGCCCACGTTAACATGTGTAGCTAAAGAAACAAGGTTAATGAAATGAATAACTTGCTAGTAACAGATAAAAGTAATCTCTGAAACTCACTTACACAATACCTTTGATGATACAGTGGTAGTAATACACGGTTAGAACGTTTACAGAAAAGACCAAAATGCCAGTGGTGGAGGTGTTGCTGTATATATTCAGAGCCACATTCCTGTAAAATTCTGAGAGTAACTCATGTTAAATACTGTTGAAGTAATATGGCTGCAGATTCATCTGCCTCACATAAAGCCCATTCTTATGGGAAGCTGACATAGACCACCAAGTGCTAACAATCAGTATCTGGATAATGTGTGAAATGATTGATAATGTATGTGATAACAACATACAGGTATATATTTTCTGGGTGATTTTAATATTGAATGGCTTTCATCCAGCTGTCCACTCAAGAAAAAGCTTCAAACTGTAGCTAGTGCCTGCAACCTGGTTCAGGTTATCAGTCAACCTACCAGGGTAGTTACAAAGAGCACTTGAATGAAATCATCAACATGTATTGATCACATCTTTACTAATGCTTTAGTAATGTGCTTGAAAGCAGTATCCAAATCCATCAGATGTAGTGATCACAATATAGTAGCCATAGGAAAAACAAAGTTCCAAAGGCTGGGCCTAATATAGTGTATAAGAGGTCATACAATATGTTTTTTAGTGATTCCTATGTTGTTGATGTAAAGAATATTTGTTGGTCCGTGCTGTGTAATGTGGTGCAAACAGACACATTTATTAAATTCCTTATCCCAGTTGCTTATAAGCATGCACCCATTAATAAATTGACTGTAAAAACTGTTAAATCCCTGTGGATTGTTGAGGAAATTAAAAATTGTAGGGGAGGGGGATGAGGAAAAAGGAATGGCAAATAAGTCTGGGTGCACAACCGATTGGCAAACGTACTGCAAATTGAGAAATCATGTGACTAAATTGAATAAAAAGAAAACGAAACTACACAATGAAACAAAGATAATTGACATATAGAATGATAGTAAAAAGCTTTGGAACACCTTCATTGAAATTTTGGGAAAAAGGGTAAACTCAGCTCCATCATTCATTGAATCAGATGGCTCATATTATTGCCAACTACTTTAATGATTTTTTTCATTGGCAAGATTAGCAAATTTAGGCATGACATGCCAGCAACAAATGCTGGCACTACATATCCAAGTATATCTGAACAAATTATGAAAGACAAGAATTGTAATTTCGAATTTGGTAAAATGAGTGTGTAAGAGGTGATTTTTTTTGTTCTCTATCAACAATGACAAGCCACCGGAGTCTGACATCTTGGATGGAAAAGTACTGAGGATAATAGTGGACAATATTGCCACTCCTATTTGCATATATTTTAGAATGTGTGTGCCCTCAGGACTGGAGGGAAGCAAAAGTCATTCCGTTACCTAAGAATAGTAATGCCCCCTTTACTGGCTCAAATAGCCGACCAATCAGCCTTTTACCAACCCTTAGTAAAGTTTTGGAAAAAAATTGTATTTGACCAGATACAATGCTATTTTACAGTAAACAATTTGACAACAGACTATAGGGAAGGACATTCAACAAGCACAGAACTTACACAAATGACTGATGATTGGCTGAGAGAAATTGATGATAAAAATATTGTGGGGGCTGTTTTGTTAGACTTCAGTACGTCTTTTAACATTATCGATCATAGTCTGCTGCTGTAAAATTGTATGTGTTATGGCTTTACACCCCCTGCTATATTGTGGATAAAGAGTTACCTGTCTAACAGAACACAGAGGGTGTTCTTTAATGGAAGCCTCCAACATAATCCAGCTAGAATCAGGAATTCCCCAGCGCAGCTGTCTAGGCCACTTACTTTTTTCAATCTTTAATAATGACATGCCGCTTAGCTTTGAGCAAAGTGTGTCCATGTCTGCGGATGACTCAACACTGCACATCAGCTACTACAGCAACTGAAATGACTGCAACACTTAACAAAGAGCTGCAGTTAGTTTCAGAATGGGTGGCAAGGAATAAGTTAGTCCTAAATATTTCAATAACTAAAAGCATTGTATGTGGGATAAACCATTCACTAAACCCTAAACCTCAACTAAATATTGTAATAAATGTGGAAATTGAGCAAGTTGAGGTGACTAAACTGCTTGGAGTCATCATGGATTGTAAACTGTCATGGTCATATTGATACAACAGTGGCTAAAATGGGGAGAGGTCTGCCCATAATAAAGCGCTGCTCTCCCTTCTTAAAAGCACTATCAACAAGGCTCTAGTTTTGCGCACCTGGACTACTGTTCAGTTGTGTGGTCAGGTGCCACAAAGCTTAGGAAAATTGCAATTGGCTCAGAACAGGGCAGCATGGCTGGCCCTTGGATGTACACAGAGAGCAAACATGAAAAATATGCATGTCAATATCTTCTGGCTCAAAGTGGGGGAGAGATTGACTTCATCACTAATTATATTTGTGAGAGGTATTGACATGTTGAATCAAATCAAATGTATTTGTCACATACACATGGTTAGCAGGTGTTAACCTGTTGGGGATAGGGGGCAGTATTTACACGGCCAGATAAAAAATGTACCCGATTTAATCTGGTTACTACTCCTGCCCAGTAACTAGAATATGCATATAATTCAAGCCTATGGGGACAGATTATGTGAATCAATAAACAATAGTGTAAACCAGCACCAAAAGGGTACAAAAGTGTTCAAATTATTAATAGGCTAGACTGTTATTACATAACGCCGTTGGGGGGTGATACCAAGTCAATAAAACTGAAATGGCTTCTAGAGGCCAGGATACTCCCGGGGAGGGAGGAATAGAAAAATAAAATGTTACCATAGTCTTAGAGGCACGAAAAAGCATATAATCAAAACCAAGAATCAAATAAATGGTGGAGAAAATGTGCCAAATTCGACAAAATTGGTACACATTTTCTGGTAGATGGAAAGTTTAAAACCAGCCAAGAGTGTATGGATGCAATCGTAATGTAGAACACTGAGATCAGAGAACGGTCCAAACCACAATAAGCATGCATCCTAATCACAGCATTTTATCAGCAGTGGATAAAACTAGAATAACAGAAAAATAAAGATCTGCGAGGTAAAATGGAGCAGGCAGACAAATAAAAAACTAGGACTATCCGAAGGGCATGCACATAGATTAGATGAACAGAAACCTAAATACCAAAATCAAGAGTTAGAGAAAGACCTTGAGGATAGGCAAAACCAAATTAAACAACTCAGGGTTACGCTGCAACAGTATCATAATACGTGTGGAGGAGTATATGCAAATGCAACTCCTCCGCCATTCGCCCCATGGTGAAACAGGTCACAACTAGTGGGCCACCATTATACCCCTCTCTTAAAGAAGACAAAGAGCGATATGGGTTGTGAGAGGCAGGGTACAGGCACATTATGAGTCTGGACATAGTAGTCCCGGACTGGATAGTTGATCAGCATGATCCAGGTAATCATAGAGAGGTGCAACCAGTACGAACACACGCGACCACCATTACATATTATCCGGGACAAATAGTATGACCCTATTCCATTTGGCCCCAAGTATGGTTACAAATTCAGCATCACCATCAGCCACTGAGTGTGAGTGAAATGCATAGTATTATGAAGAGGCACCAGATCCAGTAAGGGAGGGACAGGAATTTATCAGATTCTTGAGGAGACAAGGTAGAATTTTTGGGTTCCATGCTGGTGATTACGATCATATTGTATGCTCGCTTCTGCCAAGGGCCATGTTGCCAACACTCGCACAGGGACATAGAACGTCGGCTTGGTCCTCAGGACAAGAATCGTGTGACCCAGCGACAGCAAATTACGAAATTGAGGGATTGTCACGACTTCCACCGAAGGTGGCTCCTCTCTCTGTTCGGGCGGTGCTCGGCGGTCGTCGTCGCCGGCCTACTAGCTGCCACCGATCCCATTTTCCTTTTCGTTTGTGTCTGTTTGTTTTTTCACACCCTTTAGTTGATTTCGATGGGTTTATATACACCCCGCTGCAGGCTAGGCTTTGTGCGGGATTATTTGTTGTGTATTTGCATGTTAGGGGTGGCGTGCCTGCACCACGGAGTTTCGTTTTATATTTTCGGTAAATGTTACCGTATGCTTACGAGACTTTGTTTGTGGAGTCGAGGTTTCTCCTCCGTGTGCAAAGTTTATCCCCTGTGGGTGGCGACTGTGTTTGTGCGTGTTTTCCCACTTGTTTGTATTGTGCCTTTGGGACCGCCTGATCAAACATTGTGTGCCACTGGAACTTCTCTGCTCTCCTGCTCCTGATTCCTACACCCCCCCTCCTACTAGGAAGCCTTGTTACAGGGATTCTTAACTACAGTTGGGAATGTATTGTTTCGACCAGATGCTAGTAAAATTAGTAACTGTACTCAGGGTACGAAAGAAGGAGTACGCGATTATGTGGATCGGATGGATGATGCATTGCATACTAACCTGACAACGGCAGATAGATATGATCAAAATGTAGGAATTTGTACGTATCAAAACGACTACTGCAAGGGTAGTAGATCAGTATTCTCACTGGGATGAAATAGTGCAAGCGGCGTTGAGAGTAGAATCTAATTCCATTTTCTCTGCAGCAATACGAGTGGTTAATGCTGCCACAGTGAAAGTCACTAACAGTGGGTTTGATGGCCAAGGAAAGATAAGGAAACAGAGAGGAAAGGGTAGCAACCCTGTGATAAGGCACAGGGGGTTAGCTCCCTGTTTTAGGTGTGGGGCTATTGGGCATTGGAAAAATGAGTGTAGGGTGGTACTGGAACCTGCTGCCTTAGAAGGAAATGCCGCCGTACAAGCGTTTGCATCTTTGTCAAAAGAGCAGCAGCAAACCCTCGTGAAAGCAGCGGGACAGGAACATTTTGCATAGCAGTACATGGCTTTTATGTTTTAATGGGAAGGAAGACCTAGGAGGTCACGTTTCACACAACTTTGTAATAGATACAGGCGCTCAAATATCACTGATTCCTTACAATGAAAAATTGGCTAAATTTGCGACAGGGAAAAGTATCACATTCAGCGGGGTAACAGGGGCACAATCTAAGGCAATACAATTATTACCTATGTCATTAAACATAGGACCAGTAACAATACCATTATCATTTTACATGGTGAAGGGGTTAACCTGTTATGGCTAGGGGGCAGTATTTACACGGCCGGATAAAAAACGTACCCGATTTAATCTGGTTACTACTCCTGCCCAGTAACTAGAATATGCATATAATTATTGGCTTTGGATAGAAAACACCCTAAAGTTTCTAAAACTGTTTGAATGGTGTCTGTGAGTATAACAGAACTCATATGGCAGGCAAAAACCTGAGAAGATTCTAACCAGGAAGTGGCCTGTCTGACAAGTGGTTGATCTTCTTGCCTGTGTTTATTGAAGACAGAGGATCTTAGCTGTAACGTGACACTTCCTATGGCTCCCATAGGCTCTCAGAGCCCGGGAAAAAGCTGAATGACGTAATTCAATGCCCAGGCTGAAACACACTAGCTCGTTTGGCAAGTGCTCTATCAGACGGCCATTAGACGAGGCTCGTGCATGAGGGGATAGCATGCTTTTACTTTTTCTCTCGTTGAATGTAAACAGGCTTTGCCGGTCGGAATATTATCGCTTTTTTATGAGAAAAGTGGCATAAAAATTGATTTTAAACAGCGGTTGACATGCTTCGAAGTACGGTAATGGAATATTTAGAATTTTTTTGTCACGAAATGCGCAATGCTCGTAACCCTTATTTACCCTTCGGATAGTGTCTTGAATGCACGAACAAAACGCCGCTGTTGGAACATAACTATGGATTATTTGGGACCAAACCAACATTTGTTATTGAAGTAGAAGTCCTGGGAGTGCATTCTGATGAAGAACAGCAAAGGTAATAACATTTTTCTTATAGTAAATCTGACTTTGGTGAATGCTAAACTTGCTGGGTGTCTAAATAGCTAGCCCTGTGATGCTGGGCTATCTACTTAGAATATTGCAAAATGTGCTTTCACCGAAAAGCTATTTTAAAATCGGACATATCGAGTGCATAGAGGAGTTCTGTATCTATAATTCTTAAAATAATTGTTATGTTTTTTGTGAACGTTTATCATGAGTAATTTAGTAAATTCACCGGAAGTGTTCGGTGGGAATGCTAGTCACATGCTAGTCACCTGCTAATGTAAAAAGCTGGTTTTTGATATAAATATGAACTTGATTGAACAGACATGCATGTATTGTATAACATAATGTCCTAAGATTGTCATCTGATGAAAATCATCAAAGGTTAGTGCTGCATTTAGCTGTGGTTTTGGTTTATGTGACATTATATGCTAGCTTGAAAAATGGGTGTCTGATTATTTCTGGCTGGGTACTCTGCTGACATAATCTAATGTTTTGCTTTCGTTGTAAAGCCTTTTTGAAATCGGACAGTGTGGTTAGATTAACAAGAGTCTTGTCTTTAAAATGCTGTAAAATAGTCATATGTTTGAGAAATTGAAGTAATAGCATTTCTAAGGTATTTGAATAACGCGCCACGGGATTCAACTGGCTGTTGAGTAGGTGGGACGATTTCTAGCGTCCCACCTAGCCCAGAGAGGTTAATCATAAGGCATACACCCCCGCCCTTCTTCTTACCAGAGAGATGCTTGTTTCTGTCGGCGCGATGCGGGAAAAAAACAGGTGGCTGTACCGACTCAGATAGCGTGTCTCGAGTGAGCCATGTTTCCGTGAAACAAAGAACGTTACAGTCTCGGATGTCTCTCTGGAATGCTACCCTTGCTCGGATTTCGTCGACCTTGTTGTCAAGAGACTGGACATTGGCGAGTAGTATGATCGGGAGCGGTGCGCGATGTGCCCGTCTACGGAGCCTGACCAGAAGACCGCTCCGTCTGCCCCTTCTTCTACGTCGTCGTTGTTTTGGGTCGCCGGCTGGGATCCGATCCATTGTCCTGGGTGGTAGGCCAAACAGAGGATCCGCTTCGGGAAAGCCGTATTCCTGGTCGTAATGTTGGTGAGTTGACGTTGCTCTTATATCCAATAGTTCCTCCCAACTGTATGTAATAAAACCTAAGATTACCTGGGGTAACAATGTAAGAAATAACACATAAAAAAAATAAAAATACTGCATAGTTTCCTAGGAACGTGAAGCGAGGCGGCCATCTCTGTCGGTGCCGGAAGTTCAGAAGAATGCACTGAACTGTCTGTTTAAATGACTAGCACACAGCTCAGACACCCATGCATTCCTGACAAGACATGCCACCAGAGGTTTCTTCACAGTCCCCAAGTCCAGAACAGACTATGCCAGGCCCAAAGAACTACATAGATCCATCACTACACGGAACTCGATTCTACACCAGGTAACTGATGCAAGCTGTAGAATCATATTTAAAAAAAACAGATAAAAATACACCTTTTGGAACAGCGGGGACTGTGAAGCAACACAAACATAGGCGCAGCAACATGCATACAGTGGTTGCTCCACTAAATGTTTTGCGATTATGCTGCGGTACTTAGAGGTTTAGTACGGTACCCTGAGTCACCACTTAATTGCTCCAGACCAGCGCAAGGGGGAGTTAGAGCACTGATTATGCTTTTGGGTCCTACTGTGTCTCTAACTGACAATGAATGGGCGACATAAACCTAAAATGGAGCTGGAGCAAAAAGCAGACGTTTTACGTGCCCCCAACAGATTGCGTTTTTTTGCTATTTTACCTGCGTTGTTTGTAACTTTTTTAAAACTATTTTGTACATAATGTTAACGCTACCGTCTCTTATGACTGAAAATAACTTCTAGACATCAGGACTGCGATAACTCACCACGGACTAGCAGAATCCTTTTTTTCTTTCACGACTCTGACGAACCCGATGCGGAGGATATACGGCACCCTCAGGAACAGGCCCTGACCCCAGTGATCTGCGTGAAGAGGAGGCGGAGAAAGAGAGGCCGGAGGGCGAGCTGCCTTCTGAGGTGTAGGAGCCGGTCGAATAAACCCCTACTCCCCTCAATTCTGCTCGCAAACATACAATCTTTGGACAATAAAACTGACAAGTTATTGGGAAGATTAAACTACCAACGGGACATTAAAAACTGTAACATCTTATGCTTCACAGAGTCGTGGCTAAACGATGACAATATCAACATACAGCTGGCTGGTTATATGATGTACCAGCAGGATAGAACAGCGACGTCTGGTAAGACAAGGGGCGGCGGTCTATGTATTTTTGTAAACAACAGCTGGTGCACGATATCTAAGGAAGTCTCGAGCCATTGCTCGCCTGAAGCTGCAGACCACATTACCTACCGAAAGAGTTTTAATCTATATTATTTGTAGCTGTTTACATACCACCACAGTCAGAGGCTGGCACCAAGATAGCATTGAATGAGCTGAATTCCGCCATAAGCAAACAAGAAAACACTCACCCAGAGGCGGTGCTCCTAGTAGCCGGGGACTTTAATGCTGGCAAACTTAAATCAGTTTTACCTCATTTCTATCAATAGGCTAATGTACAACCAGAGGGAAAAGAACTCTGGACCACCTATACTCCACACACAGAGATGCATACAAAGCTCTCCCTCACCCTCCATTTGGCAAATCTGACCATAATTCTATCCTCCTGATTCCTGCTTACAAGCAAAAATTAAAGCAGGAAGCACCAGTGACTAGATCAATAAAAAAGTGGTCAGATGAAGCAGATGCTAAGCTACAGGACTGTTTTGCTAGCACTGGAATATGTGCCAGGATTCTTCCGATGGCATTGAGGAGTACAACATATCTGTCATTGGCTTCATCAATAAGTACATCGATGATGTCATCCCCACATTGACCGTACGTACAATACATACCCCAACCAGAAACAATGGATTACAGGCAGCATCTGCACTGAGCTAAAGGCTAGAGCTGCTGCTTTCAAGGAGTGGGACTCTAACCCGGAAGCTTATAAGAAATCCCGCTATGCCCTCCGACGAGCCATCAAACAAGCAAAGCGTCAATACAGGACTAAGATCGAATCGTACTACACCGGCTCTGACACTCATCGGATGTAGCAGGGCCTGCAAACCATTACAGACTACAAAGGGAAGCACAGCCGAGAGCTGCCCAGTGACACAAGCCTACCGGACGAGCTAAACTACTTCTATGTTCGCTTCGAGGCAAATGGAACATGCATGAGAGCACCAGCTGTACCGGAAGACTGTGTGATCACAGTCTCCGCAGCCGATGAGAGTAAGACCTTTAGACAGGTCAACATTCACAAGGCCACAGGGCCAGACTAATTACCAGGACGTATACTGCGAGCATGCGCTGACCAACTAGCAAGTGTCTTCACTGACATTTTCAACCTCTCCCTGTCTGAGTCTGTAATACCCTGAGGAAGGCACAGTGATGCCGAAACGTTGGTAAATACCTATTATATTGCTGTGAGATTACACATGGTGTGTGCGACTTTCTTTATTATGATAGTTTATAGTTTATTCGTCAGCACCTCCACACAAACTATTATTCTGGGTGTGCGCCAGCTCATGTTTTTTTATCGAGTCCGTAATACCAACATGTTTTAAGCAGACCACCATAGTGCCTGTGCCCAAGAACACTAAGGTAACCTGCCTAAATGACTACCGACCAGTAGCACTCATGTCTGTAGCCATGAAGTGCTTTGAAAGGCTGGTCATGGCTCACATCAACACCATCATCCCAGAAACCCTAGACCCACTCCAATTTGCATACCTCCCCAACAAATCCACAGATGATGCAGTCTCTATTGCACTCCACACTGCCCTTTCCCAACTGGACAGAAGGAATACCTATGTGAGAATGCTGTTCATTGACTACAGCTCAGTGTTCAACATCATAGTGCCCCCAAAACTCATGAATAAGCTAAGGACAGCAACTGGATCCTGAACTGCCTGACGGGCCGCCCCCAGTTGGTAAGGGTAGGTAACAACACATCTGCCACGCTGATCCTCAACACAGGGGCCCCTCAGGGGTGCGTAATGAGCCCACTCCTATACTCCCTGTTCACTCATGACTGCACGGCCAGGCAAGACACCATCACCATCTTTAAATTTGCCGATGACACAACAGCGGTAGGCTTAATCACAGAAATCAACGAGACAGCCTATAGGGAGGAGGTCAGAGAGACCTGTCTGTGTGGTGCCAGGACAACAACCTCTCCCTCAATGTGATCAAGACAAAGGAGATGATTGTGGACTAGAGGAAAAAGAGGACCGAGCACGCCCCCATTCTCATCGACGGGGCTGCAGTGGAGCAGGTTGAGAGCTACAAGTTCCTTGGTGTCCACATCACCAACAAACTAACATGGTCCAAGCACACCATGACAGTAGAGGTCGACCGATTATGATTTTTCAACGCCGATACCGATACCGGTTATTGGATGACCAAAAAAAAGCCGATACCGATTAATCGCCCGATTTTTTTGAATTGTTTTTTGTAATAATGACAATTACAACAATACTGAATGAACACTTATTTTAACTTAATATAATACATCAATAAAATCAATTTAGCCTCAAACAAATATTGAAACATGTTCAATTTGGTTTAAATAATGCAAAAACAAAGTGTTGGAGAAGAAAGTAAAAGTGCAATATGTGCCATGTAAGAAAGCTAATGTTTAAGTGCCTTGCTCAGAACATGAGAACATATGAAAGCTGGTGGTTCCTTTTAACCTCTGGACGGGCTCCAGCGAAAAATCCTATCGCCATTAGCATAACGAAATTTAATATATATATTTTTTCAAATATAGGACTATGTTATATCATTTTATAGATCCACCTCTCCTGAATCGAACCACGTTGTCCGATTTCAAAAAGGCTTTACAGCAAAAGCAAAACATTAGATTATGTTAGAGGAGTATATCGTAAAAGTAGCCACATAGCCATTTTCCGACCAACCACATGCATCACAAATAACCAAAAAACAGCTAAATGCAGCACTAACCTTTGACAATCTTCATCAGATGACACTCCTAGGACATCATGTTACACAATACATGCATTCTTTTGTTCGATAAAGTTCATATTTATATATAAAAACAGCATTTTACATCGGCACGTGACGTTGACTAACTATTTTCCCTCAAATGCATCCGGTGAAACAGCGCTACAATTTACTAAATTACTATTCGAAAACATCTTTAAAATGTAATATTGTCATTCTAAGATTTATAGATGAATATCTCTTGAAAGCACCTGTAATGCCATATTTAAAAATAACTTTACTGGGTAATCACACTTTGCGATAAAAGGGGATGCGATACTCAGAAAAATAGGCTACCGTTACAGGTCAGCGCCATCTTGGAACAATCGCATATCAAATCTACTCTTGTATACTATTGTCAATAATCCCTTACCTTTGATTATCTTCAACAGAAAGCACTTCCAGGAATTCCCAGGTCCACAACAAATGTATTTTAGTTCGAAAAAGTTAATCCTTTATGTTCCAATAGCTTGTTCTTGTTAGCGCGTTCTGAAGGCTGCTCCAAAAGTTCCGTCGACCGCGGGACTCCTCTTTCAATAAAATGCATTTTTTTTTTATTTAGGTTCGTTCAAACATGTCAAACGTTGTATAACATAAATCTTTAGGGCCTTTTTCAACCAGAGCTCCAATAACATTCAAGGGGGACGGTTGCATTGTCTTTCAAAACGTTTCGAAAGGGGAGGGTAGCCAGGGGCGCCGGCGTCATAATGGCGATGGCCCTCCTCATGTGACCACGTTCCACAGACTCTCATTGTGTCAGTTCTCACAGTAGAAGGCTCAAACCACTTTGTAAAGACTGGGGACATCTAGTGGAAGCAATAGGAAGTGCTCAATGAACCATTGCTCACTGTGTGATTTATAGGCAAAGTGATGAAGCTGAGTCCGCAATTCAGAATTCCACTTCCTGTTACGATCTGTCTCGGGGTTTTGACTGCCATATGAGTTCTGTTATACTCACAGACACCATTCGAACAGTTTTAGAAACTTTAGGGTGTTTTCTATCCACAAGTATTAATTATATGCATATCCTAGCTTCTGCGTTTGAGTAGGAGGGCGTTTAAAATGGGCACGAATTTTTTTCAAAAATCGCTGTAGCGCCCCCTATCCTAGGCGACCGTCAAGAGGTTAACATGAGTCTTCAATATTCCCAGGTAAGAAGTTTTAGGTTGTAGTTATTATAGGAATTATAGGACTATTTCTCTCTATACGATTTGTATTTCATATACCTTTGACGTTCTTAAAGGCACTTTAGTATTGCCAGTGTAACAGTATAGCTTCCGTCCCTCTCCTCGCTCCTACCTGGGCTCGAACCAGGAACACATTGACAACAGCCACCCTCAAAGCAGCGTTACCCATGCAGAGCAAGGGGAACAACTACTCCAAGTCTCAGAGCGAGTGACGTTTGAAACGCTCTTAGCTTTCACCCCGCTAACTAGCTAGCTTGAAGCATTGCTAAGAGCTGCTGGCAAAACACACGAAAGTGCTGTTTGAATGAATGCTTACAAGCCTGCTGGTGCCTACCACCGCTCAGTCAGACTGCTCTATCAAATCATAAACTTAATTATAATATAATAAACACACAGAAATACAAGCCTTAGGTCATTAATATTGTCAAATCCGTAAACTATCATCTCGAAAACAAAACGTTTTTTTCTTTCAGTGAAATACGGAACCGTTCTGTATTTTATCTAACGGGTGGCATCCCTAAGTCTAAATATTCATGTTACATTGCACAACCTTCAATTGTATATCATAATTACGTAAAATTCTGGCAAATTAGTTCGCAACGAGCCAGGCGGCCCAAACTGTTGCATATACCCTGACACTGCGTGCAATGAACGCAAGAGAAGTGACACAATTTCACCTGGTTAATATTGCCTGCTAACCTGGATTTCTTTTAGCTAAATATACAGGTTTATAAAAATGTATACTTGTGTATTGACTTTAAGAAAGACATTGATGTTTATGGTTAGGTACACGTTGGAGCAATGACAGTCCTTTTTCGCGAATGCGCACCGCATCGATTATATGCAACGCAGGACAGGCTAGATAAACTAGTAATATCATCAACCATGTGTAGTTAACTAGTGATTATGATTGATTGATTGTTTTTTATAAGATAAGTTTAATGCTAGCTAGCAACTTACCTTGGCTTCTTACTGCATTTGCGTAACAGGCAGGCTCCTCGTGGAGTGCAATGTAAAGCAGGTGGTTAGAGCGTTGGACTAGTTAACCGTAAGGTTGCAAGATTGAATCCCCGAGCTGACAAGGTAAAATCTGTTGTTCTGCCCCTGAACAAGGCAGTTAACCCACCGTTCCTAGGCTGTCATTGAAAATAAGAATGTGTTCTTAACTGACTTGCCTAGTTAAATAAAGGTGTAAAAAAAGGCAAATCGGTGTCCAAAAATACCGATTACCGATTGTTATGAGAACTTGAAATCGGCACCAATTAATCGGCCATTCCGATTAATCGGTCGACCTCTACATGACAGTCGTGAAGCAGGCATGACAAAACCTATTCCCCCTCAGGAGACTGAAAAGATTTGGCATGGGTCCTCAGATCCTCAAAAGGTTCTATAGCTGCACTATCGAGAGCATCCTGACTGTCTGGTATGGCAACTGCTCTGCCTCCGACCGCAAGGCACTATAGAGGGTAGTGCGAACGGCCCAGTACATCACTGGGGCCGAGCTTCCTGCCATCCAGGACCTCTATATCAGGCGGTGTCAGAGGAAGGCCCTGAAAATTGTGAAAGACTCCAGCCACCCTAGTCATAGACTGTTCTCTCTGCTACCATACAGCATGCGGTACCGGAGCACCAAGTCCAGGTCCAAGAGGCTTCTAAACAGCTTCTACCCCCAAGCCATACGACTCCTGAACATCTAGTCAAATGGCTACCCGGACTATTCACATTGCCTCCCCACACCACTGCCTCTCTCTGCTGTCATCTATGCATAGTCACTTTAATTAACTCTACCTACATGTACATACTACCTGAACTAACCGGTGCCCCCGCACATTTACTCTTTTCCGGCACCCCCCTGTATTTTTTTGTTATTTTTTACTGCTCCACTTCAATTACTTGTTACTTTCATCTCTTATTCTTATCTGTATTTTTTGAAACTGCACTCTAGGTTAGGGGCTCATCAGTAAGCATTTCACTGTAATGTCTACACCTGTTGTATTCAGCGTATGAGACTAATAACATTTTATTTGAAATAGAAACTGATAATTGTGCATGACTTCAGTATTACTTACTAAAACTGTTGTTACAAAACATGCTAATGTAAAAAGCTAGTTTTTGATATAAATATGAACTTGATTGAACAAAACATGCATGTATTGTATAACATAATGTCCTAGGAGTGTCATCTGATGAAGATCATCAAAGGTTAGTGCTGCATTTAGCTGTGGTTTGGGTTTATGTGACATTATATGCTAGCTTGAAAAATGGGTGTCTGATTATTTCTGGCTGGGTACTCTGCTGACATAATCTAATGTTTTGCTTTTTAATTTATTTTACTCTTACTGTAGTAGTATAGTCCACTCCCGACCAGTCACGTTATAAAGTGCTCGAGTGGCGTAATGGTCTAAGACACTGCATAGACAGTGCAAGCTGTGCTGCTACAGATGCTGGTTCAATACTGTGCTGACTGGAAGACTCATGAGATGACTGTAGGTTTTTGGTTTCTCTCCCTCTAAAAACAGAATTAAATAATTCTTAATAACAAACTGGCTTTATTTAGAAATTAGTAACAATGTCTCACCCCATGTTCAAGAATGGCCTTTCTCTCGCTCATTTTACGTTATTTTAAAACAAATCATCTCCAAAATATTGTTAAACAAAGCGATTATTATTATTATTATTATAGAATTATATAAAAGTCCCTTGGATATTCTCACAGATATATTATTAACCCTGTTATTAGCAGGACAATATATATTGGTCATATTGGTCATGGCTCCCGAGTGGTGCACAATGGGATCGCCTTGCAGTTCTCCAGCTGTATCCACTGAAAGGTTCAAGGCACGAGGGCAGGGGATGGGCCGCAGAGCCGCGCACAGAAGACGGACCTAGCCCATGGGGAACAGAGGAGGAGGAGACCCCGCCACACTGGGTAGCACAGAGCAACACTTGCACTAATAATGGCGCTAACTAGGGAAACGTTCCTTCTGTTCTTAGTGCCAGTCTGCACGTTCAAACCAAAAAAATGTAACTAATAATGGCATCTTAATGCTTTCGTTAATAAAATAATGATGAAAATACTATTTAAAAATGAAGATATTTATTTAGTTATGGATCCATAACGAATTACTGTGGGAATAAATATCACTGAATTACAGAAATATTGGAACAAAGTTGTCTAATGAAGGTAGAGAAATTGTTGCTTAGTGGAAAATACTCTTTCAAACGCCATTATGCCTATTAGCAGGTAGCTGGACAATAGACTTGCCTAGAAGGAGTGTAGGGGGAGAATTCTATCGTGAAATGTATTTCTAAGTTAGGTTGGCTGTATCACAACCGGCCGTGATTGGTTGCAATTTCAGTTTAATCCACATAAAAAGACAAAACCAATAAAATTAAATAACCTCCAAAATATTGTTATATATTATCAAGTTGATGGCACAGTCATACAGCCTGGCACCTACATAAAGCTGAGTGACTCACTCATTCGTAGCTTTGGATCAAAATAAGTAAGTACCAACATTCTTTCTGATAGTCTTTAATAAAGAAATGTTTTGATTATCCTGACCTGGACACCATGTACAGTATTATAATAGCCCATTATGAGCTATTAGCAAGGGGGTGGGGTTATATCTTGCCTGGTTGGCCTTGTCCGGGGGTATAGTCGGACAGGGCCACAGTGTCTCCCGACCCCTCCTGTCTCAGCCTCCAGTGGGCTAGGGTCAGTCTGTTATATCTGGAGTATTTATCATGTCTTATCCAGTGTCCTGTGTGATTTTAAGTATGCTCCCTCTAATTCTCTCTCTCTTTCTCTCTCTTTCTCTCTCTCTCTCTCTCTCTCTCTCTCTCTCTCTCTGAGCCCAAGGACCATGCCTCAGGAGTACCTGGCCTGATGACTCCTTGCTGTCCCCAGTCCACCTGGTCGTGCTGCTGCTCCAGTTTCAACTGTTCCGCCTGCGGCTATGGAACCTTGACCTGCACTACCCTGTCCCGGACATGCTGTTTTCGACTCTCTCTCTCTACCGCACCTGCTGTCTCTAACTGAATGATCGGCTATGAAAAGTCAACTGACATTTACTCCTGAGGTGCTGACCTGTTGCACCCTCTACAACCACTGTGATTATTATTATTTGACCCTGCTGGTCATCTATGAACATTTGAACATCTTGGCCATGTTCTGTTATAATCTCTTGAATATACCTTTACCAACACCTCTCTGTATTTTGATACTTTGTGGATGGGGCCTACCCAGTGGTGCAGCTGTCTAAGTCACTGCATTGCAATAAAAAATGCGTTACTACAGATACTCACATCGACCGCCACTGGGAGACCCATGAGGCGGCTTTTGGTTTTAATTTAGAATCCTTCAATCCTCTAAATGTAATTATTGGCGGAAAGTCACATCATATTTTTCGATATACAGTGGGCCTACCGTAGGCAACATGAGTCTCACTAGTGTTGAGTAACGTTCTGTTAAAAGTGGTGTAGGTCTTATTTATTTAAAGAGCATATTGAAGTTAGAAGCAATAGGATTTTAAGCAATAGCCTACAACTATTTTAGCACTGTTTCGGACTGCTCTGAGACAAGCATGAGATTTTAATTTTCACTAAATCTCCATTTGGGTATTGGTTAAACTACAATTAGAAATGTTATGCTCTTAGTGTAACCTTTATTTAACTAGGCAAGTCAGTCAAGAACAAATTCTTATTTATAAGGACAGGCTACACCTTCCTCCCCGTCGGGGAATTGAACCCCGGTCTCCCGCGTGCCCGCACAACACGGGGATTCTTTAGCTAAATAGCCAAGTACTGTAGCCTACTCCCGACCCTCATGTTGTACAGTGCCATATTTTCCGTTCCATCCTAATGGAAACCCAGAGGGTTTTTTGTTTTTCTTGGAATAGAAACACCATAATATTGAGTAAAATTAATTAAGCAACATTTCTTAAAATCAGTTCCCATGTTACAAAAAAAGGTTTTAAATTCTCTAGTACAGCCACTATTGAAGTCTATCAAATGTTTCTCAAAGATGCCCTTTGGTGGTCAAACTAGCTCTAACTAGCATTAATGGTACTAGTGGTTGGCACTTAAATAACGTGCCATAGAATTCTGCAGCAGTACGCTGAAACTTTTAAAGGACAAACCACTGTACACACACATGATAACATACGCGCTATACACACACATGGATTTTGTGTTGTAGATATGTGGTAGTGGATTAGGGGCCTGAGGGCACACACCTAGTGTATTGTGACATCTGTTATGAATGTATTGTAAGGTTTTTAAAATTGTATACTTGCCTTAATTTTGCCGGACCCAAGGAAGAGCAGCTGCTGCCTTGGCAACAGCTAATGGGGATCCATAATAAATACAAATACAAAAGCTCAAGATTGAATTAAATCAATCTTTCAGAAAAAAGTTAAATCCAGTGATTGACAAATCTCCAGTTAATCTAGTGGGCCAATTAGATTCCCTGAAACTGACTGACTGAGAAGGACATCGACTGACCCCAACCCAGCTCAGCAGGCGGAGCCCACAGATGGTTTACACTGTATTGTGTACAGACACAATACAGACAAACACACAGAGACATCAGACACACAACCGGCTGTGTGTTGACTGACTCAGTGAGTCTCAGTTCAGGGGTGTCATGGCTGTCTAAAATATCTCGAATTAAGGTTGAGAGAGAGAGGGGGAGAGAGACAGAGGGGAGAGAGAGTGAGGGTGGAGAAAGAGTGATAGGCAGAGAGCGAAAGGGTTGCCATCCCTCCTTCCACACATCCTGGCCACCTCCTGTTTCTTGTTTCCCCCTGCTGTGTAGACTGATCGTGCTTCCAGGCCAAAGCTGTGCACTCCGCTGATCAAAGATGCAGCAGTGACTGACACACCTCCTGACAAAAACAAACATCCTGACAGGAACACACCTCCCTCTCTCTCTCTCTCTCTCTCTCTCTCTCTCTCTCTCTCACCTCCTGACAAAAACAAACATCCTGACAGGAACACACCTCTCTCTCTCTCTCTCTCTCTCTCTTCCCCTGTCTCTCCCCCTCTCTCTCTTCCCCTCTCTCTCTCTCTCTCTCTCTCTCCCTTTCTCTCTCTCTCTCTTCCCCTGTCTCTCCCCTCTCTCTCTCTCTCTCTCTCTCTCTCTCTCTTCCCCTGTCTCTCCCTCTCTCTCTCTCTCTCTCTCTCTCTCTCTCTCTCTCTCTCTCTCTCTTGCCCAACCTGGGGACTCCAGGCACTCTGAGGTGTTTCAGACAGAACAACAGTGGGGGTCTGCAACTCAGTAGATATCAGCCTCTGGCTTTGGTGTTCAAAACACATTCTCTGAATACAGGTGTTTTCTTAGGATGAAAACAGATTTGAAAGAGAAAGAATGAAAGTAAAGCTTGATTTTCCCCAGGCTTTGTAGCTTTAAACTAAGCTTGTGGTCTGAGATTTCAAGGATCCGATATCATTACTGAACTGTAAGCAATGGGAACAAGCTGCTTTAGTTTGAGGTCACAGTAAAGATATGACATAGTGCTCTGATTACATAAAATAACTTGTAAGTAAGCATTTTGTTTTATGCTGTATACCATGTGTATCCCGTACATACGACTAATACAATTTGAAACTGAAACTTGAAACATACAGAAACAAGATAAGAGAACCCGAATGAGCAATATATCAACTGTTCAGTATTTAGATTATATTTCAAGCAGCAACGGGCGTTAAGGTAGCCTGGTCCCAGATCTGTTTATGCTGTCTTGCCAACTACTTGTCACTCATTACCAAGTCAAACATGTTTGGCTTAACAATTCCATAGCGAAAAAGAGAGCCGAAACATATTGGCAGGAGCCAACGACATTTCCCAGACGCACCTCATTAGAAAATCAGTTATCTTCCTATCCAAACCTCACCAAAATTAACTGCTCGTGGCTCAGTCTCATTTGAATTAATTACTAATCCTGCAGTTCTGTACATCTCAGCGTGGTCTTACAGAGAGGGTTGACAAGGGCTGACTACGAGGCCTAATTTGACAACAAACCCTGGTGAAACAGCAACCCTGAAGAAACAGAAAACTCTGGTGAAACAGCAAACCCTGGTGAAATTATTCAATTATTCAAATTACTTAGAGCATAGGAAGAGGTTGCACCTGACCGTTCGACTGAAACCACACTATTTATGCTATGCTAGCAATCAAGAGGAAACTGAATGAATGACTCAAAAACTCCCCAGCTTATGCTCTCCAAATGGACGTTAGCTGTGAGGCCCGTGATGCCCATGATGCCCATGCATTGACCTTTGTGTGCGTTACATGTCGAGGGATGCTATTCACGAGGACATATTGTTCTGTCTCATGATTCTCGAGCATGAAACAGAACAGGGGATGTACAGTGTGCTGCGTGACTATATTGACAAAAAACAGATTCCATGGGATCGAATGGTGGGCTTTTGCACAGATGGGGCTCCATCTATGGCAGGACGGCGGGCAGGCCTCTGCACTCTAGTTATGAACGTGTCTCCCTCTGACACATTGTATGTTACACCAAGAGCAACTGGCAGCAAAAGAGCTGAGCATAGAACTCGGAGATACACTGAGTATACAAAACATTAAGAACATTGCCTGTCCAGGTGAATCGAGGTCAAAGTTGTGATCCTTTATTGATATCACTTGTTAAATACACTTCAATCAGTGTAGATGAAGGGGAGGAGACATGGTACATGGGCAAGACAAAATATTTAAGTGCCTTTGAACGGGGTACAGTAGCTGTATACTGCAGCAGGTAACTTCGATTGTAAACTACATTAAACCACATCCACTGCGCGCACGTGTCTTCTAAACTATGTGGAGATATGAGATAAGAGCATGACAATGTTCTATTTCACAGGCTTGGTGGTTATCGAGGGGGAGTGTTAGATCTTTCGCATTGATAGAGGAACTTTTGTCTTTCACAATGGATGTAAAAAAACAGACTTGGTTGACTTTCTGTGTAATGAACCTTTGTAACAGATATATTTAGTAAACTGAACGAACTGAATGCAAGCATGCAGGGGAAATACAAAAACATTCCACAGATAAGTAGATCTCTGAAAATGAATGCCATGTTCAAAACAACTGGGAACTCAGAACTGGGAAGTCGGCAACTTTCGACTTCAGTGCGTTCAAGAAAACGGGGAACTCATAAATAAACGAGCTAAGACAGGGAAAAATAGTTTTGAACTGTCATCCAACTCGGGAACTCAGGTCTCTTTCTAGAGCTCCGACTTTCCGACCTGAAGATCACTGACGTCATAATTTGACCTTGTATTTTTCAGAATTCCCAGTTGTCTTGAAAGCACCATAAAACTGATGGTACCCTTCGCCAGCTCATATCTGTGTGAAGATTCAGTCAGTGCCCTTGTCAGCATTAAAACCAAATATTGATCCAGGTTGGATGGGACAGCAGAGACGAGGTGCGCACTATCGACAACGCCCCTGACTTTGAGAAGCTCTGACACTACATGCATTAAGCACACCCATCTCATTAGTGGTGGTGAGATTAGAGACATTATGTCAGACTCTTTGCAATTGGCTGTCATAGCCCCACATTAAAAGTATGTGATGGTGAGTTTAGAAGACAATCAGAAATACTGTTTTAATGCTTTTCAATTGACTGCCATAGCACCAAATAAAAAGCTAACATTTGCTGCTAATTACATAATGGTTGGGGTCATGAGAATTTCAAGATGTCAAAATGGGGATGTGGGCCAAAAAAGTTTGGGAACCCCTGATGTAAGAAATAAGGTGCCATTTGGGACACAGGCAGTCTGTGGCTGGGTAGAGGAGCGGCTTAGTTTGGGTTTAGTCTCACTCAACAGGAGGTGGGTCTACGTCTACCAACTCTTTGAGTTCCACAGAGCATCAGCACATTCTAGGGTGCTTCTCAGTCGTTCACATGTTCCGTTCTCAGACTTCACATACACTTCTTCACACATACACTTTCACACAATAAACACCCGCACACACACACACACACACACACACACACACACACACACACACACACACACACACACACTCAGCAGTCCCATATACCAGTCTAACAATTAATGCCACATCCTATGGCTAGACAGACAGTGGTAGTTCTTTCCACAGACTCTACAACCCATCAGGGAAAAGATCACCTTAAAGTTTTTACTTTAAAAGCTTCCATCTGGATACACACACACACACACACACACACACACACACACACACACTCAGCAGTCCCATATACCAGTCTAACAATTAATGCCACATCCTATGGCTAGACAGACAGTGGTAGTTCTTTCCACAGACTCTACAACCCATCAGGGAAAAGATCACCTTAAAGTTTTTACTTTAAAAGCTTCCATCTGGATACACACACACACACACACACACACACACACACACACACACACACACACACACACACACACACACACACACACACACACACACACACACACACACACACACACACACACTTCATATTTACATAGCTTTAATTCACTTTCAAATTAAAGCCCCTTAGACTATTCCTGAGAATAATTCAACAGAGGCTGCATCCCAATGGCACCCTATTGTTAACATCGTGCAATACTTTTGACCAGGGCACTATGTAGGGGATAGGGTTCAATTTGTCAGGCTGCCAGAGAGAGGCGTTCCAAAACAACAAAGACGTTCATGGTCTGCCTTAGTTAAAACTTAAAACGCTCAGGTGTGGTCTTCCTAGCCAGCCATGTAAATTCAATGCTATTGTTGAGTTACAGTGGCAAGAAAAAGTATGTGAACCTTTTGGAATTACCTGATTTCTGTATAAATTGATCATAACATTTGATCTGATCTTCATCTAAGTCACAACAACAGACAAACACAGTTTGCTTAAACTAATAAAACACCAATTATTGTATTTTTCTTGTCTATATTGAATACATCATTTAAACATTCACAGTGTAGGTTGGAAAAAGTATGTGAACCCCTTGGCTAATGACTTCTCCAAAAGCTAACTGGAGCCAGGAGTCAGCTAACCTGGAGTCCAATCAATGAGACAAGATTGGAGATGTTGGTTAGAGCTGCCCTGCCCTATAAAAAACACTCACAACATTTGCATTTGCTATTCACAAGAAGCATTTCCTTATGTGAATCATGCCTCAAACAAAAGAGATCTCAGAAGATCTAAAATTACGAATTGTTGACTTGCATAAAGCAGGAAAGGGTTACAAAAGTATCTCTAAAAGCCTTGATGTTCATCAGTCCATGGTAAGACAAATTGTCTATAAATGGATAAAGTTCAGCACTGTTGCTGCTCTCCCTAGGAGTGGCCGTCCTTTAAAGAAGACTGCAAGAGCACAGCGCAGAATGCTCAATGAGGTTAAGAAGAATCCTACAGTGTCAGCTAAAGACTTACAGAAATCTCTGGAACATGCTAACATCTCTGTTGACGAGTCTAGGATACGTAGAACACTAAACAAGAATGGTGTTCATGGGCGGACACTACGGAAGAAGCCACTGCTGTCCAAAAAAAACATTGCTGCACGTTTGAAGTTCACAAAAGAGCGCCTGGATGTTCCACAGCGCTACTGGCAAAATATTCTGTGGACAGATAAAACTAAAGTTGAGTTGTTTGGAAGGAATACACAACACTATGTGTGGAGAAAAAAAGGCACAGCACACCAACATCAAAACCTCATCCCAACTGTAAAGTATGGTGGAGGGAGCATCATGGTTTGGGGCTGCTTTGCTGCCACAGGGCCTGGACAGCTTGCTATCATCGACGGAAAAATGAATCCCCATGTTTATCAATACATGTTGCAGGAGAATGTAAGACTATCTGTCCGCCAATTGAAGCTCAACAGAAGTTGGTTGATGCAACAGGACAACATCCCAAAAGACAGAAGTAAATCAACAACAGAATGGCTTCAACAGAAGAAAATGCGCCTTCTGGAGTGGCCCAGTCAGAGTCCTGACCTCAACCCGATTGAGATGATGTGGCATGACCTCAAGAGATAGGTTCACACCAGACATCCCAAGAATATTGCTGAACTGAAACAGTTCTGTAAAGAAGAATGGTCCAAAATTCCTCCTAACTGTTGTGCATGTCGGATCCGCAACTACAGAAAACGTTTGGTTGAGGTTATTGCTGCCAAAGGAGGGTCAACCAGTTATTAAATCTAAGGGTTCACATACTTTTTCCACCCTGCACTGTGAATGGTTACACTGTGTGTTCAATAAAGACATGAAAATTAATACTTGTTAGTGTGTTATTAGTTTAAGCAGACTGTGTTTGTCTATTGTTGTGACTTAGATGAAGATCAGATGAAGTTATATGACCAATTTATGCAGAAATCCAGGTAATTCCAAAGGGTTCACATACTTTTTCTTGCCACTGTATGTAAACTGCCTCTGCTCCTCTGCGATGAGGATCTTGAGGTGTTTTGCTGGTGAATTATCATGTTGATTGCTCCATTAGAGGAGCCCCCCCCCCTCTTTATTTATACCACTAATCTCCTTTTCAGTCACAGTTTAACGAGGAGAAAACTCTCTCCTCTGTGTCGGCAAGGTGAACAACCAGACACAAGGAAGTTACATGTTTTATAAAGGACTCATTAGGAATGGAGAAGGTTGGTACCGACATCGGTCCAGGTAAAGTAATAAAAGCAATATGGACTCTTTCATAAGCTGCATATCTTATCAGTATGAGTCTGTGATTTAGAATAGGACTGATTATAAAATATACACTGCTCCAAAAAATAAAGGGAACACTTAAACAACACATCCTAGATCTGAATGAAAGAAATATTCTTATTAAATGCTTTTTTCTTTACATAGTTGAATGTGCTGACAACAAAATCACACAAAAATAATCAATGTAAATCCAATTTATCAACCCATGGAGGTCTGGATTTGGAGTCACACTCAAAATTTAAAGTGGAAAACCACACTACAGGCTGATCCAACTTTGATGTAATGTCCTTAAAACAAGTCAAAATGAGGCTCAGTAGTGTGTGTGGTCTCCACGTGCCTGTATGACCTCCCTACAACGCCTGGGCATGCTCCTGATGAGGTGGCGGATGGTCTCCTGAGGGATCTCCTCCCAGACCTGGACTAAAGCATCCGCCAACTCCTGGACAGTCTGTGGTGCAACGTGGCGTTGGTGGATGGAGCGAGACATGATGTCCCAGATGTGCTCAATTGGATTCAGGTCTGGGGAACGGGCGGGCCAGTCCATAGCATCAATGCCTTCCTCTTGCAGGAACTGCTGACACACTCCAGCCACATGAGGTCTAGCATTGTCTTGCATTAGGAGGAACCCAGGGCCAACCGCACCAGCATATGGTCTCACAAGGGGTCTGAAGATCTCATCTCAGTACCTAATGGCAGTCAGGCTACCTCTGGTGAGCACATGGAGGGCTGTGCGGCCCCCCAAAGAAATGCCACCCCACACCATGACTGACCCACCGCCAAACCGGTCATGCTGGAGGATGTTGCAGGCAGCAGAACATTCTCCACGGCGTCTCCAGACTCTGTCACGTCTGTCACATGCTCAGTGTGAACCTGTTTTCATCTGTGAAGAGCACAGGGCGCCAGTGGTGAATTTGCCAATCTTGGTGTTCTCTGGCAAATGCCAAACGTCCTGCACAGTGTTGGGCTGTAAGCACAACCCCCACCTGTGGACGTCGGGCCCTCATACCACCCTCATGGAGTCTGTTTCTGACCGTTTGAGCAGACACATGCACATTTGTGGCCTGCTGGAGGTCATTTTGCAGGGCTCTGGCAGTGCTCCTCCTGCTCCTCCTTGCACAAAGGCGGAGGTAGCGGTCTAGCTGCTGGGTTGTTGCCCTCCTACGGCCTCCTCCACGTCTCCTGATGTACTGGCCTGTCTCCTGGTAGCGCCTCCATGCTCTGGACACTACACTGACAGACACAGCAAACCTTCTTGCCACAGCTCGCATTGATGTGCCATCCTGGATGAGCTGCACTACCTGAGCCACTTGTGTGGGTTGTAGACTCCGTCTCATGCTACCACTAGAGTGAAAGCACCGCCAGCATTCAAAAGTGACCAAACATCAGCCAGGAAGCATAGGAACTGAGAAGTGGTCTGTGGTCCCCACCTGCAGAACCACTCCTTTATTGGGGGTGTCTTGCTAATTGCCTATAATTTCCACCTGTTGTCTGTTCCATTTGCACAACAGCATGTGAAATGTATTGTCAATCAGTGTTGCTTCCTAAGTGGACAGTTTGATTTCACAGAAGTGTGATTGACTTGGAGTTACATGTTGTTTAAGTGTGTTGTTTAAGTGTTCCCTTTATTTTTTTGAGCAGTATATATTATCTTTGGTTTGTAGGTCTGTTGATAATCTTGGCATTATAATGTTGTGGGCTATGTTTTGTGACTACAATAGATTTCATTTTTTATGACTATATGACTACACTGTACCTACTACTGTGAGCCTAATGATTGTCTGACTATGAATGTGTTAACAGTATCACCCTACAAGTGTGTACCAGCAGGGCTAAACTCCAGTGTATCAGATCCAGACAGCTTTGAAAAATGACAATAGTTGGTCACAACAACATCTATTCAAATAGACTCCTCAAGGGCACCGATCCCACACGTCCTTCCCAGACATCACATGCAACTGACAACAATGCAGTTTTTTCACTAGAAATCATTTCCATTGTGTTTGGTATTGTGTACAATTACAGTCAGTGGCCAAGTGGCATTGAGTGCATTGTAATTAAACAGTTCATTCATCCAGCCAAGGTTGCCAAAACATGGCTGAACTCCCCTAAGAGAACCTATTGTTCAGTTATACTAATTTTACAAACTCCTACTCCTACTCCTATTTTCAAGTTTTCTGAAGACATTATTTTAGGCCTACAACATTCCTGAACAACTAATTATAACAGTTAAAGTGGCATTCTTGAGGTACAGTACCTTTTAATAAATAATTCATGATATATTATTTAACCTTCTATATGATGAAAGTCACTCATATCATTCTTTTCAGTTTTCTAGGCACGGAACTAAAAGAATCTCATGAGCATTCCAAAGCATTCTATACCCCTCTGGTGTTCCATTTAAGATCATCACGTGCATCACATCAATAATTATGGCCTACATGTTCTTCTACACTTGATAGCAAACAAAAACTGTGGACCTTTTAAATACAGTTGAAGTCGGAAGTTTACATACACCTTAGCCAAATACATTTAAACTCAGTTTTTCACAATTCCTGACATTTAATCCTAGTTAAAAATTCCCTGTCTTAGGTCAGTTAGGGTCACCACTTTATTTTAAGAATGTGAAATGTCAGAATAATAGTAGAGAGAATTATTTATTTCAGCTTTTATTTTTTCATCACATTCAGAGTGGGTCAGAAATGTACATACACTCAATTAGTATTTGGTAGCATTGCCTTTAAATTGTTTAACTTGGGTCAAATGTGTCAGGTAGCCTTCCACAAGCTTCCCACAATAAGTTGGGTGAATTTTGGCCCATTCCTCCTGACAGAGCTGGAGTAACTGGGTCTGGTTTGTAGGCCTCCTTGCTCGCACATGCTTTTTCAGTTCTGCCTACAAATGTTCTATGCGATCAGGGCCTTGTGATGGCCACTCCAATACCTTGACTTTGTTGTCCTTAAGCCATTTTGCAACAACTTTGGAATTATGCTTGGGGTCATTATCCATTTGGAAGACCCATTTGCGACCAAGCTTTAACTTCCTGACTGATGTCTTGAGATGTATCAATATATCTACATAATTTTCCTTCCAAATTATGCCATCTATGTTGTGAAGTGCACCAGTACCTCTTGCAGCAAAGCACCCCCACAACATGATTCTGTCATCCTCGTGCTTCACAGTTGGGATGGTGTTCTTCGGCTTGCAAGCCTCCCCCTTTTTCCTCCAAACATAACGATGGTCATTATGGCCAAACAGTTCTATTTTTGTTTCATCAGACCAGAGGACATTTCTCCAAAATGTACGATCTTTGTCCCCATGTGCATTTGCAAACCATAATCTGACGTTTTTATGGCGGTTTTCGACCAGTGGCTTCTTCCTTGCTGAGCGGCTGTCAAGGTTGGCTCAAGGAAGCAGGAGAGGCAGAGTCAAGCGCAGGAGACAGAAAATCTGTGAATACACTTTTAATGAGCATCCACAACGTACGAACACGGTAGGGCAGGGCACATAAAAACAAATGCTCCAAAAACCCCAGCTCAAACACTAAGCAGGGACGCAGCCCACAATAATCTCTGCGGCAAAAAAAACCCACAGGCAGAGGGAAACAAACATTCCTCAAACGACATAAGTCCTGACACAGAACAATCACGCACAAAACACAAACCTACCTAGCTCGACTAAATACCCCCCCCACTAACAACTAATACAAAACAGGTGCGTGCCTAACCTAGACCTAACCAACAGAAAGTGAAACAGAGGATTGGTGGCAGCTAGTAGGCCGGCGATGACGAGCGCCGAGCGCCGCCCGGGCGAGGAGGGGCGCCACCTTCCATCGGTGTCGTGACAGCGGCCTTTCAGGTTATGTCGATATAAGACTCATTTTACTGTGGATATAGATACTTTTGTACCTGTTTCCTCCAGCATCTTCACAATGTCCTTTGCTGTTGTTCTGGGATTGATTTGCACTTTTCGCACCAAAGTGTGTTCATCTCTAGGAGACAGAACGTGTCTCGTTCCTGAGCGGTATGACGGCTGCATGGTCCCATGGTGTTTATACTTGCGTACTATTGTTTATACAGATGAACGTGGTACCTTCAGGCATTTGTAAATTGCTCCCAATGATGAACCAGACTTGTGGAGGTCTACAATTTTTTTTCTGAGGTCTTGGCTGATTTCTTTTGATTTTCCCATGATGTCAAGCAAAGAGGCACTGAGAAGGTAGTCCTTGAAATACATCCACAGGTACACCTCCAATTGACTCAAATGATGTCAATTAGCCTATCCGAAGCTTCTAAAGCCATGACATTTTCTGGAATTTTCCAAGCTGTTTAAAGGCACTGTCAACTTAGTGTATGTAAACTTCTGACCCACTGGAATTGTGATACAGTGAATTATAAGTGAAATAATCTGTCTGTAAACAATTGTTGGAAAAATTACTTGTGTCTTGCACAAAGTAGATGTCCTAACCGACTTGCCAAAACTATAGTTTGTTAACAAGAAATTTGTGGAGTGATTGAAAAACCTAAGTGTATGTAAACTTCCGACTTCAACTGTATAGAACGGAAATAAATACACAACTGGGAACATACTGTACAGTTCTCACCCTGGTAACGAGCCGGTGAAAAAATACATACTAAAAATGAAATATATACTCAATTACCTTATTAAAACTGCTTCAGAATCATCCATAACTCATTCCAAAGCTCTGAGGTTTTTAGAGCATCAGACTAATTATACTTGTTGGGACCATAAAGTGTGCAATTTGTCAGGGTGTTTCTTTGGGGGGGTTTTGGTTAAACCATTAGCACGAGAGATTTGTGTTTCTCAAATGCGCTGGAACAGCTAATGAGTGAGACATTGTTGTCTTGTGATTAAATATGTAAAAGCCCTCAGCTGGAAGTCTGTGTGATGCCGTTAAAAGGTTCAAATATAAATTATTTATTTGCTTTGATTCGAAAAGTATGTCCTAAAAGGGAAACGTATTGGGTGCTTTTAAGACAGCGTTGAGAACCCATCCCCTCTGTCTGGTTCGCATTGTGCCATCGGGCAGAGAGAGAGAGAGAGAGAAAGAGAGAGCACGAGAGCGAGAGAGATGAATAGAATAAAAAAACAGTGCTATAAAGCTGACAGCAGAATGATTACACTTCTCTTTGCCACTTGTAACATTTCTCTGTGTTAATTATTCATAATGCTTTTCTCCCTCTGCATGGCTGCAGGGCAACTCATATACCATTGATTCTTGTTAAAAAGACTCTTTGGTTTCTCACTTTATTTCTGTTTCTCTCTTTCCCTCTCTGTCTCTGTGTTTTCCTCTCAAATTCAAATATCCAAATTCAAGCTGATTAACTGGCATGAAATACATTGCGTCAATATTGCCAAAGCAACAATGTATACAATATACATTGTACAAAAAATTATGGAGAATAATAATATAAAATGGTAACAGTCAGTAGTAGAAATATAACAAATATTAAAGGCTAAACATGGAAAATTAAACTATAACTAACTGTCATCCTCACCGTTACATCAGTACTACAACTACCATCATCACTACTACTAATAATAATACTACCACCATTATTAAATTGTTATCAGTACCATCAACCCCTCCTACCCAAACCACTACTATTTGAAATAACAATCACAATAACAATAATATTAATAGTAATAACAAAAATATTAAGGAAGTAATTGTTTACTATGCAGATGTTATTATTCAGTGTCCCTCAGGCTATGGCAGGCAAATACATATTTAGCTGCAAGACGAGCCATTGCTCCTTCGCCCATGAGTATTTTTTGTTTTTCCTCTGGGTTTAATAACTCTCTCTTTCTCTCAATCAGAACACCTTTCTCTCACTCTCTCTCTCTTTCTACCAGACCCCCTTTCTCTCTCTCTCTTTCAGTAGACATTTAACTTCAGATTCTAGTAGGGTGAGGCCAGGTGCTGCAGACTGTTCTAGTGCCCTCGCCAATTTGTTGATATAGTTTGGACACACCTACTTTTTTCCCCCTTATTTTTACTATTTTCTACATTGTAGAATAATAGTGAAGACATCAAAACTATGAAATAACTATAATAAGGGGTATTCGACCAAGAAAGAGACTGATGTGGTGCTGCATCAGATGACCTGGCCTCCACAATCACCTGACCACAACCCAATTGAGATGGTTTTGGATGAGTTGCACCGCAGAGGGAAGGAAAAGCAGCCAACAAGTGTTCAGCATATGTGGGGACTCCTTCACGACTGTTGGAAAAGCATTCAAGGTGACGCTGGTTGAGAGAAAGCCAAGTTAGTTTCCAAGACGCCAGGAAGATGAGACAAGGCATTGTTCTTAACTCTTCCAGGCTCTCTCTATCTCGAGTCACACACACCACATCTTGTCTATAGAATGCTAGCTTTCAGGTTTTTAGCACCAACACAAATCAATTGTCAGCTTCAAGCTATCTCTAGTAGAGCCCATGTCCTCAACACCCAGACTAGCTGCAGGGTGCTAGAGTGGAGACCATAAAACACAGCATTAGCAGGACAGAAATATCTTACTGTTCGTTAAGTAAATAATTGTTACATATCCAACAAATAAGGTCAATACATAACTTTTCCCTGACAGTGTACAAAGCTGTCATTAAGGCAAAGGGTGGCTACTTTGAAGAATCTGAAATATAAAAAACACTTTTTTGCTTACTACATGATTCCATCTGTTATTGCATAGTTTTGATGTCTTCACTATGATTCTACAATGTAGAAAATAGCAAAAATAAAGAAAAACCCTGGAACGAGTAGGTGTGTCCAAACTTTTTACTGGTACTGTATATGTTGAAAAGGTTGGGGCTTAAGCTGCATTCCTGTCTCACCCCCCGGCCCCGTGGAAAGAAATGTATGTGTTTTTTGCCCATTTTAAGTGCACACATGTTGTTTGTGTACATGGATTTTATGATATCGTATGTTTTTCCCTTTACACCACTTTCCATCAATTTGTATAGCAGGCCCTCGTGCCAAACCGAGTCTAAAGCCTTTTTGAAATCAACAAAGCATGAGAAGACTTTGCCTTTCTTTTGGTTTGTTTGTCAGTCAGGATGTGCAGGGTGAATACGTGGTCTGTCGTACGGTAATTTGGTAAAAATCCAATTTGACATTTGCTCAGTACATTGTTTCTGCTGAGGAAATGTACGAGTCTGCTGTTAATGATAATGCAGAGGATTTTCCCAAATTTGCTGATGATGCATATCCCACGGTAGTTATTGGGGTTAAATTTCTCACCACATTTGTTGATTGGGGTGATCAGTCCTTGGTTCCAAATATTGGAGAATATGCCAGAGCTGAGGATGATGTTAAAGAGTTTAAGTATAGCCATTTGGAATTTGTGGTCTGTACATTTTATCATTTCATTTAGGATACCATCAACCTCACAGGCCTTTTTGGTTTGGAGGGTTTGTATTTTGTCCTGTAGTTCATTCAATGTAATTGGAGAATGCAGTGGGTTCTAGTTGTCTTTAATAGTTGATTCTAAGATTTGTATTTGATCATGTGTATATTTTTGCTGTTTGTTCTTTGTTATAGAGCCAAAAAGATTGGAGAAGGGGTTTACCCATACATCTCTGTTTTGGATAGATAACTCTTCGTGTTGTTGTTTGTTTAGTTTTCCAATTTTCCAGAAGTGGTTAGACTCTTTGGATTCTTCAATTACATTGAGCTGATTTTTGATGTGCTGTTCCTTCTTTTTCCGTAGTGTATTTCTGTATTGTTTTAGTGATTCACCGTAGTGAAGGCGTAGGCTCAGGTTTTCTGGGTCTCTATGTTTTTTGGCTCCACAGACAGAGGAGAGGAGTGAGTGATGGTGACATGAGGGCTGCATGGTCGAGGGGGGTCTTTGAACACGTCTATTGAAAGGCGTGCTTTCACCGGCGTCGGCAGAAGAGAGGAGAAGCTCTCACCGACATCAAACAAAGGTGCACAGGGGCAAAACACAGACAGGTGCACACTGAACTCCGCTGCTCGCTCTTTTCCAACACCCGACTGTGATGTTCGCAGGAGAAACGAGAGGAGGGGAGACACTTAAGATTAACTGGTGCAACTTTGACATCTCTAGGCTTTTTGTGAATCTCTCATCAGTTTATTTTCCTTGGATTATTTAATAGGCTTTCCTTTGTGTGTGTGTGTGTGTGTGTGTGTGTGTGTGTGTGTGTGTGTGTGTGTGTGTGTGTGTGTGTGTGTGTGTGTGTGTGTGTGTGTGTGTGTGTGTGTGCGTATGGGTGTGGGTGTGTGAGTGTTTGTGTGGGTGTGCGTGTGGGTGTGTGTGTGGGTGTGTGTTTGAGAGAGAGTAAAGAGAGATGTATGTGTGTATGACAGAGAGAGAGAGACAGAAAAGGAGAGAGAAAAGGAGAGAGAAAATGAGAGCCTGTGTACATTGGTTCCTACGTGTGCGTGTCCATGTTCTATCTAGGCCTGTGTGTATTTAACTACAGAGGTTCAAGGCTGACTATAGCCAGAGCAGCAGTTCACTTCTGTTATTTAGAAGAAGACCCAATGCCTCTCTCAATCCCTAACTCCCTCCCTCCCTCTCTAACCCCCTCCCTAACTTCATCCCTCTCTAACTCCCTCCCTAACTCCTTCCCTAACTCCTTCCCTAACTCCATTGACCCCTCCCCCCTTCTCTAACTCCCTCCCTTTCTAACTCCCTCCCTCTCTAACTCTTTCCCTCTCTAACTAACTCCCTCCCTAACTCCCTCCCTCTCTACAGTGGTTGATCCACTAAAAGTTTTGCGATTATGCTGCGGGATTTAGAGGTAATTTGTGGTTACCCTGAGTCACCACTTCATCGCTCCAGACCAGCGCAAGGGGGAGTTAGAGCACTGATTATGCTTTTGGGTCCTACTGTGTCTCTAACAGACAATGAATGGGCAACATATTCCTAAATAGAAACTGATAATTATTTGTATTATTTTATTTTGTTAGGATTATTTTGCTCTTACTGTAGTACTGTAGGCCACTCCCGACTGGTCATTTTATAAAGCGCCTGAGTGGCGCAACGGCCTAAGCTGTGTTACTGCAGATGCTGGTTCAATACCTGTGCTGTCCTTGACTGCGAGACCCCATGAGATGATTTTAGGTTTTTGGTTTCTCTCCCTATAAATACAGAAATAAATAATTCTAAATAACAAACTGGCTTTATTTACAAATTAGTAACAATGTCTCACCCCATGTTCAAGAATGGCCTTTATCTCGCTCATTTTACATTTTTTTAAGATAACATCATCTCGAAAATATTGTTATTTTTTAAACAAAGCAATTATTATTATTAATTTAGAATTATATAAAAGCCTGTTGGATATTCTCCCAGAGCTCTGAAGCAAGCTTCCAGAAAATTGGAACGGAAATGGCGCCACACCAAACTCGAAGTCTTCCGACTAGCTTGGAAAGACAGTACCGTGCAGTATCGAAGAGCCCTCACTGCTGCTTGATCATCCTATTTTTCCAACTTAATTGAGGAAAATAAGAACAATCCGAAATGTATTTTTGATACTGTCGCAAAGTTAACTAAAAAGCAGCATTCCCCAAGAGAGGATGGCTCTCACTTCAGCAGTAATGAATTCATGAACTTTGAGGAAAAGATCATGATCATTAGAAATTACGGACTCCTCTTTAAATCTGCGTATTCCTCCAAAGCTCCGTTGTCCTGAGTCTGCACAACCCTGCCAGGACCTAGGATCAAGGGAGACACTAAAGTGTTTTAGTACTATATCTCTTGACACAATGATGAAAATAATCATGGCCTCTAAACCTTCAAGCTGCATACTGGACCCTATTCCAACTAAACTACTGAAAGAGCTGCTTTCTGTGCTTGGCCCTCCTATGTTGAACATAATAAACGGCTCTCTATCCACTGGATGTGTACCAAACTCACTATAAGTGGCAGTAATAAAGCCTCTCTTGAAAAAGCCAAATTTTGACCCAGAAATTATAAAAAACTATCGGCCTATATCGAATCTTCCATTCCTCTCAACATTTTTAGAAAAAGCTGTTGCGCAGCAACTCACTGCCTTCCTGAAGACAAACAATGTATACGAAACGCTTCAGTCTGGTTGTAGACACCATCATAGCACTGAGACTGCACTTGTGATGGTGGTAAATTACTTTTTAATGACGTCAGACCGAGGCTCTGCGTCTGTCCTCGTGCTCCTAGACCTTAGTGCTGCTTTTGATACCATCGATCACCACATTCTTTTGGAGAGATTGGAAACCCAAATTGGTCTACATGGACAAGTTCTGGCCTGGTTTAGGTCTTATCTGTCGGAAAGATATCAGTTTGTCTCTATGAATGGTTTGTCCTCTGACAAATCAACTGTACATTTCGGTGTTCCTCAACGTTCCGTTTTAGGACCACTATTGTTTTCACTATATATTTTACCTCTTGGGGATGTCATACAAATTTCACTGCTATGCGGATGACACACAGCTGTACATTTCAATGAAACATGGTGAAGCCCCAAAATTGCCCTCGCTAGAAGCCTGTGTCTCAGACATAAGGAAGTGGATGGCTGCAAACTTTCTACTTTTAAACTCGGACAAAACAAAGATGCTTGTTCTAGGTCCAAAGAAAAAAAGAGATCTTCTGTTGAATCTGACAATTAATCTGGATGGTTGGACAGTCGTCTCAAATAAAACTGTGAAGGACCTCGGCGTTACTCTGGACCCTGATCTCTCTTTTGAAGAACATATCAAGACTGTTTCAAGGACAGCTTTTTTCCATCTCCGTAACATTGCAAAAATGAGAAACTTTCTGACCAAAAATGACGCATAAAAATTAATCCATGCCTTTGTTACTTCTAGGTTGGACTACTGCAATGCTCTACTTTCCGGCTACCCAGATAAAGCACTAAATTAACTTCAGTTAGTGCTAAATACGGCTGCTAGAATCCTGACTAGAACCAAAAAAAATGTATCATATTACTCTAGTGCTAGCCTCCCTACACTGGCTTCCTGTTAAGGCAAGGGCTGATTTCAAGGTTTTACTGCTAACCTACAAAGCATTACATGGGCTTGCTCCTACCTATCTTTCCGATTTGGTCCTGCCGTACATACCTACACGTACGCTACGGTCACAAGACGCGGGCCTCCTATTGTTCCTAGAATTTCTAAGCAAACAGCTGGAGGCAGGGCTTTCTCCTATAGAGCTCCATTTTTATGGAATAGTCTGCCTACCCATGTGAGAGACGCAGACTCAGTCTCAACCTTTAAGCCTTTACTGAAGACACATCTCTTCAGTAGGTCCTATGATTAAGTGTCGTCTGGCCCAGGGGTGTGAAGGTGAATGGAAAGGCTGGAGCAACGAACCGCCCTTGCTGTCTCTGCCTGGCCGGTTTCCCCTCTTTCCACTGGGATTCTCTGCCTCTACCCCTATTACGGGGGCTGAGTCACTGGCTTACTGGTGTTCTTCCATGCCTTCCCTGGGAGGGGTGCGTCACTTGAGTGGGTTGAGTCACTGACGTGGTCTTCCTGTCTGGGTTGGCGCACCCCCTTGGGTTGTGCCGTGGCGGAGATCTTTGTGGGCTATACTCGGCCTTGTCCCGGGATGGTATGTTGGTGGTTGGAGATATCCCTCCAGTGGTGTGGAGGCTGTGCTTTGGCAAAGTGGGTGGGGTTATATCCTACCTGTTTGGCCCTGTCCGGGGGTTTCATCGGATGGGGCCACAGTGTCTCCTGACCCCTCCTGTCTCAGCCTTCAGTATTTATGCTGCAGTAGTTTATGTGTCGGGGGCTAGGGTCAGTCTGTCACATCTGGAGTATTTCTCTTGTCTTTTCCGGTGTCCTGTGTGAATTTAAATATGCTCTCTCTAATTCTCTCTCTCTTTCTCTCTTTCTTTCTTTCTCTCTCTCGGAGGACCTGCGCCCTAGAACCATGCCTCAGGACTACCTGGCTTGATGACTCCTTGCTGTCCCCAGTTCACCTGGCCGTGCTGCTGCTCCAGTTCCAACTGTTCTGCCTGCAGCTATGGAACCCTGACCTGTTCACCGGACGTGCTACCTGTCCCAGACCTGCTGTCCCAGACCTGCTGGAACCCTGACCTGTTCACCGGACTTGCTACCTCTCCCAGACCTGCTGTTTTCAACTCTCTAGAGACAGCAGGAGCGGTAGAGATACTCTCAAAGATCGGCTATGAAAAAGCCAACTGACACTTACTCTGTGTTACTGACTTGTTGCACCCTCGACAACTACTATTATTATTATTTTTTGACCATGCTGGTCATTTATGAACATTTGAACATCTAGGCCATGTGCTGTTATAATCTCCACCCGGCACAGCCAGCAGAGGACTGGCCACCCCTCATAGTCTGGTTCCTCTCTAGGTTTCTTCCTAGATTTTGGCCTTTCTAGGGAGTTTTTCCTAGCCACCGTGCTTCTACACCTGCATCGCTTGCTGTTTGGGGTTTTAGGCTGGGTTTCTGTACAGCACTTTGAGATATCAGCTGATGTAAGAAGGGCTATATAAATACATTTGATTTGATTTGATTTTGATATATTATTAACCCTGTTATTAGCAGGACAATATATATTGGTCATATTGGTCATGGCTCCCGAGGTGCGCAAAATGGGATTGCCTTGCAGTTCTCCAGCTGTACCCACTGAAAGCCAGCGAGTTTCAAGGCACGAGGCAAGGGGGCATGGGATGGGCCGCAGAGCCGCGCACAGAAGACCGACCTAGCCCATGGGGAAGAGAGGGGGACGAAAGGGGAGAGGGGGTGGATCTCACCCCGCCACACTGGCAACACTTTAAGCGGCATTGCACTAATAATGGCGTTGACAAGGGAAATGTTCCCTCTGTTCTGTTCTTAGTGCCAGTCTGCACATTCAAACTAAAATAATGTAACTAATAATGGCATCTTTATGCTTTCATTAATAAAATAATGATACAAATACTCTTTCAAAATGCAGTATGTACTGTAGGCTATGTTTACTTGTCAGACTGCACAGTAGCCTAATAAACAAATGCAGGTGGCTTATATCTTCAAAATTCTTCAAATGCTTTATTATCCAAATGTCAAAGCATATACTGTACACTACTGTATTTTTTCATCAGCATCTTTATGCTTTCGTTAATAAAATATTAATAAAACTACTCTTTCAAACAGACACGGTCACGTTGTACAGGGCCATTATGATTATTAGCAAGGCTATATTTTGGCCTTCATGGGAGGCGCACAATTGGCCCAGCGTTTCTCTCCCTCTTAAAACATAAATATATGTTTTGGCCTTTACAAATATTAGTTTAACCTTTATTCAGATTACAATGGCTCTCTTTCGTTTTTTTGAAAACGAAATAACCTCCAAAATATATATATATATTATCAAGTTAATGACACAGTCATATAGCGGCACCTACATAAAGCTGAGTGACTCACTCATTCATGGCTTTGGATCAAAATAAATAAGTACCAACATTCTTTCTGATAGTCTTTAATAAAGAAATGTTTTGATTTTACTGACCTGGACACCATTTACAGTATTATAAAAGCCCATTATGGGCTATTAGCAGGACAATATACCTTTACCAACACCTCTCTGTATTTTGATACTTTGTGGATATGGGGCCTCCCCAGTGGCACAGCTATTCTAAGTCACCGCAATGCAAAATGCGTTGCTACAGATACTTGTGACGGCCGCCACTGGGAGACCCATGAGGCGACTTTTGGTTTTCATTTAGAATCCTTCAATGCTCTATATGTAATTACTGGCGGAGAGTCACGTCATATTTTTTTATTTAGTATAGGCGTACCGTAGGCGACATGAGTATCACTACTGTTGAGTAATGTGCTGTTAAAAGGGTGTATTTATTTAAAGAGCATATTGAAGTTAGAAGCAATAGGATTTCAAGCAATAGCCTACAACTATTTTAGCACTGTTTTGTGCTGCTCTGTGACAAGCATGGGGACTGGTCTTGATAAATCAATGAGATTTTTATTTTCACTGAATCTCCGTTTGGGTATTGGTTAGATTAGAATAAGAAAAGTATGGTGTAGAAAAGTTATGCTCTTAGTGTGACCTTTATTTAACTAGGCAAGTCAGTTAAGAAGAAATTGTTATTTACAATGACAGCCTACTCCTTCCTCCCCATCGGGGAATTGAACACCGGTCTCCCGCATACATGCACGACACAGGGATTCTTCAGGTAAATAGCCCAGTACGGTACTCCCGACATTTAAGTTGTACAGCACCATATTTTCCGTTCCATCCTAACGGAAACCTTTTCGTTTTTCTTGAAATAGAAACACCATAATATTAATAAAATTAATTAAGCAAGTACCAGACAAAAGTTTGGACACACCTACTCATTCCAGGGTTTTTCTTTATTTTTACTATTTCCTACATTGTAGAATAATAGTGAAGACATCACAGCTATTAAATAACACATATGGAATCAGTTATTAAGAACAATTTCTTATTTACAAGGACAGCCTACTCCTTCCTCCCCGTCGGGGAAATTGGACCCCGGTCTCCCGCGTGCCTGCATTCTTTAGTTCAGCCATTATTGAAGGCTATCAAATGCTTCTAAAAGATGCCCTCTGGTGGTCAAACTAGCACTAACTAGCATTAATGGTACCAGTGGTTCACACTTAAATAACGTGCCATAGAATTCTGCGGCACCATGCAAGCTGTGCAACAGTACGCTTCAACTTTTAAAGGAGGAACCACTGTAGGAACCACTCCCTCCCCAACCCCCCTTCTCTAACTCCCTCCCTCTCTAACTCCCTCCCTAACTTCCTCTCTAACTTCCTCCCTCCCTAACTCCCTCCCTCTCTAACACCCTCCCTAACTTCCTCCCTCCTTAACTCCCTCCTTCCCTAACTCCCTCCCTCTCTAACTCCCTCCCTAACTTCCTCTCTAACTTCCTCCCTCCCTAACTTCCTCCCTCTCTAACACCCTCCCTAACTTCCTCCCTCCTTAACTCCCTTCCTCCCTAACTCACTCACTCACTCACTCCCTCGCTACCTAACCCTCTCCCTTTCTAACACACTCCCTCCCTAACACACTCCCTCCCTAACACACTCCCTCCTTCCCTCTCTCCCTAACTCCCTCCCTCCCTAACTCCCTCCATCTCTAACTCCCTCCCTAACTCCCTCCCTAACTCCCTAACTCCATCCCTCCCTCTCTAACTCCTTCCCTCCCTAATTCCATCCCTCCCTCTAACTCCCTCCCTAACTCACTCCCTAACTCCCTAACTCACTCCCTCCCTCTCTAACTGTCTCCACCCCTCCCTCCCTAACTCCCTCCCTGACTCCCTCCCTGACTCCCTCCCTAATTCCCTCCCTAACTCCCTCCCTCCCTCCCTCTCTCTACCGTTTGTTCCAGAGTCTAATTCTAAAGCCGGGATAATGATCTTAGGGATGTTTGCTCAGCGTTCACCACAAAGCACCTCCCCTCTCTAGGGTCCTCCAAAGCACCACCTCATTACCCCTCTCTGGGGTCCTCCAAAGCCCTCATTGAAGCTACAGAGTTTTGCATAAGTATGAATAACACATAATATTTCCTTTTCAATTGAAATATATCCTCATTGGTTTCTGGAAAGCTACTAGAGATGCATGAGCAGCAAATTATCAGTTTCTTTACAGTATTGTTCAACTGGGGATGGTATGGTGGTGTGTGATTGAAGGAACAGTGTGGTGTGTGAGCGTGAATGTGTGTGTGTGTGTGTGTGTGTGTGTGTGTGTGTGTGTGTGTGTGTGTGTGTGTGTGTGTGTGGCCATGTGTGATTGCAGGAACAGCACTTTCTCTGTGTTTGAAATGAAAGGCTTCTAGAAACATCACAGGATCTACCTCTTGAAGAACTACCTGCTCTTAACACTGGTGTGATCCAATTCCGCCTGTTTTTCAGACTTTATCTATAAAAAAAATCATCCAAAGAACCTCGTCATTGTTTTATATGATACACCATGAAAATCAATAAATGTAATCATCGATGGAAATCTATTACTCTTGCAAAATGAGTCACAAACGCACAGTCTTTAATGTTAAAGAATTAAATATAATTCAATAGTATTACATGTTATCGTTACGGTTAAACCACCTCCTGTGCCAGAAAGACAAGCCAACAGTCGAACCACAGCATAATGACAGACAGGCCAGGATCCAGGTCGTTATGCTGGGTCAAAGGCCATATCTGATGGAGAGAGTGGATATGGGTCATCCCAGTGCACACCGCCAGAAAGAGAGAGTGTGTGTGGGGGGGGGGAGAAGATGAGGGTGCATGTCTGAAGTCTTATAATGGGTCTATTTGGCACAGCAAAGACTTTCAGCACCACAGACAGCACCAACAACAATACCTAAATTGTACTTAAATACAGTAGATCATTTCAGCACCATGGACAGTTCATACATGTTACATATACAGTACCAGTCAAAAGTTTGGACACACCTACGCATTCCAAGGTTTTTCTTTATTTTTACTATTTTCTACACTGTAAAATAATACTGAAGACATCAAAACTATGAAATAACACATGGAATAATGTAGTAACCAAAAAAGTGTTAAACAAATAAAAATATATTTTGTTTACTATATGATTCCACATGTGTTATTTCATAGTTTTGATGTCTTCACTATTATTCTACAATGTGGAAAATAGTAAAAATAAAGAAAAACCCTTGAATGAGTAGGTGTCCATATGTGTAAAAGCATGAAATAAAGTGTGGGCTTTAAATGTTTCTTTGTTTGCGTGCCAAGTTAAATTGGCATGTCACAACCACATGTTGACAAGCTCTGATTAAAGCAGCCGTGCCCAAGCCCTGGTCCAACCTTTCCTTTTATAACCACACACACAAATGCAGGCATGCATGCACTACACGCACACACACAAACGCACACACAAATCACCCCCCAACACACATAACCATAGAAATAGCATGACTATCACTATCTCTCTCTCTCTCTCTCTCTCTCTCTCTCTCTCTCTCTCCCCACAGATCAGTCTGTGAGTAATTCAGAGGTAACACTCACATAGAGTGCCCCGGAATACATTATTTAGCTGCTCTTATGATACCTGATGCATAATGAAGCACCTTTGTTGTGGGAATAATCCATGAAGCCATAACTGATCAGAGGAAAAGGAGTTAAAGGCCAACTAGAACCTGTAGATATAGTCTGGAAGGAATGAGTGATGTCTACAACCTGTCGCTATATTATTAAAGTGTTTATTAGAAGAAGGGCAATGTACAATTGTAGTTTTCAAGACAGTTTCCCAACAGAAATGTGCTTACTAGTAAGCTTGCTGTTTACTAGTAAGGTACTGGAACTCTGTTACGCTCTGTTCTCCCCCAGTTTATCTCTGAATCATTATCTTATCTATTCATCATTATTATCTTCTATTCCAAGTACTGGTGCATCCATGTGTGTGTGCTTGGGGTCGCCAAAAACTGGTGCATCCATGTGTGTGTGCTTGGGGTCGCCAAAAACTGGTACATCCATGTGTGTGTGCTTGGGGGCGCCAAAAACTGGTACATCCATGTGTGTGTGCTTGGGGGCGCCAAAAACTGGTACATCCAAGTGTTTGTGCTTGGGGGCGCCAAAAACTGGTACATCCATGTGTGTGTGCTTGGGGGCGCCCAAAACTGGTACATCCACGTGAGTGTGCTTGGGGGCGCCAAAACAACACAAGTGTTTAAGAGGATTAGTGTGAGTCATCGACTCCTCTTTAGCCCCTTTTTAGACGCAGCGGTAGCATCCCTCCAAAAATGTATCCTCCTAACCCAACACAGCCCTTGGCCCTGCCCGGCCGGCTGGACATTTAATTGGTGTCGATTGTCAGTGGCAAGGGAGATCAGGGAGACATAAAAATGTGACACACACACGCACACACACACAAATAGAGACGGTGCCCGTTCCCCCCAATTATTTATCTCTTTCCTCTCCCTCTATCTCTCTCGTCCACAAAGCCCATCACCAGTCAAGCACGGCGGGGCTAATCTCACCTCCAGATTAATTTGATTGCTGGAAGACAGATCAGATGTAGAGATGAGATTTTGCTATTGCTTTCAACTCTCCTCTTTCACAAATAGCTTCCCACTTCCATCCAATAGGTGAAATACACTGCTGTGTTCAGGTGTTCAGAATAAACGAGATATAATCTAATTAAACACTAGCAGGCAAAAGCACCGGCTCATCTCAGCTGAGATCATCTGAACTGAACCTCTGGGAAGGAAGAAAAAGGAAAGAGAGAGAAAGAGAGATGGTGTAGAGGGAGAAAGGGGGAAGGAGAGATACATATTGAGAGAGCAGGCAGGCCATTCAGGAGAGAGAGAGAGAGAAAGATAGATAGAGAGATAGAGAGAGAATGAAATACCCATTATGCACGCACACATGGACATACAGTACAATACATATGCACACACGCAGGCACGTTCCAGTATTAAACATAATCCATTCTCTATTCTGGTCGTTGAGTGCAGCAGGGCGGGAGAGTATAGTGAAGGCTAGAGCTGTGAAGACATTAGCTAAGAGAAGTGTTGAGCTGAGCTAACAGACCAGATGGTGTCTTCTCAGTAACAGTTAGAAGCAATGAGAGGGGGAGAGAGGGATAGAAAATGGAGAGATATAAGGAAAATAAGGAATAGGAGGGGCAGGAAGGAAGGAACCTCTATTCCTTTGGAACTTTTGTGAGTGTAATGTTTACTGTTCATTTTAGATATTTATTTTTTCAATTTTGTTTTATCTATTTCACTTGCTTTGGCAATGTAAATATATGTTTCCCATGCCACTAAAGCCCTTTGAATTTAAATGAATTGAGTTGGTATAAGGTGTAAAGGAAGGATAGAAAGAATAAGAGGGAAAAGGAGGAATAAAGGAGGGGTTAAGTGTTGCCTCTGATCTATGGGATTAGGGTGTGAGGTCACTAGGGTTTACAGAGGTGATGGCCTAAGAGTTATGGGTAATTGGAATCAGGGTAGGCGGTGTGCTATCTAATATGTTTGTGATTGAGAGTCAAATCGACAGCTCACCCTGGACAGGAAAACTCTGCTGGAATCGTATTTACGCTTCTGAGAAATATGACCAATCCTCATTTCCTACAGTTTTATTTTATACAGGATTGCTTTGACATATACAACCTATTATTTTCCCTTTTAAAGCTGACACCAGCAGGACAACCATCATCATTTACCACTGTTTACAACACTGCAACCACTTTCACCACATCCACTGAACACATCTGATATTCACTAGTGTTCTTTAAAAAATACTGATTCCATGACATCATTGCCTATAGCACTACTCCTACAGAGCTAGAATGACAGTTTCCTTCCATGATTGCTCCTTCCTTTTATGTGAATGGGAGTTCCAGGTTGGGGCTAACTCAGGGAAAGACTTGTGCTGGCCATGGCATCAGCACTGGGCTATACTGTCAGCAAGGTCATAGCAATTGGTGTACTCTTCCAAAGCTAAGAGATAGACAATCGTATACAGTAACAGATATAAGTAAAATACTTACAGTGGTATGGTATATAATAACCAGGTTTCTGAGAAATGATTGCCAATCATCTGTAGGCAAACCTTCCAGTGGAGATTTTAGAATGTAAATCTTGGTGGGGCAAACTGTTTTTAGATGCATGCCAGCAAAGCCACTACACAAAACAACACTAAACAATACATTAATTGCACTATAACGTTGACAAACGGTGCCCACAAACTGTTAGGGCCTACATCAAGCTGTCTCAACAGCAGTCCCAACACCTTAACACTGCTACACCTGGCTATCAACGGAGCCTTGTCTGGCAGCAAAACTGTTAATTCAGCTTCATTTCCTGCCTTTTAAAAAAACATAGCTGATACGGCTGACTTGCTTAAACAAATGTGGTTTCTATTGACAATTGAGGTGTACAAACTATGGCATAAGGGGACGACGAGTGGATAAGAGACAATCTCTAATTTTGATTTTAAAAAAAGGGAAAGGGGGATACCTAGTCAGTTATACAACTGAATGCCTTCAACTGAAATGTGTATTCCTTAAATCGACATCCACATCTCCAGCACCCGGGGAACAGTGGGTTAACTGCTTTGCTCAGGGGCAGAGTGACAGATTTTTACCTTGTCAGCTTGGGGATTCAATCCAGCAACCGACAAATGCTCTAACCACTAGGCTACCTGCCGATTTAAGACATTAATGAGTGAACTAGGACGGACGTAGTCAATATAACTATTTGTTCAGCACTTTTAAATGTACAGCGACAGAATTCAGAACATGGGTCGTTCTTACAGTATTCTCCCTGTACACCAAGTCAAAACCGTAAGATAAATAAAGGGGACATATAAGCAGACAAAGCTCTTACAATATTCAATGATTACATTTCTCTAAAACAGGCTATAGGCTACATGTGCACCACCAAGTCAGAACAGTAGGCTAAGTTATGAGGGGGAAAGGGACATGGCTACTAACAGCTTCCTACACACTTAGTAAATACTTTTTTAGCTACAGTATACATAGCTCCTTGGCATATTACATAATTTATGCAGCAGCATACAATATATTTTTGGACTCAGCTTGTTGTGCTGTGCTCACTTGAACAGGAAAGTAGCACGGGGCAAATTTTGTCAACAAACTTCATCATCAAAGTCTGGCATTCTCTGGATTTATGTTGCTTTCAAGACAATTAGGATCTCAGAAAAAAACAAGGTTGAATCATGACGTCAGTCTTATTCAGGTCGGAGCTCTAGAAAGAGGCTTGGAATTCTGAGTTGGATTACCGTTCAAAATGTATTTTTCCAGTTGGAGCTTGTTTTTATCCGAGTTCCCAGTTGTTTTGAACTCACTGAAGTCTGAGTTTTCCCAGTTCTGAGTTTCCAGTTGTTTTGAACGTGGTATAAATTATGCTGGATTAACAGCATGGCCAATGTATTCAACCTTTTCTGACCAATAGTGTTGAATGTTTATCCTTTAAAGTTTGGAAAAGAGACCCTTAAACCCAGACTTGGACAACACAACCACTCCACTGAAAAGCAGGCAAGTGATTGCTTTGCAATGCTTGCAGTTAGCCACTGATTCCTTCCAAAGCACACAATATTGAATTGCCATTTCCAATGTTTATGTCCAATGGCCGCTGAGCACCGAAAAGTTTTATCTATAATTTCTCTTCATATGACAATGGTTGAAAAGGATTTGCCAGTAGATTGTCAACGTGATTCATGATGATGTCTGCTTGTCTAGCTTGCTAGCTAAGATTTTGAAAGTATGATGTTGACATGATCAATCCAATCAAAGCTATGGTAGATATAAAGTGATTTGACGTCCTTTTATCTGTGGCCAATGACCTTGAGCCTTCTTGGATGGGCACTTCTAATGTAACTCTATGGCAGCTCCCAAAGGACTTGAATTTTCAAGCTCTCCCCGTAGATTTTGTGGTAGCGTAGTGTCCCCATGAGTGACAGAACATTGAGCCAATCACGACGCAAAAAGACAACATTACCAACCCCTGCACTCCATATTTTCTGCTGGCTACCCCACCACCACAGAAAGCACTGAGCAAGGTTGAAACTCTTGCATTTTGGAGCTGCCTTACTCAAGTAAGCAAAAAAGAGACCATGTTTAAATGCGGCTTTATTAACTGAATTATTTTTTTGAACATTGTTTGCAAACTGATATGTGACATTTATTAATAACATGCTCTGCCCCACCTGCCCTGAATGATGGGTCGACACTGAAACCTACTGTATGTGAAAGGGATAACCCAGGGAAAGACTTGTGATGGACATGAGATCAACTAAACTGTTAGCAGGGTAATACTGTAAGTGAGGTAATAACTTGCTATCCTAGCAGCCATTAGAAACAGACTAACCGTTTTACGATACTGCAGAATGCAACTGGAGGAGGTCCATATTTTATTCAGAGGCACACCTTGTAAAGAGTAACACTGATACATCTGCCTCCTGCTTCCTGCCTCCTCTCCCCACATTAGACACAAAATGGATGACAGTTTACCAAGTTCAGGAAACACTGTGTGCATTTCTTAGTGAAAGGAAGGAGAGGGATGGAGAAAGAGAGAGCGAGAGCAAGAGACAGAGAGAGAGAGAGAGAGAGAGAGAGAGAGAGGGAGGGAGAGAGAGAGAGAGAGAGAGAGTGAAAAAAAGTAAAGTGAGAGACGTTTTATGAAGTGTTATGAAAAGCAATTCGATACACTGTTTTGAAATAGAAATATTCTTAATGCATGAACAATGCATATGCATTATATGTTCCGAGAGCGTTTGAACTCAAACAGTAGTTAATATATTCCATTACTGATCAAGTGTGAGAATACTTAACAATAGAGCCCCATTGTACTTAATGCAAAAGTGGTTATGTGGAAATAAAAAAGGTGCAATGAGCTGGGGGGAAACCAGCCAACGTCCTCCCCTCCTTAGAGTAAAGCTTTTTCTCCTCATCATTACTTGACCCATTCAATCATTCCTTAATCACAGAGAGAGAGAGAGAGAGAGAGAGAGAGAGAGAGAGGAGAAACAGAGGGTAACAGAGAAAGAGAATGGCGTATAGGCCCGTGGACACGTAAGACGAGTGGCTTCCCCAACAGAGAGAGAGTGGGCTCACCAATTGACAACAATCCTCACACATATCGCAATTGCCGCAAATTGCAGCCATCTCCATCTCCACTCTAGCAATATTCCCAAATCTGCAGCAGATAGAATAGGCTAGCCAGCTAGCTAGGAGGTTTTTCAGTTTGCAGAAGGCTAGTGTTCCAGGCTGCAGTAAGCTGGGAGCGTAAATGTGTCAGTGTAACAATAAGCTGGGTTTTATAGCAAATGGAGTAGGCTAGATAGCTAGCTATCGGTGAATGGGAATTCAATAGCAGGTGTAAAAGTGTCAGAGTTACAGTAGAGTAGACAGTTTCTTTATATAGCAAATAGAGTAGGCTAGCTAGATATCTGTGGATGGGAGGGCCTGGCCTCCACGTTGAGCCCCAACATGTAGCAGATTGAATAGGCTAGCTAGCTACTTGTCTGTCTACCAGAGCTCTACCAGGCAAAGAAACTGGGGATTCTATAGAGTGTGTGCTAGCGTCAACAACAAGATCTCACAGTCTCACTTCAGTATTCAACGTTTGTCCAGGGGGGAGGATTAAACACCTATTGGTGAAGTGAAAGTATGTAAGGGTTAAGGTTTGGGAGAGGGTTAAACAAGAATAAAAATGTAAAAAATAATGAGTGCCTTATACTGAGATTGAACCCACAATCCTCTGAGCTGTATCGTGCGGTTTAAGCCCTTCCTCTATCCCCATCCACAGCAAACCACGAGCCTACTAGATGATAATAGGCGCCCGGTTGCCCCTTGTGGACGGTATTAAAAGGCATCTCCCAATGTCCTAGGGACATAGAAAAACGTCTAATGCTGCAGTGAAACTGGTGTGACTTGGCAGAGAATCAGAGCGGGCGACTGAGGACCTTCCCTCTACTCTGCTCTGCTGATGCAGTGAGCTGGGAGTTACAGTAGCGGGTGTAACAGCATCAGGGAAGCCTGCAGAGGGCCTTGCCCTCCGCTCCTCTAATAGTAGCTGATGCGGCTCGTTGAACACTGAGAGTGTCAGAATCAGAGACGAGGCTTCTCTCCTCTCCTAACTCCTGAATAATAGATGCGATATGAATGTGCTGTGGGAGGAACCCTTAACTGAAAACACTTATGTGTCCATATGAATTATAAATGCTGGGGATTGTAGTTTCTATTTCCCTTTGTCATCTGGGAGATTAGATCATATCATGTTTTATGCTCTGCTGCTGAGGTGGGAGGCAATAGGACAAGGCCTTCTGCTTGGCTGTGGTGATGATGACGTTGTCGTGGATGGATGAGATTTAATTTGATATTCATTTTATTGATCCCTTCATTTTTAACGATAATGTGTTTGATTGGGATTGGTTGACTGTCATTGCATTGTTTCAGGAGATTGACATACATACACAGTAACACATGCATAGGTAGCCCTACATACAGTATTATTACACACACCAATAAATACACCCACATCCAAGTACACACAGACCTGTACTTACTAACACAGTGCCTTCAGAAAGTATTCATACCCCTTGACATATTCCACATTTTGTTATGTTACAGCCTGAATTCAAAATATATTAATTGGATTATTTTTCTCACCCATCTACACACAATATTCCATCATGACAAAGTTTCCCCCCGCAAATATATTGAAATTGAAATACAGATCAATCAAAGTATTCACACCCCTGAGTCATGTTAGAATCACCTTTGACAGCGATTTCAGCTGTGAGTCCCTAAGAGCTTTGCACACCTGGATTGTACAATATTTGCACATTATTCCTGTTTAAATCCTTCAAACTCTGTCAATTTGGTTGTTGATCATTGCTAGACAGCCATTTTCAAGTCTTGCCATAGATTTTCAGGATCATTCAATGTCATCTTGGCAAGCAACTCCAGTGTATATTTGGCCTTGTTTAAGGTTACTGTCCTGCTGAAAGGTGAATTTGTCTGCCAGTGTTTGTTGGAACGCAGACTGAACCAGGTTCTCCTCTATGATTTTTCCTATGCTTAGCTCTATTCTGCTTATTTTTATCCTAAAAAACTCTCTAGTCCTTGCCGATGACAAGCATACCCATAACATGATGCAGCCACCACAATGCTTGAAAATATAAAGAGTGGTACTCAGTGATGTGTTGTGTTGGATTTGCCCCAAACATAGAGAGAGAGAGAGAGAAGGAGAGAGGAAGAATGTGGGAGAGAGAGTGAGACAAATACGCAACTGAGTTTTTTGTTGCCAGTTTATAACCCTAATGTCATTCATTATAACTCACTGAAATGAAGAGAAGTCAGCAGGTTTTACAAAATGAGAGAAGTCTGCTGATTTTATAAAGTGAGAGAAGTCTGCTGGTTTTATAAAGTGAGAGAAGTCTGCTGGTTTTATAAAGTGAGAGAAGTCTGCTGGTTTTATAAAGTAGGAGAAGTTATAATCCATCCATTCAGTTTTGAAAAGTAATTGGAAAAAAGCCTTGTGGCCAACCCTGGCCCAAAACCTTTATGAAATGGATCACATTTATTCGTATAGCTAGTGGTTTCCCCCATGTTCTCCCTCTGTCAGCTCTGTACATTCTACTCCCATTAGACCCACCTAATCACATCCACTACATTTTTATAAAAACAGGTGCTATCTAGAACCAATAAGGGTTCTTCAACTATCCCCATAGGGGAACACTTTGAAGAACCCTTTTTGATCCAGGTTGAACACTTTTTGGGTTTCATGTGGAACCCTTTCTACAGAGGCTTCTACATGGAACCCAAACAGTTCTACCTGGAACCAGAAATAGTTCTACCTGGAACTAAAAAGGGTTCTCCTATGGGGACAGCCAAAGGCCCCTTTTGGAACCCTTTTTTTCTAAGAGTGTACCCGTGTGTCACAGGCAGGCAGGCTTGTGTTACAGTAACCACCTGGAGGTACATATCAGGCACATATTATCAATCCCAGACACAATAGATAAAAAAAGGCTTTATAGATATTCTGTAGTGAATAAAATGATTGGCTGATACTGTGGTGGAGAAGGCCTGGATAGCTGATACTTTGGTGGAGAAGGCTTAGCTAGCTGATGCTGTGGTGGAAAAGGCCTGATTAGCTAATTAGCTGATACTGTGGTGGAGAAGGCCTGGCTAGCTGATACTTTGGTGGAGAAGGCTTAGCTAGCTGATGCTGTGGTGGAAAAGGCCTGATTAGCTGATACTGTGGTGTAGAAGGCTTGGTTAGTTGATACTGTGGTGGAAAAGGCTTGGCTAGCTGATACTGTGGTGGATAAAATCTGTGGGTGAGGATAGGGGGAGGTGAGTGAGGCTAGGGAGAGGCAGGGGAGGCTAACATGAGTACCCCACCCAAATATAATAATACAATAATAATATATTTCATTTTCATTACAGAGTTATCGCAAAGCTCTACTGAGTAAAACTATAAATAATAATATACAATTAAAATAACATACATTTAGAATCAATGCACGTAAAATAGCAATAGTGTGCAAGGTGCTAAATACATTTTAGATTTGGACTAGGACTATGAAAAAGGCACTTTGTAGAAGTGGATTTTAACCTGTCTGGGCTAGGGGGCAGTATTTTCACAGCCGGATGAAAAACGTACCCAATTTAAACAGGTTACTACTCTGGCCCAGAAACTACAATATGCATATTATTAGTAGATTTGGATAGAAAACACTCTGAAGTTTCTAAAACTGTTTGAATGGTGTCTGTGAGTATAACAGAACGCATATGGCAGGCAAAAACCTGAGAAAAATCCAAGCAGGAAGTGGAAAGTCTGAGAATTGTAGTTCTTCTTTTGATTCTCTATCGAAGCTACAGTGTCTGTGGGGTGACATTGCACTTCCTAAGGCTTCCATTGGCTGTCTAAAGACTTCAGAAAGGTTTGAGCATTCTCCTGTCACTGGGCAGATAATAGGAGCTCAGTTTCTGAGTGGACTGCCCGGCAACAAAGGGATTGGATATGCGCGGTCAAGCGAGCACGCTGTTCCTTCTTTTTCTTCTTGAATGAATATGCTATTGTCCGGTTGGAATATTATCGCAATTTTACATAAAAAATACCATAAAGATTGATTTTAAACAGCGTTTGACATGCTTCTAAGTACGGTAATGGAACATTTAGACTTTTCGTCTCTCGTAACGGAGGTATTTGTACATAAATGTGGATTATTTCGAACAAAAACAAAATTTATTGTGGAAGTAGCAGTCCTGGGAGTGCATTCTGCTAGCGTCCCACCTAGCCCATAGAGGTTAAGGCCCGTTTTAAAAGTTCAGAGTGACAGAGCAGCTCTCAGATGGTCAGGGAGAGCATTCCATAGGCGAGGGGCAAGGAAGCAAAGGGCTCTGTCATCCATAGTTCTGTTATCGATAGTTCGGAGACATGTCTTGGGGACTTGAAGCAGTAGGCAGTGGCAGTGGCTGGAGCGGAGAGTACGAGGTGGCTCGCTGATTGAGATGAGGTCACTGATGTAGGCGGGGCTCAATCCATTCAAGCCTTTAAATACAAGCATGAGGAGCCAGTGGAGTTGGGTAGCCAGTGGAGTTGGGTCGGTAGCCAGTGGAGTTGGGCCGGTAGCCAGTGGAGTTGGGTAGCCAGTGGAGTTGGGCCAACATTTGGGTGATGTGGTCAGACCTGTTGGTCCCGGCCAGGACCCTGGCAGGTATATACTCTTGTTTGGCCCAGTATGGCTTGCCTCTCGGCAAAGGGGAGAGAGGGACAGAAAGGGAAAGAGAAGAATACCAGCTTTCTCTTTTAACATAGACCAGTATGGAACATAGAGAGGGAGGTCAGATAAGAGGGGTTATGTACTAAAAGATGATATACCATAACCGTGGAGTATAAATGTATGCTTGTTTTCCAAACTTTTGTCATTGCTTCTGCCGAAGTTAACCCATGTGTCACTTCAGATATACAGTAGACTGGTCTGACTCTGGAGCCGTCATGTCACAACAGAAAGCCTTTCCTATGAATCATTGTGCATGGAGACATTCCCACCGTCACGCAACATATCAAATAATCATTAAGCCAGCTGTAAATGGTGCACTGCTGTGCTTCAGGAGGGCTGTGAGATGTCCTAGGATATGAAAACTGACAACCCTTTCCCCGTGGTTGGATCTATTGCCACCTGTCTCAAGAAACTGAAAGATACTGACAGTCACTTCCAGGCTGGGCTGGCATTCTGATTCCACAACAAAGCATTGTTGGAACCCACTTTCATACAATGCAAGCGAATACCTCAACAATAACGACATCTTTGAGAACAAACAATGTACAGAAGGCACATCAGATGCCTTCCATTCTATTATTTAGGGTATACGTGCCAAACTACAAGGAAGCAAGACTGCTTACTAACAATGCAGGGGGAAATCATGTTTTTTGCAGGGAAAATGTCAGATACAGCATCAGAGGAAATAGATAAAGGAGCCAAACTAACAGTGGATGTATGGATAGAGATGGAGAGCTGTGCAGCTGATACAGGCAGGAATAATGGGCTTACCGTAAATTCCGGACTATAAGCCGCAACTTTTTTCCCAGGCTTTGAACCTCGTGGCTTAAACAATGACGCGGCTAATATATGGATTTTTCCCGCTTTCAATTTTTTTTTCTAAAAAAAAACACATTCTGTGACGTGCTCAGTTTTTTGGTGGCATGAAGCTTTCATTAGACCAATGAAATTGGCGAACGGGTTAAGGTCAAACAACTTTTTTGTTTACTGTTTAGATTAAATCGAGCGCTCTCAAACTTCCCATCATTCTGATTATGGTAGTCATTTTGTCACCCTCATCATGGCAAAGACACAGAGAAATGCATATGATGCAGCTTTCAAGTTGAAGGCGATTGATCTGGCTGTTGGAAAAGGAAATAGAGCTGCTGCACGGGAGCTTGGTCTTAATGAGTCGATGATAAGACGTTGGAAACAGCAGCGTGAGGAATTGACTCAGTGCAAAAAGACAACTAAAGCTTACTGCAAATGTTTTATTTTTTGTTACAAGCTGTGTTTCGTTAAAGCCTATTTATTTTTGTTACAAGCGGTGTTTCGTTAAAGCCTATTTATTTTTGTTACAAGCCGGGTTTCGTAAAAGCCTGTGTAAAGTTCATTTGTTTCAATGTACCGGTAGGCACCTGCGGCTTATAGACATGTGCGGATTATTTATGTTCAAAATAATATAGATTTTTTAATTCAGTGGGTGCGGCTTATATTCAGGTGCGCTTAATAGTCCAGAAATGACGGTATTTCTTCATGGTAACAGCAGAAACAAAGACAGTTAAAGAGAGTTTTATGCAGAGTGTTTCCCCTGGACCCCTCCAAGCTGTGACCTTCCTACTAGCTAGGTACAGAGTCCATATAATCACACTACCACAGTTAAAAGGGCAGCACTGTGTGTGTGTGTGTGTGTGTGTGTATATGTGTGTGTGTGAATGAGTTAATGTCTGCATGAACAGTGTGCATGTGTGTGTGTGTGTGTGTGTGTGTGTGTGTGTGTGTGTACGTAAGCACACAAGTAAGAAATCCTCAAATAATCTTCACATTCTTCCATCTACACATGTATAGACAGGGTGCATCTCTTAACTCTCTGTACGTCACCCTCTCTCCCTCCCTTCCTGGCTTTGTGCTTTCTGAATAATGTCTGCTTCCATCTATGAACACACTTCTCCCTATCCACCTCTCCCACAATGTCTTTCCTCATCTTTTGCCACCTCCCTCCTATTGCCCTGCCTCCCTTCCTCTCTCTCTCTCTATTCCCCTTCCCTCACATTGTGCTTTTCCCAATTTTTCTCCATCTCTCACTCTCTCTCTTCCCATCCAACTTTGTCCCTCAATCACCCTCTCCTTCTCACTCTCACCCTCCATTTCTCTCTCATTCCCCCGCCTCTCCTTCTCTCTCCCCTCTCCCCCTTCACTCCATCTCTCCCTCTATCCTTTCTTCCCTCCCTCCCCCTCTCCTGCATGGTGGAGGGGTTGGAGGGTTGACATTGACATGCAGAGCTACTGATGACTCCCCGCATTCCTTCCCTGCTAATGAGCCACAGAGATATCACCTATCATTCTATCTATCTCTCCATTAAACACCAGGAGAATAAAACTCTTTCAGCACCATCGAGACCCTGTTCTGTCCTCTCTTCCTCCTTCCCTCCCTCCTCTCACTGTAATTGGTGCATGCCTCTGACCTCTAACCCCACTGCTGTAAGAAACAGACATGACCTGAGGGCAGATGATGCCAGACATGATTGGGGCATAATTCATCTTCTTCTACAGCTGAGCTGCTGCTGCCTGGGTTGAGGTGCTTTGTGATGACACTGAGGTTCAGGTGGATGCAGGTTAGAGGGGTCAGGGGCTAGGTGGAGGCTAGGGAGAGAGATGAGGAGGGGTGAGAGGAGCGAGGGGAGGACTGGGAGAGAGAGGGGAGGGGTGAGAGGAGCGAGGGGGGGACTGGGAGAGAGAGGGGAGGGGTGAGATGAGTGAGGGGGGGCAAGGAGAGAGATGAGGAGGGTTGAGAGGAGCGAGGTGGGGGACAGGGAGACTGGCAGATGCTGAGAGTCTTCAGAGGTGCTTTGTGATGACACAGGGCTGAATAGGGTGGGGACCTAGCATGGGCCAGGGGGCAGAGGATTAGGAGGCTGAATGAAGATGAGAGGAGGGGAAGAGGGGGAGACTACTGAAGAGTACTGAGTGAAGAGTTCTGGTTGATTGCTGATTGTGTAGGAAGGCCCCGACCGACCCCCTCCTGCTCCAGCCATGTAAAACGAGTATGCGTGACCAAAAAAAGGACAAAAACAGAAAGAGTACAATAGCCTCCCAGGATTCAGTGTTCTTTTATTTTTCTGCTCTCTTTGGACAGATGCAGCCCTCTCTAGATCTCTGCTGCGTGAGCAGAATACAGATACAGTATGCCTCGCAGTGTGGTAGGAGCATGCAATGAAGGATGTGTGTGTGTTATGTGTGAGTGTAAGATTTCATTTGAGTGTATTCGGTGCATTTGAATGAGCTGGGAGAGTCTTGATTGAACAATAAAAATACAATTTCTCTCTCTGATGAACACTCGGAGCAATCCATTATAAACTTGGGTTAGGGCTGGGCGAAATATAAAATTAATTTGATCAAATCAAATCAAAACACATTTTATTAGTCACATGCGCCGAATACAACAGGTGTAGACCTTACAGTGAAATGCTTACTTACGAGCCCCTAACCAACAATGCAGTTTCAAAAAAGTTATGACAAGAATAAGGAAAGAGCAGCAGTAAAATAACAATAGCGAGACAATGTACAGGGGGCTACCGATACAGAGTCAATGTGTGGGTACACCGGTTAGTTGAGGTAGTATGCACAGTACATGTAGGTAGAGTTATTAAAGTGACTATGTATAGATGACAACAGGGAGTAGCAGTGGTTGAAAGAGGGGGGTGGGGGGGAGCAATGCAAATAGTCTGGGTAGCCATTTGACAAGATGTTAAGGAGTCTTATGGCTTGGGGGTAGAAACTGTTTAGAAGCCTCTTGGACCTAGACATGACTTTCCGGTACCACTTGCCATGCGGTAGCAGAGAGAACAGTCTATGACTGGGGTGGCTGGAGTCTTTGACAATTTTTAGGGCCTTCCTCTGACACCACCTGATATAGAGGTCCTGGATGGCAGGAAGCTTGGCCCCAGTGATGTACTGGGCTGTACGCACTACCCTCTGTAGTGCCTTACAGTCGGAGGAATGCATTTCAATTAACAGGTGTGCCTTGTTAAAAGTGAATTTGTGGAATTTCTTTCCTTAATGCGTTTGAGCCAGTCAGTTGTGTTGTGACAAGATAGGGGTGGTATAAAAAAGATAGCCCTATTTGGTAAAAGACCAAGTCCATACTATGGCAAGAACAGCTCAAATAAGCAAAAAGACTTGAAGGTCAGTCAAACTGGAAAATTTCAAGATCTTTGAAAGTTTCTTCAAGTGCAGTTGCAAAAACCATCAAGCGCTTTGATGAAACTGGTTCTCGTGAGCACTGCCACAGGAAAGGAAGACCCAGAGTTGCCTTTGCTGCAGAGGACAAGTTCATTAGAGTTACCAGCCTCAGATTGCAGCCCAAATAAATGCTTCACAGAGTTCAAGTAACAAACACATCTCAACATCAACTGTTCAGAGACTGCGTGAATCAGGCCTTCGTGGTCGAATTGCTGCCAAGAAACCAATACTAAAGGACACCAATAAGAAGAAAAGACTTGCTTGGGCCAAGAAACATGAGCAATGGACATTAGACCGGTGGAAATCTGTAATTTGGTCTGATGAGTCCAAATTTGAGATTTTTGTTTCCAACCGCCATGTTTTTTTGAGACGCAGAGTAGGTGAATGGATGATCTCTGCATGTGTAGTTCCCACCATGAAGCATGGAGGAGGAGGTGTGATGGTGGGGGTGCTTTGCTGGTGACACTATAGGTGATTTATTTAGAATTCAAGGCACCCTTAACCAGCATGGCTACCACAGCATTCTGCAGTGATACGCAATCCCATCTGGTTTGCGTTTAGTGGGACTATCGTTTGTTTTTCAACAGGACAATGACCCAACACACCTACAGGCTGTGTAAGGGCTATTTGACCAAGAAGGAGAGTGACGGAGTGCTGCATTAGATGATCTGGCCTCCACAATCACCCGACCTCAACACAATTGAGATGGTTTAATATGAGTTGGACCGCAGAGTAAAGGAAAAGCAGCCAATAAGTGCTCAGCATATGTGGGAACTCCTGAGACCTGAGGTGGAAACTGAGGTGGAAACTGAGATGCACTTCCTAATCTCCTGCCAAATGTATGACCATATTAGAGACACCCATTTCCCTCAGATTACACAGACCCACAAAGAATTCGAAAACAAATCAAATTTTGATAAACTCCCATATCTATTGGGTGAAATACCATCGTGTGCATTCACAGCAGCAAGATGTGTGACCTGTTGCCACAAGAATAGGGCAATATATTTTCCCATTTGCACACCGTTGCAACACTGTATATAGACATAATATGGCATTTTAAATGTCTTTATTCTTTTGGAACTTATGTGAGTGTAATGTTTACTGTACATTTTTTTATTGTTCATTTAACTTTTGATTATTATCTATTTCACTTGCATTGGCATTTTAAACATGTTTCCCATGCCAATAAAGCCCCTTAAATTGAAAATGAGAGAGAGAGAGAGAGAGATAAGGGACAGAGAGAGAAAAAGAGAGAGAGAGAGAGATGGGGCGGTAGAAAATAAAGCAGATACAGAGAGAGAGAGAGAGAGTTTCATATTGAGCAGCAGCTGCTGAAAAAAAATTGCTCCGACAAATATTGAAATGTACATGTTTTTTATAGTGAAGTACATTTGAAAAAATAACATAAACTGCAAGACTGAATGGGAGACAAAACATGCAACAGATTAAGAAGATACGCTTGGGAAAAAGTATCTGTTTTGTGCAGTTAGCTTAGCTAGCTGGATTGCTTACCAGCTGCTAAACCGTTGCTAGGGACTCTCCTAAAATATGCTAGCTAGCTAACAAAAAAATAGCTAGCGAACTACACAATATAAAAGACAAAAGAAGTACAAAAGACCAAAGAACATCAAAGTTAAACAGTTCTCTCAAGGCACTAGAGACAATAACACAAGAAACAATGCTGTTTTGGAAAAGGTAGGCTTCTATTGCAACATTGTAGCCAACATCACCAGTGTTGCTATGGAGATTGTTTACCCACCAGACATCCAGATGGAGAAAGCTTATAAAAGTTTCAAAGGTTTGATGATGGGACAGAACCATGAATGCCTGCTTGCAGTTCTTACCAGTTGCAAAACAAGAGCACATTTTATATTTAATACCAAATGAGGGCACATATGGAAAAGGGTTATTTGCAACCATTCCCCTTTCTCCAAAAAGAGAGGCATCAGCCAAGGCTGTCAGATCAGTATTTCTGAAAAAGCTCATGGGCTTCTTGCTGTGACCCAGCAAGAAGCCCATAGAGTCCTTCTACCTACCTCACCTGCAGCAGACAGAGCCAAGAACATGCCAAAAACACCAAGAACACCTGCTATGCAACATTTCCACAACACCCTCTCTCTAGTTAAAGCAGAGGTCATAGAACTCAGAGAGAACAAGCTTCAAGATGATGACACTGTCCAGAAACTAAAAGAAGAGATGAAACAGTTCAGGGAGGAGAGCAGAGCATCTATTGCTAAATTAGAAAGCAGAATGGACAAACTGAGTCAGACAAATGATGACCTCAGAGACCATCTGAGCACAACAAGAAAAGAGCTAGAGCAAAGAGAGAGGTACATTTACACCCTCAACCAGAAGCTAGTCATTACGTCCTCTGCATCTAGAGAACATGTCCACCAGATTGGTACAACACAGGCAGAACCTGAGACCAGCATAACCAGCATGGCCTCCACCACACAGCCTGATGACACTGCACCAGCCTACCAGTCTGCTCCAGCCCAGGTCAGCCTACCAGCCTCCCAGTCTGCTCCAGCCCAGGTCAGAACACCAGCTTCCAGAACACTGCAATCCTTATCGATTCAAATGGAAAGTTCTTGGTCCAGGAAAGATGATTCCCTAGACACCAGGTGTATAAGTTCTGGTGTCCTACAACTGACAGTGTAATACAGCTACCCAGTCAGACCAGGATTGACATCTCTGACAACATCATCATCCACACTGGCACAAACAACCTTTCTGCCAAAGGTGAAAATATATCTGAGAAGTGTGGCAGAGCAGAAACAGGCTATGTTCCCAACAACCCTTCTACCAAGAAAAGACTTCCCAGGACAGTTGACTGACAAAATAGATCACTGTGGACTGTGCCTCACTGCTCAACGTGAGAACGGCTCATCATCCCACTCTGACACGTGAACACGTATACGATAATGTACACCTTGATCAGGACAGTGTCAGAATCTTTTCTAAGGACCTAAAGGATGCAACACTTGATAGGGACCCACACACCCATCACCCCAGTAGCAGAGGCCCCCCGTTCCACTTTCTGAAACAACACTACCCCCACCATCCCCAGAAGAGAAAAACCAGACAAGGCTTTACAAGACCGGGCCCACCACAGCACATATTTACCAGACCAGACCAGCCTACGGACAGCACGACCAGGCCCGGCCCATCACAACACAGCTCTACTAGACCCAGCCCATCACAACACAGCTCTACAAGACCAGGCCCATCACAACACAGCTCTACTAGACCAGGCCCATCACAACACAGCTCTACTAGACCAGGCCCATCACAACACAGCTCTACTAGACCCAGCCCATCACAACACAGCTCTACTAGACCAGGCCCATCACAACACAGCTCTACTAGACCCAGCCCATCACAACACAGCTCTACTAGACCAGGCCCATCACAACACAGCTCTACTAGACCAGGCCCATCACAACAGCTCTACTAGACCAGGCCCATCACAACACAGCTCTATTAGACCTGGCCCATCACAACACCGCTCTACGAGACCCGACCCATCACAACACAGCTCTACTAGACCCAGCCCATCACAACACAGCTCTACTAGACCCGGCCCATCAAAACACAGCTCTACTAGACCCGGCCCATCACAACACAGCTCTACTAGACCCAGCCCATCACAACACAGCTCTACTAGACCAGGCCCATCACAACACAACTCTACTAGACCCAGCCAATCACAACACAGCTCTCCTAGACCCGGCCCATCACAGCACAGCACTACTTGACCTGGCCCATCACAGCACAGCACTGACCACTAATCTAGGGTCAGGCAGAACACTGTCCTTCAGAGAAGTGGACCACATGATGCAGTCCACACAATGTATCATTCAGATCATCAACCTACATATGCTGAGGTAACCTCAGAACTATCAGACATTGGAGAGGTGCGCCAACTACTGCATCTAATATGCAGACTACTGAATGAGACAGACCCTTTAATTCACACACACAAACACACTCACTCACTCACATGCACACACACACTCACACTCACACACTCACTCACTCACTCACTCACTCACTCACTCACTCACACTCTCTCAATCACTCACTCACACTCTCTCAATCACTCACTCACTCATACTCCCACTCACTTATTATACATGAGATCAATAACTAACAGTTCTTGGAATATCCAGGGCCTATAGTCTTCGCATTTTGGTTCTAAAACAACAAATCCGTAATTTCTACATCAAGGGACAGGACATCATAATCCTACTGGAAACATGGAGTCGTGGAGACATTCATACTCAGTGTCCCTCAGGCTATAGGGAAAGTTTACCACCATCAATCAAACATAAAAATGTTAAACGGGGCCGGGACATTTGGCATAAGCAGGATTTAGCACTGAATGAAATGAAAAAAGGTACTAACCACATTTGGCTAAAACTGAACAAAGGTACAATCTATAGTGACAATGACGTATGCTATGTGCAGCTTATGCTCCTCCTTCAGATTCATCATATTATAATGATCTGTTTTTTGACAATCTCCATACAGAAATCATTCAGGGTAAAGCGCTTCTTTGTGGAGATTTCAATGCGAGAACAGGTTCTGAGCCTGACTACACTGATGAGAGCGGTAACCATCACATATTTGGACACCCCTCCTTGGATTGCTCGAGTGCTCGTCACTTCCATTTGAGCGCGTCACTTGTCTCTGTGCTGTTTGTTGCTACTTGGCTACCTGACAAACTTGACAGTTTCTACTTTTTTATAACCGTTGAATCAATCTTCATTTAACACATTTACCAACGTCTTGGTTCTTTTTTTGTTATTTACTTTTCCATTCAACTTTTTCATCCCGGACACTTTATTTGGCTATGGTTCTACAGGACCTCCACCAGCCGAAGCTAAGTAGTAACATTAACACTATGCCATCTAATTGCAGTCACTGTACTCATAATATGCAGGAAAACTATCGCCTTTTGGTGAAGCTCAGCTTCAGATGCAATAGTTAGGCAAGAGCAATTTATGTGTAGGAAAGGATGAAACAGCGTATGTGCCACCAGTAACTACAGATAATAGTATAAATCCCCTCGCATGGTCCCCGCAGCCAGACAACTTTCTCATGGCTTATGGAAAGAAATGCTGCAGGAATCCTCAACCGGTGTCGCTCATTCAGCCGACAGAAACTTTCAACCAGTTCTCCCCATTAAGCAACGAGTTGGAGTCAGAGGCCGAGCGTTCTCTGGTCTCTCCTCCACCCGTTACGGGGTTTGAGCCACCGAAGCCTCCCACTATTAGCTCTGACAAATTGAAAACTCTCGTCATTGGCGACCCCATTACCCGCAATATTAGACTTAAAAAGAATCATCCAGCGATCATACATTGTTTACCAGGGGGCAGGGGTACTGACGTTAAGGCTGATCTGAAGATGGTGCTGGCTAAGGCTAAAACTGGCGAGTGTAGAGAGTATAGGGATATTGTTGTCCACGTCGGCACCATGGATGTTAGGATGAAACAGTCGGAGGTCACCAAGAGCAACATAGCTTCAGGGAATGTGTGTAAACAGCAACTTGGGAATGGTTTTCTGTAGCATTAAGAATTCAAGAATCCAATCCTTTCTTCAACAACAAAAACAGTAATAAGTAAATGTCAAATTGGCTTTCTCCCTAACCATTGCACTACTTTTGGGGCGGCAGGTAGCCTAGTGATTAGAGCGTTGGGCCAGTAACTGAAAGGTTGCTGGATCGAATCCCCGAGCTGACAAGGTAGAAATCTGTTGTTCTGCCCCTGAACAGGGTGGTTAACCTACTGTTCCCCAGTAGGCTGACATTGTAAATAAGAATGTGTTCTTAACTGACTTGTCTAGTTAAATTTAAAAAAAATACTGACCACATACATACACCAATTAATGAACACGTCCACCAAAAAAAAGAGGGCAAAATCTTTACTTGCTTTATTGACTTTAAATAAGAATTCGATTCTATTTGGCATGAATGTCTATTCTTCAAATTCTCCAAAGTGGGCTAGGTGGTAAAATGTATGACTTAATAAAATGTATGTACACAAGAAAAATGTTTTCAATAATAATAAAAAAACCAAAGAACATACTTATTTTCGCAAAGTCGAGGTCTGAGACAAGTCTAAACCTTTTCAACATTTATATCAATACATTTGCAGACATGTTGGAACATTCTGTAGCCCCAGGACTCACACTATTTGACACAAAGGTAAAATACCTGCTATATGCTGATGATTTGGTTATTCTATCACCAACCAAAGGGGGTCTTCAACAGAACCTTAACATTCTAGAGGTATTTTGCCATACTTGGGCCCTGGTAGTAAGTATATATATTTTTTTTAATTACTCATACCTTGGTCTGACCATATCTGCATTGGGAAACTTCAATATGGCAGTGAATGCACTCAAAGAAAAAGCCTGCAGAGCATTGTATGCCATATTTGACAGCGTAGTCCTACCAATAGCTTTTTACGGAAGTGAGGTTTGGGCGGCCACTCAATAAACTGGACTTTAAAATGTGGGACAGACATCCAATTGAAGCCCTACAGGCAGAATTTTGTTGGAAAATACACAGACTAATGCATGTAGGGCAGAATTAGGCCGCTACAAAAAAGACCATTAAAATTTTGGCTACACCTAAATTCAAGTCCAAATTCAAGCCTCCAATTTAAAGCACTTTAAACCCAAGAGCTGAGCCCAGAAATGAGCCCCCTCAGTCAGCTGGTGTTGGACCTAACCAACCAAGCTGACACCAGCACTGCTTCAAAAGAAAGAATTATAATAAACAAAATCATAAACCAATCAAAGGACTTATATTTACAACACAGGAAAAATGAAACAAAATTCCAAAGACGACTAAATTGTTGTCTGGCTCTAAACAGAGAATATGAATTGGCTGATTATCTCTACTCTGTCAGAGATACGAAGCAGAGACAGATCCTTACCAAGTACAGGCTGAGTGACCACCAATTGACAATAGAAACCAGTACACATAAAAAGACATGGCTACCCAAAGAGGAGCGTGTATGTGGTCACTGCACAACCGGGGAGGTAGAAACAGAGATGCAGTTTCTCCTTTACTGTGAGAAATATTCACAGCAAGTACTACAGTTATTCAAAATGTTAACTTATTAAACCCAGAGGAAAAACAAAAAATACTAATGGGAAAAGGAGCAATGGCTCGTCTTGCAGCCAAATATGTATTTGCCTGCCATAGCCTGAGGGACACTGAATAATAACATCTGCATAGTAAACAGTAACTTAGTTATTATTAGTGTTATTGTTATTACTATTATTGTTATTACTATTATTCTGATTATTGTTCCAAATATTAGTGGTATGGGTAGTAGGGGTGATGGCAATGATAGCAGTTTAATGATTGTGGTGGTAGTAGTAGTAGTAGTAGTAGTAGTAGTAGTAGTAGTAGTAGTAGTAGTAGTAGCAGTAATGAATATGGTAGTTGTAGTACTGATGTAATGGTGAGGATGCCAGTTAATTATAAGTTAGTTATAGTTTCATTTTCCATGTCTAGCCTTTTATCCCTTCCTATATTTGTAAGCAAATGCCAGAATTGTATCCATCTCCTTAGCTATCATACTCTAATTCCACAGGGCATTCCACTGATTTCAAAACTCGGTCCTCTAGAAAGTGGAGAGCAACACTTTTGCAGTTCTACTAAGTGATATATTTTAAAAAAGCAGCGTTATAAAGGATTATCTTCACATACCAACCAGCTCATGTTATAGACAGAAGCGTGCTACATGGCAGACCAATCTGAACTCATCTCTCGGCTTGTCCAGCCCATCCATTATCTCAGCCAATCATGGCTAGTGGGAAGGTTCCTGTTTTTTCCGTGGATAAACCAATTAGGCTCGTAATTTAACAATTGTATTTGTATTTACAGTTGGCATACGCTCGTTATTAACTTCTATGGGCTAGGTGGGATGCTGGCGGCTATGTGGGATGCACCTGCGGGACACAGCCAGTGAAATATCAGGGCGGCAAATTCAAAAACAACAAATTCTCATAATTCAGCATTCTCAAACATACAACTATTTTACACCATTTTAAAGATAAACTTCTCGTTAATCTAACCACATTGTCCGATTTCAAAAAGCCTTTACAGCGAAAGCAAAACATTAGATTATGTTAGGAGAGTACATAGACAAAAATAATCACACAGCCATTTTCCAAGCAAGGACATGTGTCAATAAAACCCAAACACAGCTAAATGAAGCACTAACCTTTGACGATCTTCATCAGATGACACTCCTAGGACATTATGTTACACAATACATGCATGTTTGGTTCGATAAAGATCATATTTATATCCAAAAACAGCATTTTACGTTGGCGCGTGATGTTCAGAAAATGTATTCCCACCAAAACTCCGGTGAATGTGCACATCAATTTACAAAAATACTCATCATAAACGTTGACAAAATATATAACAATTATTTAAAGAATTATAGATAGACTACCCCTGGATGCAACCGCTGTGTCAGATTTTAAAATAGCTTTACGGAGAAAGCACATTTTTCAATATTCTGAGTACATAGCTCAGCCATCACGGCGAGCTATTCAGACACCCGCCAAGTTCGAGGCAACCTAAACTCAGAATTAGTATTAGAAATATTCTCTTACCTTTGCTGATCTTCGTCAGAATGCACTCCCAGCACTGCTACTTCCACAAGAAATGTTGTTTTTGTTCGAAATAATCCATATTTATGTACAAATACCTCCGTTTTGTTCGTGCGTACAGATCACTTATCCAAAGGCATAACGCGTGAGCGCGGAACGAGAGACGAAAAGTCAAAATGTTCCATTACCATACTTAGAAGCATGTCAAATGCTGTTTAAAATCAATCTTTATGGTATTTTTAACGTAAAGTTGCGATAATATTCCAACCGGACAATAGCATATTCATTCAAGAAGAAGGAGGGGCGCGCTCGCGGGACCGAGCATATCCAATCCCTTTGTTGCCAGGCAGACCACTCAGAAACTGAGCTCCTATTATCTGCCCAGTGACAGGAAAATGCTCAAAGCACTTTCTGAAGGCTTTAGACAGCCAATGGAAGCCTTAAAAAGTGCAACGTCACCCCACAGACACTGTAGCTTCGATAGAGAATCAAAAGAACTACAATTCTCAGACTTTTCAATTCCTGCTTGGATCTATGTCAGGTTTTTGCCTGCCATATGCGTTCTGTTATACTCACAGACACCATTCAAACAGTTTTAGAAACTTCAGAGTGTTTTATATCCAAATGTTTTATATCCAAATATGCATATTCTAGTTTCTGGGTCAGAGTAGTAACCTGTTTAAATTGGGTACATTTTTCATCTGGCCGTGAAAATACTGCCCCCTAGCCCAGACAGGTTAAGGCACATGAAAGTTTCTGTCAAAAACTAATTTTGATCAAAAAGACATGTTTTGTTACTGTGGAATTGCCCAGTAGTAGTAGTGTGTACTGTAGTTTGCACGTGTACTGGTAAGACCGTTGTTCTTGTATCCACTTTGCCTGTGATGTCTCTGCCTCTGCCTGCCCAAGGTCAACCCATCTTATAATGCGCCTCGTTAAAAATAAACTAATGACTGCAGAGGGAACACAGGAAGAATAGCAGTGTTTTCGCCCCAATCACTTTCTTTTCCCCCTCTCCCTGGTTGTCCCTCGCTGCAACTAAAAATATAACCACGGCGCAGATTGCTGTGTTTATGGCTTTACATGCCACTCGCCATGTGATGAGTGGGGGAAATTTGGAGCACCATAATTGAGCCGTTAGACCCCCTGAGTGGTGTAAGTACATGTGATTACAGGATGTGTGTGTGTGTGTGTGTGTGTGTGTGTGTGCATGCGCGTGTGTGTGTGTGATAGGTGGTGCCGATTATTCAAATATGAGCGATTTGCAATGGCAGGCCTGTCTCTCTTTGTCAGAACCCTGAGATTGAAGAGCTCTCCAAAAACCACAAGAAGAGCGGGCCAGGAAGATGGAGGGATGGGGGAGGGAGAGAGAGATAGAGAGAGCACTCTGGGCACAGCGGGGTCGAGGAAACATTGATAACCTCTTATAGCCAGCAGGCCCTCCCTTCTCCTGCTGGTCCTGTCCTTCTCTTTACCTGTCTTTAATGTGATAGGGCTGATGTGGTAGTCTACTAGTGGTCTGTAGGCTGGCAGTGCCTCTTTTTAAAAGATGCTAGTTTTAGTTTACAGGTATATTAAATACTGTAGGAGTTGAAGACACACAGGCAACTTGCACTTTTTCTCACTTAACTCAACATTTTTCATTGAAGTTTCTCTCCCTGCTTTCTTTTCCATCCCCTCTCCCACTCTCTCTCTCTCTCTCTCTCTCTCTTGCTCTTTCTCTCTGTCCATCTCTCTATTTCTCTTCCACTGCCCCTGTCTCTGTCTCTTTTTTCTCTTCCACTGGCCGTCTCCCTCTCTCTGTCCCTCTCTCTTTTATTTTCTCTTTCTCTTTCTCACTCTCTCTCGCTCTCTCTCTCTTTCTGTCTCTGCTTTCTCTTCTACTGCTCCTGTCTCTCTCTCTCTCTCTCAAATTCAAATTCAAGTTGATTAGGAAACTTCCTAACCTATACAATATACATTGTAATCAAATAATGACGAACCATAATATATAATGTTAGTAAATTATAATACAGATAAAAATAACAACAAAAAATTATAACAGTCAATAGTAGAAATAATAAATCTGGTGCTTCTGTCCCCAAGCAACAGCAGCACCTAGATCTTCTGCACAGAAGCACCAGATCATTAGCAAACAGTAGACATTTGACTTCAGATTCTAGTAGGGTGAGGCCGGGTGCTGCAGACTGTTCTAGTGCCCTCGCTAATTCATTGATATATAAATCTCAGTAAGACAAAGACAATGGTGTTCTAAAAAAAGGTCCAGTTGCCAGGACCACGAATATAAATTCCATCTAGACACCGTTGCCCTAGAGCACACAAAAAACTATACATACCTCAGCCTAAACATCAGTGCCACAGGTAACTTCCACAAAGCTGTGGATGATCTGAGAAACAAGGCAAGAAGGGCCTTCTATGCCGTCAAAAGGAACATAAAATTCGACATAACAATTCGGATCTGGCTAAAAATACTTGAATCAGTTATAGAACCCATTGCCCTTTATAGTTGTGAGGTCTGGGTCCGCTCACAAACCAAGAATTCACTAAATGTGACAAACACCAAATTGAGACTCTACATACAGAATTCTGCAAAAATATCTTCTGTGTACAACGTAAAACACCAAATAATGCATGCAGAGCAGAATTAGGCCGATACCCGCTAATTATTAAGATTCAGAAAAGAGCTGTTAAATTCTACAACCACCAAAAAGGAAGTGATTACCAAACCTTCCATAACAAAGCCATCACCTACAGAGAGATGAACCTGGAGAAGATTCCTCGAAGCAAGCTGGTCCTGGGGCTTTGTTCACAAACACAAACACAAACAGACGCCACAGAGCCCCAGGACAGCAACACAACTAGACCCAACCAAATAATAATTACTTGACACATTGGAAAGAATTAACAAAAAACAGAGCAAACTAGAATGCTATTTGGCCCTAAACAGAGAGTACACAGCGGCAGAATACCTGACCACTGTGACTGGCCCAAACTTAAGCAAAGTTTTGACTATGTACAGACTCAGTGACCATAGCCTTGCTTTTGAGAAAGGCCGCCGTTGGCAGACCTGGCTCTCAAGAGAAGACAGGCTATGTGCACACTGCCCACAAAATTAGGTGGAAACTGAGCTGCACTTCCTAACCTCCTGCCAAATATATGGCCATATTAGAGACACATATTTCCATCAGATTACACAGATCCACAAAGAATTTGAAATCAAACCCAATTTTCATAAACTCCCATATCTACTGAGTGAAATACCACAGTGTTACATCACAGCAGCAATATGTCTGACCTGGGCCACAAGAAAAGGGAAACCAGTGAAGAACAAACACTATTGTAAATACAACCCATATTTTTGTTTATTTATTTTCCCTTTTGTACTTTAACTATTTGCACATAATATGACATTTGAAATGTCTTTATTATTTTGGAACTTTTGTGAGTGTAATGTTTACTGTTTATTTATTGTTTATTTGACTTTTCTTTATTTTTTAGTTCACTTGCTTTGGCAACGCTAAAGCCCTAAAATTGAATTGAATTGAGAGAGAGAGAGTGACTGAGAGTGATAGAGAGAGTGGGAGGGAGTGAAAGAGATTGAGAGAGAGAGGGAGAGAGAAGGAGAAAGAAAGAGAAAGAGAAGCAGCTAGTAAAGCACTGTCCAGCCTGTACACCCTTTTATAGTTCATGTTTGGCCCGAGGGGTGATTGTGGCTAAGCAGTCAACTACCCCTCTGAATGAGGAAGAGGAAGAGTACTCTGTGGTGCTCTCCCAATGACCTGCTGTATTTGTGGTTAAATGTAGTTAGATGAGTAATCGAGATGCTCCCTCAAAACCGATTTCCTCTCCACATTTACAACCTGGTCTCAGAACATTTCGTATTATTCCTTATGTAAATCCGCAATGCGCTATTTAGTATGATATGTTACATTTTGTATGGCATATATTAATTTGTGAGTGTCCATCACCCATTTTGTATGATATGTTATGAATTACATTTCATATTATATGTTACGAATTTGCAAAACTACAATATGTTATGAATTTGCAAAACGTACAATATGTAAGAAATTTTAGCTATGTGGCTCGGTTGCTAAGGTTAGTCAGCTGGCTAACACTAGCTAGGCTAGGTGTTAAGGTTAGGGGTTAGGGTTAAGGTTAAGTTTAGGAGTTAGGTTAAAGGTTTAAGGTTAGGGTTGGAGAAAGGGTTAGCTAAAATGTTTAAGGTTAGGGTTAGTGGAAGTGTTAGCTCACATGCTAAGTAGTTGCAAAGTAGCTAAAAAGTAGTAAAAGTAGTGAAAAGTAGTGAAAGTTGCTAATTAGCTAAAATGCTAAAGTTGTCCATGATGAGATTCGAATTCGCAACATTTAGGTTGCTAGTCGTTCGCATAATACACCCACCCATCCACCCCGACCAACCACACTACTTTTGTATTTGACCAGCACTCAAACCACTATCCCAAACTCTGCAATGGTCCTGGAACCAAGAACTGTGCCAAGGTACTTCTTGATCATTCACTCACAAATCAGACACACACACTTACCTAGCCAGTGTTCTCCAGTGATCTTGCCAAATCCCTCACGGTAGGAGTCCCATCCTCTGAAGAAGTTGACCGAGCCATCTTCCCTGCGCTGGATCACCTGGAGAACACAGACAAAGACCAGGGGTTAGAGGTCAAGGCTATAAAACACCAGACACAGGTCATACAGGGGTTAGAGCTCAATGTTTGGAGGTTGGGGCTGGCCTGGGGTCAGCAGCGATACACTTCCTACCTGCTGTATCTTTCCAGTAGTAAGACGAGTCACAATGAAAAGTGCACAAATCATGTATCGAAGTCAAGAACACCAGTAAGTTCCCTTCTCTCAGTCATACATTATTCTGGTCTCACCAATGAATAATGCACACGCTCTTCCCTTTGAAAATACATTTTTTTCATAAACTAATAAAAATAATCAATTAAATCTTGATTGACTTCGAATAAAAACTCTATGGAATCTGCATACTTAATTAAAAGCTAAGAAAGTGAGGACGATTCTCTCTCATAATGCAATATCCCTCAATCTAAGGCCGGGTGAAAATGACATTATCCTCCACCCACTGTAACTCTATGAATGAAATGAACTTAATTCTATCAAGCTAAGCGATGTGTGAAGAAATAGAGTGATGCTTTGTATAAAAGAGACCTTTCAGCATGAAAAACAAAACAAGATATCTTAATACAGTTGAAGTCGGAAGTTTACATACACTTAGGTTGGAGTCATTAAAACTTGTTTATCAACCACTCCACAACTTTCTTGTTAACAAACAATAGTTTTGGCAAGTCGGTTAGGACATCAATTTTGTGCATGATACAAGTAATTGTTCCAACAATTGTTTACAGACAGATTATTTCACTTACAATTCACTGTATCACAATTCCAGTGGGTCATAAGTTTATAATTTGAGTCAATTGGAGGTGTACCTGTGGATGTATTTCAAGGCCTACCTTCAAACTTACTGCCTCTTTGCTTGACATCATGGGAAAATCAAAAGAAATCAGCCAACAACTCAGAAGAAAAAAAAATTGTAGACCTCAAGAAGTCTGGTTCATTTTTGGGAGCAATTTCCAAACGCCTGAAAGTACCATCATCTGTACAAACAAAAGTACGCAAGTATAAACACCATGGGACCACGTAGCCGTCATACTGCTCAGGGTGAAGACGCGTTCCGTATCCTAGAGATGAACGTACTTTGGTGCGAAAAGTGCAAATCAATCCCAGGACAACAGCAAAGGACCTTGTAAAGATGCTGGAGGAAACAGGTACAAATATATCTATATCCACAGTAAAATGAGTCCTATATCGACATAACCTGAAAGGCCACTCAGCAAGGAAGAAGCCACTGCTCCAAAACCGCCATAAATAGCCAGACTACGGTTTGCAACTGCACATGGGGACAAAGATCATACTTTTTGGAGAAATGTCCTCTGGTTTGATGAAACAAAAATAGAACTGCTTGGCCATAATGACCACCGTTATGTTAGGAGGAAAAAGGGGGACGCTTGCAAGCCGAAGAACACCATCCCAACCATGAAGCATGGGGGTGGCAGCATCATGTTGTGGGGGTGCTTTGCTGCAGGAGGAACTGGTGCACTTCACAAAATAGATGGCATCATGAGGAAGGAACATTATGTGGATATATTTAAGCAAGATCTCAAGACATCAGTCAGGACGATAAAGCTTGGTCGCAAATGAGTCTTCCAAATGGACAATGACTCCAAGCATACTTCCAAAGTTGTGGCAAAATGGCTTAAGGACAACAAAGTCAAGGTATTGGAGTGGCCATCACAAAGCCCTGACCTCAATCCTATAGAATAATTGTGGGCAGAACTGAAAAAGCATGTCCGTGCAAGGAGGCCTACAATCCTGACTCAGTTACACCAGCTCTGTCAGGAGGAATGGGCAAAAATTCACCCAACCTAGTGTGGGAAGCTTGTGGAAGCCTACCCGAAACGTTTGACCCAAGTTAAACAATTTAAAGGCAATGCTACCAAATACTAATTGAGTGTATGTAAACTTCTGACCCACTGGGAATGTGATGAAAGAAATAAAAGCTGAAATAAATCATTCTCTCTACTATTATTCTGACATTTCACATTCTTAAAATAAAGTGGTAATCCTAACTGACCTAAGCAAGGGAATTTTTACTCGGATTAAATGTCAGGAATTGTGAAAAACTGAGTTTAAATGTATTTGGCTAAGGTGTATGTAAACTTCAGACTTCAACTGTATCTAGCAAACAGGGAACGTCCCAAGGATGTCCAGGGGACCATAATACAACATCCTGATGTTCCCTGGACATTCTAACAACTCTATTTTAAGCAGCGGTTGAACAAAATGGGAAATGTGCTAGCACTGTGAAAAACTAATCTAAATGGAGAAACACTCGGAATGATTACTAGTGAAGGTGCTGTTTGTGTTAATTAAAGTGGTCACAAGCAATTCTTGGATGCAGTTACTGTTCCACACCAATGAACAACCCACACCCACCAAAGAATAGTGGTAGCAGTGGTAGGAATTAAAAGCCTTATTATTACAGCAAAATAGGCAAAAATTACTTACCAAAACAGACAAACAAAAATTAATTTCTACCAAGTAATCCTAATCAAAATCAACTAAATCCAAAACGGACACTCTTGCCATCAGTTTACAGAACACTGGCAGAAGGAGGTGGAAATAACTTGAACCGCTCCCTGGGCAAAACCATAGCCAAGCAGGCGTGCAACCAATTGTTAATTTGTTTATTTTGATCCCTATTAGCTTTTTCAGAAGTAGCAGCTGCTCTTCCTGTGGTCCACAAGAAACCCAAAACATGACAAGTAACAAAACACTGATAAACAAGGACAGTCACACAAATGTAAAATATAACGATATTCAAAGGAAAAAGGGGTGCACGATTATCAAGCATGAACGGCTGTAGTCCTAGAAAAGTTGGCTGCGGGGCAAGTCATAGTTAATTCAAGAGCATGTGGGAGAGTAGTGTCCCTATCACATCAACCAAGAGCAATATGCTGAAAGAATCCATACGGATTTAACGATGCTTTTTCTGATCAACCAGCAATTTATGATTATTGTTCTCGTCTTCATCATCCTCATCTTCTCTTCATCATCATCCTCATCAAAATGAGGTTAGTTTGAATGGGCGGAGTAACAGGGGAGCAGAGCAGATGAGGCCAGCATCTTGTAAAACATGTTGCTTGTTTTGTAGGCTTACAGCCAGTAGCCTTCCATATTGTGAGGATATGTGAGTGCCAGAAAGTTGTAGTTTTCCATGCTGTTCATCTATAGGACTGATTTGTCTTGTGTTATTTACTGGGTTCTGTTCCCATGTGGTTTGTTTCTGCCCTTTCTAGATGTCATTTTTCTATGGTGTGGTGTTAGTGGGCTGACCGTGACTGTGTGACACACACACATACACACACACACACACACACACACACACACACACACACACACACACACACACACACACACACACACACACACACACACACACACACACACACACACACACACACACCATGGATGTAATGTTTACTATGACCAAACTCAAGGGCAAGGAAAATATTTTCTGCTAAAATCTCTAGTAGTCATATTGTCAGGATTATTTACTTTTCATGGGGCCTTACTCCCTCTGTCAGTAGGAGAGGTAGTAAAGACCTTTGGGTCCAGACAGAGACAATCAAACACAACAACAGGAGATGCAACACAGTAGTTGCAAACCCATCTCAGTAAATTCTCCTTTGTGTCATAACTACCTCTCTCTCCCATTCTCCTCAGCAGTCCCTCACCCCCTCTCTAAAATGAAGGAGAAAAGTGCAAGTTGAGTGGAGGCCCTGAGTGATGATAGGTATTAGAACACGATGGAGAGAGGCTTTTGTTTTCACATACTCTTGCTCTCTCTCTGTCACTCCCTCTCTCTTCCCCCCTCTCTCTCTCATTATCTCTCTCTCCTCCTCTACCTATCTCTTTGTCTACCCCTGTCTCTCTCTCCCTTTCTCCTCTTGCGTTCTCCCTCTTTCTCCCTCTGCCTCTCTCCTTTTTTGCCTCATTCTCTCTCTCTCTCTCTCTCTCTCTGAATGTCACTACAGTTAGCTCTAACCCAGAGGCAGCATGGTAGCAACAAGGTTTAAAATGCAACAGGGAGACCATGAATCTTATCTTGTAAATAATACACCAATCACATCCAGCCAAAAGAGAGAAACCGCCCTCCATTCGTTTCCCTATAGCAGCTTAAACTACATGGCTGAGTTCTGTCAGAGAGATTTTTGCTCTTTTACACACTTTCTCTAGCTGATAATAAGTACATTATCTCATTCTTGTTCACTTTGGCAGTGCCCTTTTGGAGGTATATCTTACACCTGTTATCTTGTTTCTGAAAGAGCCGAACTGTAAGGCTGGAAGCACCTGAGAGGTGTCAGAGATTTCTGATAGATATATATGTGCACTTTGGGGTGTAAGGAGGTCGAAATAGAGAATATCTAGAAGAATGTAAAAACAGAGGATGAGTTCCAAAGAGCTATCATTCTGACTCACCCCATTCACATTCCTACCATCTAATCTTTGTAAAGAATAGGGTTGTACAATTCCAGTAACTTTCCCAAAATTCCCAGGTATTCCATAAATCCTGATTCCCGAAATCAGGAGGGAACAAATAGGACATCCGGAATCCTCTATCCCCAATTTTTGGATAAACTGGGAATTTTGGGAAAGTTACCAGAATTTTGCAACCCTAGAAAATAATGTTAATTTAAGGAAGATACATTCATGTATGTTAATCTATCCTTGGGAAAATCAATGCAATGGGTTAATAATATAATATACCTTGGCTAGACATTTTGTTAGCACTACTTGTCTTCTATGTTCTTTAACAAAACTTCCCAGTCTGTCAAATCAATTCTACTTATTAATCACTTTGGTCACTTAGCCTATACAGTGAGAGTAGAGAGCTGCTCCCTGGTCCTTGGTGCCTGGTCTGAACCAGCTTCAGCCACTCTGCTAGTTGCATCTTTTCCACCAGCCAGATTAGCGATTAGCTTGGCTAGCGCCTCCACAGATTAGAGTTAACACCCCTTGGGGCAGTTGTGGCCTGCCTGCTTTCCTGCCTGAACACACGCACATGTACACACACAAACAGACATACACACTGCCTGGGTCTCCTGCTCAGTAATACGGCATATCCTCCTCACTCAGGTTTAATTGCCTATTGACCCTGGTGGTGGTGTGTGTGATCTCCAGAGCCACGGGACACTGCTTCGCACAGACACTGATCATTTCTCCTCACACACCATTACTGTCTCTGGCTGGACGGTGGCTTAGGAGGCGGTGGAGGGTTCAAAGGGGGCAGAGGCAGAGTGTGTGTGTGTGTGTGTGTGTGTGTGTGTGTGTGATTGTGTGTGTGTGTCTGTGTGCAAGTGTGTGTGTGTGCTTTTCATGCAACCGTGTATCCAAGAGTGTGTTTGCTGGGGAGACTGGACTCGTTCTGCTTCAGGCCAAGGTTTCATTGATGCATAAAAAAACATGCAGAAGCATGTAGCATAGAGGAGAATAAAACAGGCAACAGCTCCAGCCCCCTCTCCATCTCTCTCTCCTTCTCATGCTTACTCACACATACAACCCTAAAGGACTCCTTCCTCTCCATTGCGGAAATTCAGAATACAGGAGAATACAGGAGGATAAAAAATAATGAAAGAAAAACCAAAAATGGGGGTTTCAACCAGCTTTGGGGTCCAGGGAGAAACTGCTCTCTTGTATTATCTGTGAAGATGCCTAAATCAGCTGTTTAGTCAAGGTTAAAGAATGTAGTTCAAATCAAGGGTACTGTATGTAGCAGTAGGCCAACACAACTGTGTATAAGTGTTTGAACGTGTGCGTGTGTGTTTGGGGGCATTCAAGTCTTGGATTACACTTGGCCACAGACCTTAACTGTCAGTCAATCAAGAAAGAGTTTCAAACTCCTCCCATGCAACCCCCCCCCCTTCCATCCCATTCAATCCATGCTCTAGCCAGTAGACAGCTGCAGGCAGAATATAGCCTAAGCAGTAAAAATGTGTTATTCATGGTCTAGCTCTGTTTAAGGAGATGACTGTGTCACCTTATTTGACCCTCTATGACACTATTACACTAATAAAGAGATGGGTGAGAGCCTGTCATCTCATCTACCGCCTTACGACAACAACAGCTTTCACACAGCCGACGGCAGCCATTTTAAACTAAAAGGTGGAATGAGGACCGAGTGTTCCAGAAATCTCTACAGAGCTGAGCTGTTCTCAAAGACAACAGCCAGAAGGAGAGAGAATGAAGTAATGACCCAGGGGCTGTTTCTTTCTTTCTTTCATTTTTTCATTCTGCCCCTCACAGACACTGATAATTTCCTCTCACACACCATTACTGTCTCTGGCTGGCAGGTGGCTTAGGAGGCAGTGGAGGGTTCAAAGGGGGCAGAGGAAGTGAGTGTGAGTGTGTGTGTGTGTGTGTGTGTGTGTGTGTGTGTGTGTGTGTGTGTGTGTGTGTGTGTGTGTGTGTGTGTGTGTGCAAGCGTGTGTGTATGTGTGTGTGTGATTTTCATTCAAGCATGTGTGCAAGAGTGTATGTTTGCTGGGGAGACTAGACTCGTTCCGCTTCAGGCCAAGGTTTCATTGATGCATAAAAAAAACATGCAGAAGAAGCATGTAGCATAGAGGAGAGAAAAAAGGCAACGGCTCCAGCTCCCTCTCCCTCTCCATCTCTCTCTCCTTCTCACCCTTACTCACACACGCAACCCCAATGGACCATGCGCGTGTGTTTGGGGGCATTTGAGTCTTGGATTTCACTTGGCCACGGACATTAGCTGTCAGTCAATGAAGAAAGAGGTTCAACTTCCTCCCACACAAATCTTGCAGTTTAAAGCTGCAAATCTACATATTTTGCCATGGGCGGTGAGAAGATTTTGCAATTTTATAACTAATTTCATGAAATTCTACTCATTTTGCCATGGGGCAGAGAGAAAAATGTGCAGTTTTACAGCAAATTTCAAGCCAGCAATTTTAAACTAAACGGTGGAATGAGGACTAAGTGTTCCAGAACTCTCTAAAGATCAGAGCTGTCCTCAAAGACAGCAGTCATAACAACAACACAATGACAAAATATGTTTTATTTTTTATACTCAGAGAGGGGAGAGAGGAGGAAGTAATGACCACGGGGCTGTTTCTTCTTTCTTTCGCTGTGCGTGTTCTGACTTGATCCAGTCTCCCGGTCATATGTTTTTGGAGATTCATTATTTATTTGGAGCTCTTTAAAATGCTCAACAAAGCCAAACATCCCAGCTCTCAAAGGTATACGCCTGCAGAAATATAACGCTATCGTTATCAATTCTCAACAATGGTCACCAGATAAAAAAAAAAATCTCAGACAGTGTGTATTATAAGAAGGTTAGCTAACTATGCCACTAGCTCACAATACAGGTAAATGCTGTCAGACTTTCTTCACAATAGACCTGAAATGCGAGAATCTTTAGCCATTCAAATGCACTGCAATGGATTATATGGCGTCATTTAGCTTAATACAAAGGGAGGCCTTTCAGATAAGCAAACAATAATTGCATCAATAGGCCTAATTTCTGATATTAATACAGCTCTCTGTGTAATTATCTCTCTCTTGCTCTACCTCTCTTTATTTCTCTCTCTCTCTCTTTCTTTCTCTCCTATTTCTCTCTCCTGTCTCTCGCTCCCTCCTCGCCTTCGTCTCTCTCCCTCGCTCTTTCTCACCCTCGCTCTCTCTTTCTTGTCCCCTCTAGCCATCCCCCCATCTCCCTTTCCCTCTCAGGATCACAGGGAAAAGTTCACTCATAATGTCATATTTGATATTGACGGATCCTGATTTTTTGCTAAGTGGGGATTTGTTGTCTTGAGCCCTTTATCGTCTAATTAAGTTAGGCCTGGCATTTTCAACCAAAGTGACACGAATCAGGGTGAAAATGTCAACCAAATCTGTCAGCAGCGTCATTAGATGACAAACTCCCAATCAAGCCTGAGAAACAAAAAATGTAAATGTAAATAAGCTATCACACCTTGACCATCTGCGTGTGCATCTGCATGTGCCATCGTGCGCATGTTGATTTTGTCGATCCCCACCAGACACGATCAAAACCAACTGTGAACAAAATATATTAATTTGGGTACAGGTCGAAACACACAATAATTATTAATGGGTATTTATCTAGCTTATTGTTGCTAGCTAATTTGTCCTGGGAGATAAACATCGGGTTGTTATTTTACCTGAAATGCTGGATCTTTGTTGAATTGGATCTTTGTTGAATTTTAACCCATTTTGAGTCATACAAAATCATGTGTATCTACTCCAACAATTAATCCACAGATAAAATAGGAAACATTTTTTGTTACTTTTCTTTGATTAATCTCTCCTCGTTCATGTTTCAATTACCTACGTGGGTAAGTATGCTCGTGAAATGGGAGAGGCGGGACTGAGCGTGTCAGGCGTCTCTATGCGTCTCGGTTTCATTAAAAGCGCATCAATGGCATCGTCCCCACAGTGACTGTACGTACATACCACAACCAAAAACCATGGATTACAGGCAACATCAGCACTGAGCTAAAGGCTAGATCTGCTGCCTTCAAGGAGTGGTACACTAATCAGGACGCGTATAAGAAATACCGCTACAACCTCCGACGAGCCATCAAACAGGCGAAGCATCAATACAGGATTAAGATTGAATCATACTACACCAGCTTTCATGCTCGATGGATGTGGCAGGGCTTGCAAACTATCCCCGATTATAAAAGGAAACCCAGCCGCGAGTTGCCCAGCGACGTGAGTCTACCAGACAAGCTAAAAGCCTTCTATGCTCACTTCGAAGCAAGCAACACTAAACCATGCATGAGAGCACCAGCTGTTCCGGATGAATGTGTGATCTCGCTCCCTGTAGCTGATGTGAGTAAGACCGTAAAACAGGTTAACATTCACAATGTTACGGGCCAGACGGAATACCAAGGCATGTCCTCAAAGCATGTGTTGACCAGCTGGCAAGTCGCTCACTGATATTTTCAACCTATACCCGACCCGGTCTGTCATAACAACTTTGTTCGAGCGGACCACCATAGTCTCCATGACCAAGAACACCAAGGTAACCTGCCTAAATGACTATCGCCCCTTAGCACTCACATCTATAGACATGAAATGCTTTGAAAGTCTGGTCATGGCTCATATCAACACCATCCTACCAGACACCCTGGACCCACTCCAATGCGTATACCACCCCAACAGATCCCCAGATGAGGTAATCTCTATTTCACTCCACACTGACCTCACCCACCTGTAAAAAATGAATATCTATGTAAGAAAACGTTTCATTGACTACAGCTCAGCATTCAACACCATAGTCCAAGCTCATAACCAAGCTCTGGACCCTGGGACTGAACACCTCCCTCTGCAACTGGATCCTGGACTTCCTGGGGCCGCCCTCAAGTGGTGAGGGTAAGCAACAACACATCTGTCACACTGACCATCAACAGGGAGGCTCCTAAAGGGTGTGTACTTAGTCCCCTCCTGTACTCCCACTACTGCGTGGCCACGCATGACTCCGACACCATCATTAACCTGTTGAGGTGTAGGGGGCAGTATTTACACAGCCGGATGAAAAACGTATCCAAATTAAACTGGTTACTACTCTGGCCCAGAAACTAGAATATGCATATTATTAGTACATTTGGATAGAAAACACTCTGAAATTTCTAAAACTTTTTGAATGGTGTCTGTGAGTATAACAGAACTCATATGGCAGGCAAAAATCTGAGAAAAATCCAACCAGGAAGTGGAAAGTCTGAGAATTGTAGTTCTTCTTTTGATTCTCTATCGAAAGTACATTTTCTGTGGGGTCACGTTGCACATTCTAAGGCTTCCATTGGCTGTCAACAGCCTTCAGAAAGTTCTTTCAGCATTCTCCTGTCACTGGGCAGATAATAGGAGCTCAGTCACTGAGTGGACTGCCTGGAGACACAGATATTGGATATGCGCGATCCCGCGAGCGCGCCGTTCCTTCTTTTTCTTCTTGAATGAATATGCTATTGTCCGGTTGGAATATTATCGCAATTTTACGTTAAAAATACCATAAAGATTGATTTTAAACAGCGTTTGACATGCTTCTAAGTACGGTAATGGAACATTTTGACTTTTCGTCTCTGGTACCGCTCTCGCGCGTTATGCTTTTGGATAGCGCTCTGAACGCATGAACAAAATGGAGGTATTTGGACATAAATATGGATTATTTCGAACAAAAACAAAATTTCTTGTGGAAATAGGAGCCCTGGGAGTGCATTCTGATGAAGATCAGCAAAGGTAAGAGAATATATAGAATACTAATTCTGAGTTTAGGTGACCCCGAACTTGGCAAGTGTCTGTAAGGCTTGCTGTGATGGCGAGCTATGTACTCAGAATATTGAAAAATGTGCTTTCTCCGTAAAGCTATTTTAAAATCTGACACAGCGGTTGCATCCAGGAGTAGTCTATCTATAATTCTTGAAATACTTGTTATATATTTTGTCAATGTTTATGATGAGTATTTTTGTAAATTGATGTGCACATTCACCGGACGTTTTGGTGGGAATATATTTTCTGAACATCACGCGCCAATGTAAATGCTGTTTTTGGATATAAATATGAACTTTATCGAACAAAACATACATTTATTGTGTAACATAATGTCCTAGGAGTGTCATCTGATGAAGATCGTCAAAGGTTAGTGCTTCATTTAGCTGTGTTTTGCGTTTTTGTAACACATGTCCTTGCTTGAAAAATGTCTGTGTGATTATTTTTGTCTATGTACTCTCCTAACATAATCTAATGCTTTGCTTTCGCTGTAAAGCCTTTTTGAAATCGGACAATGTGGTTACATCAAGGAGAAGTTTATCTTTAAAATGGTGTAAAATAGTTGTATGTTTGAGAAAGTTGAATTATGACATTTTGTTGTTTTGAATTTGCCACCCTGATATTTCACTGGCTGTGTCCCGCAGGCGCTAGCGTCCCACGTAGCCCATAGAAGTTATTAAGTGTGGCAGTGTGGTTCCAGGACATCAACCTCTCCCTCAATGTCAGCAAGACAAAGGAGCTGATCGCGGACTACAGGATACGGAGAGGCAAGCATGCTCCCATCCACATTGATGGGGCAGTAATGGAGCGGGTCAACAGCTTCAACTTCCTCGGTGTCCACATCACTAAGGAATTAGCATGGTCCTCACACACCAACACAGTTGTAAACAGGGCACGACAGTGCCTCTTTCCCGTCAGGAGGCTGAAAAGATTTGGCAATCAGATCCTCAAAAAGTTCTTCAGCTGCTCCATTGAGAGTATTTTGATTGGCTGCATCACAAATTGGTACGGCAACTGCAAGGCACCCGACTGCAAATCACTACAGACGGTGGTGAGTAGGGCCCAGTAAATCACTGTAGCTCCATGCCATCCAGGACCTATATTCCAGGCGGTGTCAGAGGAAGGTCCCAAATATTTTCTACGAATCCAGCCACCCAAGCCATAGTTCTACCTGTTAGAAGAAAAAGTAACGCACACCTATTTAGGCAAGGTGCTGGATAGCGGAGTAGAAAACTTGAAAATAAAGGAGAGACGCAAACTCTAGGAGCTCAGTTGCCAAAAATGTTATTTTTGCATCTGAGCTCGTAGAGTTTGCGGCTCTCCATTACATAGTTCTACCTGCTACCACACGGAAAGCAGGAGCAGGGAGAACCAAAAGGAACCTTAACAACTTTTAACCCCAAGCCATACAACTGCTAAACAAGACCGCCAAATTGCTAATCAAATGGCTACCCAGACTACCTGCACTGACCCTCTCTTGCACTGACTCTATGCACACACACTAGGCTCTACCCATTTGACAGCAGTAAATAGCTAGAGCTAATTTTCTGCATTTCAATGCATTGCCATGACTAATGCTGTGCTCGTTTGCACAAACATAATCACAAAATCAATACTGCTAAATTAATTGTTTTTTAAATGTTCTATTCTCCTTGATTGTCTAGCATTTATTTTGGTGATTGTTAGTTCTAAAATAAATATATAGGTCCATTATCTTTTATAAATACTTTATATCTGCGTTTTTCCATCCCAAAAATGTATAATAAAAAACAAATATCCCAACAAATATGGCAATATTTTTTTTACACTGTTTGGTCATAAGAACCACTTCCAAGATGGCATAGCAGTCAGACATCCTTTGTCCTCCTCTTGTCGTGTCCCGTGTATATATATATTTACATCTTTTCTTCGCTTATCTTTTTATATTTTTTTTCTAAAAACTCAACCTCAAAACACTCTCCTGCAACCCGCCTCACCAATTAAAAAAAAAAAGTATTATTTACCTCAAATCTGAAATCCACAACAGAAGCTAGCCAGAGGTTAGCCAGAGGCTGGCCAGTTCACTGGCTAACGTTGGAGTTCAGCTAGCCACGGTTGGCGGTCATCAGCTATCCCTTAGCTCGAAAAGCTATCGCCAGTTTTGAACAGCGTGACTCAGACCAGAGCATACCGGACCTATTTTTCTCTCCATATCCCCAGATTTCTAACGCAGGCTCTGGACATTTACACCTGGATCTTGCAGCTAGCTAGCTGCTACCCGAGTGACTATTGGCTAATGTCGGTCCCTGAGCTAACATCAATTATTCCGGAGCTAGCCAGCTGAAGAGTTCCATCAGCCACTCCTGGGTAACAATCACTTATCCGGACCTGTTTTACAGTCAATGCGGAGCCCCGTCGGGCCTTCACAACTGGACTACCGACGTTATCTGCCCGAGGGAGTTATCCAACTGGCCCCTCCGTTGCGACGTAACCTGAACGTCCATCTGCGGCCCGCTAATCGTTACCTGTCTTATCGGCTGCTATCTGAATAGGTCTATCAGACAATTTTTTTGGGATACTATAACTATTTTTCCTATTGGACTGATTCCCCTACCACACAGAACCCCACTAATCTACAGAAGGAAACGCACAAGGTGGCTAAAAACAGACCTCCCTCCATCTTCTGCCAGCTTGCTACCTATGACCCGGCAAGCTGTCTGAATCTCACGGGACCCTTATGATCACTCGGCTAAGCATGCCTCTCCTTAATGTCAAATTGCCTTGTCCATTGCTGTTCTGGTTAATGTTTATTGGCTTATTTCACTGTAGAGCCTCTAGCCCTACTCATTATACCTTATCCAAACTTTCAGTTTCACCACCCACACATGCTATGACATCTTCTGGTTTCAATGATGTTTCTAGAGACAATATCTCTCTCATCATCACTCAATGTCTAGGTTTACCTCCAATGTATTCACATCCTACCATACCTTTGACTGTATATTATACATTGAAGTTATTTTATCGCCCCCAGAAACCTGCTCCTTTTACTCTCTATTCCGGACGTCATAAACAACCAATTCTCATAGCTTTTAGCCGTTCCCTTATCCTGCTCCTCCTCTGTTCCTCTGGTGATGTGAATCCAGGTCCTGCAATGCCTAGCTCCACACCTATTCCCCAGGCGCTCTCTTTTGATGACTTCTGTAACCTAAATAGCCTTGGTTTCATGCATGTTAACATTAGAAGCCTCCTCCCTAAGTCTGTTTTATTCACTGCTTTAGCACACTCTGCCAACCCGGATGTCCTAGCCGTGTCTGAATCCTGGCTTAGGAAGTCCACCAAAAACTCTGAAATCTTCATCCCTAACTACAACATCTTCAGACAAGATAGAACGGCCAAAGGGGGCGGTGTTGCAATCTACTGCAGAGATAGTATGCAGAGTTCTGTCCTACTATCCAGGTCTGTACCCAAAAAATGTCAACTTCTAGTTTTAAAAATCCATCTCTCTAAAAACAAGTCTCTCACTGTCGCCGCCTGCTATAGACCATCATCTGCCCCCAGCTGTGCTCTTGACACCATATGTGAACTGATTGCCCCCCATCTATCTTCAGAGCTCGTGCTGCTAGGTGACCTAAACTGGGACATGCTTAACACCCCAGCCATCCTACAATCTAAGCTTGATGCCCTCAATCTCACACAAATTAGCAATGAACCTACCAAGTACCACCCCAAAGCCGTAAACACGGGCACCCTCATAGATATCATCCTAACCAACTTGCCCTCTAAATACACCTCTGCTGTTTTCAACCAAGATCTCAGCGATCACTGCCTCATTGCCTGAAACCGTAATGGGTCAGCGGTCAAACGACCTCCACTCATCACTGTCAAACGCTCCCTGAAACATTTCAATGAGCAAGCCTTTCTAATCGACCTGGCCCGGGTATCCTGGAAGGATATTGACCTCATCCCGTCAGTAGAGGATGCCTGGCTATTTCTTTTAAATGCCTTCCTCACCATCTTAAATAAGCATGCCCCATTCAATACATTTAGAACCAGGAACAGATATAGCCCGTGGTTCTCTCCAGACCTGACTGCCCTTAACCAACACAAAAACATCCTGTGGCGTTCTGCATTAGCATCGAACAGCCCCCGTGATATGCAACTTTTCAGGGAAGTTAGAAACTAATATACACAGGCAGTTAGAAAAGCCAAGGCTAGCTTTTTCAAGCAGAAATTTGCTTCCTGCAACACAAACTCAAAAAAGTTCTGGGACAATGTAAAGTCCATGGAGAATAAGAACACCTCCTCCCAGCTGCCCACTGCACTGAAGATAGGAAACTCTGTCACCTCTGATAAATCCACTATAATTGAGAATTTCAATAAGCATTTTTCTACGGCTGGCCATGCTTTCCACCTGGCTACCCCTACCACAGTCAACAGCACTGCACCCCCCACAGCTATTCGCCCAAGCCTTCCCCATTTCTCTTTTTCCCAAATCCAGCCAGCTGATGTTCTGAAAGAGCTGCAAAATCTGGATCCCTACAAATCAGCCGGGCTAGAAAATCTGAACCCTTTCTTTCTAAAATGATCTGACGAAATTGTTACAATCCCTATTACTAGCCTGTTCAACCTCTTTTGTGTCGTCTGAGATTCCAAAAGATTGGAAAGCAGCTGCTGTCATCCCCCTCTTCAAAGGAGGGGACACTCTTGACCCAAACTGCTACAGACCTATACCTATCCTACCCTGCCTTTATAAGGTCTTCGAAAGCCAAGTCAACAAACAGATTACCGACCATTTTGAATCCCACCGCACCTTCTCCGCTTTGCAATCGTGTTTCAGAGCTGGTCATGGGTGCACCTCAGCAACGCTCAAGGTCCTAAACGATATCGTAACCGCCATCGATAAGAAACAATACTGTGCTGCCGTATTCATTGACCTGGCCAAGGCTTTCGACTCTGTCAATCACCACATCCTTGGTTTCTCAAATGATATCCTCGCCTGGTTCACCAACTACTACTCTGACAGAGTTCAATGTGTCAAATCGGATGGCCTATTGTCCAGGCCTCTGGTAGTCTCCATGGGGGTGCCACAGGGTTCAATTCTTGGGCCAACTCTTTTCTCTGTATACATCAATGATGTCGCTCTTGCTGCTGGTGAGTCTCTGATCCACCTCTACGTAGACGACAACATTCTGTATACTTCTGGCCGTTCTTTGGACACTGTTAACAACCCTCCAGACAAGCTTCAATGCCATACAACTCTCCTTCCGTGGCCTCCAACTGCTCTTAAATACAAGTAAAACTAAATACATGCTCTTCAACCGATCGCTGCCCGCACCTGCCCGCCCGTCCAGCATCACTACTCTGGACTGTTCCGACTTAGAATATGTGGACAACTACAAATACCTGGGTGTCTGGTTAGACTGTAAGCTCTCCTTCCAGACTCACATCAAACATCTCCAATCCAAAGTTAAATCTAGAATTGGCTTCCTATTTCACAACAAATCATCCTTCACTCATGCTGCCAAAAATACCCTCGTAAAACTGACCATCCTACCGATCCTCGACTTCGGCGATGTCATTTACAAAATAGCCTCCAATACCCTACTCAATAAACTGGATGCAGTCTATCACAGTGCCATCCATTTTGTCACCAAAGCCCCATATACTACCCACCACTGCGATCTGTACGCTCTCGTTGGCTGGCCCTCACTTCATACTCGTCGCCAAACCCACTGGCTCTAGGTCATCTACAAGACCCTGCTAGGTAAAGTCCTCCCTTATCTCAGCTCACTGGTCACCATAGCAGCACTCACCCGTAGCATGCACTCCAGCAGGTATGTCTCTCTGGTCAATTCCCCCAATTCCTCCTTCGGCCGTCTCTCCTTCCAGTTCTCTGCTGCCAATGACTGGAACGAACTACAAAAATCTCTGAAACTCGAAACACTTATCTCCCTCACTAGCTTTAAGCACCAGCTGTCAGAGCAGCTCACAGATCACTGCACCTGTACATAGCCCATCTATAATTTAGCCCAAACAACTACCTCTTCCCCTACTGTATTTATTTATTTATTTTGCTCCTTTGCACCCCATTATTTCTATTTATACTTTGCACTTTCTTCCACTTCAAATCTACCATTCCAGTGTTTTACTTGCTATATTGTATTTACTTTACCACCATGGCCTTTTTTGCCTTTACCTCCCTTATCTCACCTCATTTGCTCATATTGTATATAGACTTATTTTTCTACTGTATTATTGACTGTATGTTTGTTTTACTCCATGTGTAACTCTGTGTTGTTGTATGTGTCCAACTGCTTTGCTTTATCTTGGCCAGGTCGCAATTGTAAATGAGAACTTGTTCTCAACTTGCCTACCTGGTTAAATAAAGGTGATTCTTTTTTTTAAATAAAAAATAAATAAAAATAAGCGAACCAAATTTTTAATTTTTTTTTAATTTCACCTTTATTTAACCAGGTAGGCTAGTTGAGAACAAGTTCTCATTTGCAACTGCGACCTGGTGAAGATAAAGCAAAGCAGTTGGACACATACAACAACACAGAGTTACACATGGAATAAACAAACATACAATCAATAATACAGTAGAAAAATCTATTTACAGCATGTGAAAATGAGGTAGGATAGAGGTAAGGCAATAAATAGGCCATGGTGGCAAAGTAATTACAATATAGCAATTAAACACTGGACTGGTAGGATGTGCAGAAGATGAATGTGCAAGTTGAGATACTGGGGTGCAAAGGAGCAAGACAAATAAATAAATAAATAAATACAGTATGGGGATGGGGTAGATTGGATGGGCTATTTACAGATGAGCTATGTACAGGTGCAGTGATCTGCGAGCTGCTCTGACAGCTGGTGCTTAAAGCTAGTGAGGGAGGTAAGAGTCTCCAGCTTCAGAGATTTTTGAAGTTCGATCCAGTCATTGGAAAAAGAGAACTGGAAGGAGAGGCGGCCAAAGGAAGAATTGGCTTTGGGGGTGACCAGTGAGATATACCTGCTGGAGCGCGTGCTACGGGTGGGTGCTGCTATGGTGACCAGTGAGCTGAGATAAGGCGGAGCTTTACCTAGCAGAGACTTGTAGATGACCTGGAGCCAGTGGGTTTGGCGACGAGTATGAAGCGAGGGCCAGCCAACGAGATCATACAGGTTGCAGTGGTCGGTAGTATATAGGGCTTTGGTGACAAAATGGATGGCACTGTGATAGACTGCATCCAATTTGTTGAGTAGAGTGTTGGAGGCTATTTTGTTAATGACATCGCCGAAGTCAAGGATCGGTAGGATGGTCAGTTTTACAAGGGTATGTTTGGCAGCATGAGTGAAGGATGCTTTGTTGCAAAATAGGAAGCCGATTCTAGATTTAATTTTGGATTGGAGATGTTTAATATGAGTCTGGAAGGAGAGTTTACAGTCTAATCAGACACCTACGTATTTGTAGTTGTCCACATATTCTAAGTCAGAACCGTCCAGAGTAGTGATGCTGGACGGGCAGGCAGGTGCGGGCAGCGATCGGTTGAAGAGCATGCATTTAGTTTTACTTGCATTTAAGAGCAGTTGGAGGCCACGGAAGGAGAGTTGTATGTTATTGAAGCTCATCTGGAGGTTTGTTAACACAGTGTCCAACGAAGGGCCAGAGGTATACAGATTGGTGTTGTCTGCATAGAGGTGGATCAAAGAATCAGTAGCAGCGAGAGCAACATCATTGATGTATACAGAGAAGAGAGTCAGCCCGCGAATTGAACCATGTGGCACCCCCATAGAGACTGCCAGAGGTCCGGACAACAGGCCCTCCGATTTGACATACTGAACTCTATCGGAGAAGTAGTTGGTGAACCAAGCGAGGCAATCATTTGAGAAACCAAGGCTGTTGAGTCTGCCAATAAGAATGTTGTGATTGACATAGTCGAAAGCCTTAGCCATGTCGATGAATACTGCTGCACAGTAATGTCTCTTATCGATTGCGGTTATGGTATCGTTTAGGACCTTGAGCGTGGCTGAGGTGCACCCATGACCAGCTTTGAAACCAGATTGCATAGCGGAGAAGGTACGGTGAGATTCGAAATGGTCGGTAATCTGTTTGTTAACTTGTTAAAATACGTTTAGGCAGTCCGTCCAACGATTTCAGTGGCAGAACATTTCCTGATACTTACACTGACACACACACACACACACCACACACACACACACACACACACCAAACGCACACTCACACAGACTTTCACACTCACCACATACGCTGCTGCTACTGTCTATTATCTATCCTGTTGCCTAGTCACTTTACCCCTACAATATCTGTACAGTATATAGCTACCTCAATTACATCGTACCCCTGCACAGTGACTCGGTACTGGTACTCCCTGTATATAGCCATGTTATTTTTACTTGTTATTGTTGTTCATTATTCACTGTGTATTTATTCCTCACCACTATTTCTACTTTTAATTTACATTTTTATCTTTAATAGCGCATTGCTGGAAAAGGACCCGTGAGTAAGCATTTCACATGTTGCTTATGAAGCATGTGACAAATACAATTTTATTTTATTTTCAAATAGAACCAAGTTCTATTTTAGCGCTTGGTTCCGCAGATGCCCATTGATGCGCGAGAGGCAGTTTGGATGAAATGATTGAATAACATGATTGTGTACATTTATTTAGCAACGCTCACATACACAATGTGGCCGGTCTAGTCAGGGTGTTAGTAGGGCATTGCTTTTATCCACTATTCTACAAACCTTCTCCATCTCCCTAATGAAATCCATTTTGAGTCTAACGTCGTTGTTTTCACGAGAGACACCCAGTTGATTGACAGTTCATTGATGATGTTTATACTTCAACTTTTCATCTCCAAACTCACCCAGATATATACAGTAGGTATTTTATGAAGCGTATAAAATATGTGTCATTATCTGCATCCCAAATGGCAACTTATTTCCTATGTTATGTACTACAGGGAATAGGGTGCCATTTGGAACACACTTATTGACAAGCTCTTCCCATGGTTAATGATCAGGGATGTGATCTATTATGACAGCTTGTCAATGGATGACTTGCCTTTACACTACACTGTGCCTTTTTCATTGCCTGTCTGTCTCTTCACTACAGAGTACTGTATGTAAGGAGCTGTCTACAAATAGCAAATAACACAAACACAGAAAAAGAAAACCTTCTTCACACTATTGTGCTAACCCCAAACAAACTGTGCTGGCATATTTTCTTTTCACACATTGTCATGTTCAGCAATTATGGTGGATGAATAATCAGGCCAGCTCAGTACAGCTTGGTTTGCTCGACTCTTTTCGACTTAGTAGTGTGAAAAACCATTAACTGTAGATCGCATCCCAAATGGCACCCTATTCCCTACATAGTGCAATACCTTTGACCAGAGCCCTACTTGCCCTACATAGGGAATAGGGTGCCATTTGGGATGCAGATAGAGACACACTTTCCACTGTTCTCTTCAATGATGTAGAGTGTCCCGTCGACCTTCCCAACACCTGCTAAAGGGGATCTTCCATTGTCCTAATCACACTAAACTGCTAGTAATCGCTGCATTAAGTGAAGGCTACTTAACAAGCTGAGATAAGCCTTTCAGCAGGCTAGCTTTCCGTCTATTTGTCTCTGTCTATCCACTACCACAGAGAGAGAGAGAGAGAGAGAGAGAGAGAGAGAGAGAGAGTGAGAAAGCGACAGAGAGAGAGAGAGAGAGAAAGGGACAGAGAGAGAGAGCGGGACAGTGAGAGAGAACGCGAGTGAGAGAGAGGGACAGAGAGAAGAGAAAGAGAGAGCTGCGTGCCAATTCTCTACTCTTCTTCCTGAAGTGTGCAATCTGCCCAATCCCTCTCTCCCAACACCCTACTTCTCTCCCCTACCTCCTTACTCCATCCCTCTCTCGCCTACATCCCTTTCTCCTCTCCTCCCCCCAGCCCTAAGGCCACCCGTTTCTCTGGACAGGCCAGTGGTAGAGAGGAAGTTTGCATGTTTGATGTTTAATCTACATATGAAGAATAGAGGGTTCTACATGGAACCCCTTTAGAGTTATACCTGGAGCCAAAAAATGTTTCTCCTTTTGGAATCCTTTTTTCTAAGAGTGTACTCTATCACCATCACCACTGAATAGTGTATGGGCCTGCATATAGAACACAGAGGGGAAAGAGAGTGAGACAAACAGACTGACAGGGAGGAGGGGTAGACAGGGGGAACTAAAAGAGAGAAAAAGAGGAGGTGTAGACAGACAGAGAGAGAGCGAGAGAGAGCGGGTGCAAAATGATATATAAGGAGGAATGGTATAAAGGGAGAGAACTGCATTCATGTTGTTGATATAAGCCTTGTTTCTGACCTCCTATGTCAGAGGCTATAGAACAGACATGTAGGATGCTGTGTAGGTGCTGCAGTGGTGATGCTAGCTAGCCCCACAGCACCAGAATGTACAGGTGGGGTTGTGGTGATGCTAGCTAACCTCACAGCACCAGGATGTACAGGTGGGGTTGTGGTGATGCTAGCTAGCCCAACAGCACCAGAATGTACAGGTGGAGTTGTGGTGATTCTAGCTAGCCCCACAGCACCAGAATGTACAGGTGGGGTTGTGGTGATGCTAGCTAGCCCCACAGCAACAGAATGTACAGGTGGGGTTGTGGTGATGCTAGCTAGCCCCACAGCAACAGAATGTGCAGGTGGGGTTGTGGTGATTCTAGCTAGCCCCACAGCAACAGAATGTACAGGTGGGGTTGTGGTGATTCTAGCTAGCCCCACAGCAACAGAATATACAGGTGGGGTTGTGGTGATTCTAGCTAGCCCCACAGCAACATAATGTACAGGTGGGGTTGTGGTGATGCTAGCTAGCCCCACAGCAACAGAATATACAGGTGGGGTTGTGGTGATGCTAGCTAGCCCCACAGCAACAGAATGTACAGGTGTGGTTGTGGTGATTCTAGCTAGCCCCACAGCAACAGAATATACAGGTGGGGTTGTGGTGATTCTAGCTATTTCCACAGAGGCAGACCAACAGATAATGGTGGTTATTTCACAAAGGTCACGTCAGCCAGTACCTGTGATAACACTAAGCACACAGAGGACAGGCTTTCTCTCACACCATGGCTTCAAGCTTATCTGGCCTATTTACTCATGCCTAGGGGGACTCTACCCTGATATTTACACACATTCACACACACATGGCTGTCATAGGGGATAAGCTGATAACCTTCGTCTGACCTCGCATTCCATTTTTTAATCTTGTCTTAAAATTCGATTCACTATCTTTCCTCCTCTGTCTGTTTCTCATTCTGTATTTCTCATTCTTTCTCTACTACCAAGTTTATTTTCCTCCCCCGTCTACCTGTCTACCCACCAGGCACCTCAGAGTGTGAGAGAACAAGAATAGGTAGGAATGATGCAAAACACCTCTAGGCCTCTGTGCCTCTGTGCTAGACATGGCTATCATTCTGTGTATACAGGACTGCTGCAAGGTGCAATACAAGTTACACCAGCACCCAAACAAACACTAATCATATGAGGTTATGGGTGTATAGAAGGTAAACATATTTAGGATGAAAATAAACTATACATTGGGTCAGTACAATTGTGAACAACCACTTTGTCTAAGAATTTAGACTGAAATCTTTACCTTTCATCCCTCCCACATCCAGAGACAGACATCAGAATCCATCTAGGATTGTATTTTCCTTCTCCAAAACCATAAACTATCAAGGTATACATCATTGATGAGAATGCGAGGCAGATAGAGGCATTGAAAAGCACACTGAGCATGGTTCCAAATGCACTCTGGCCACCAAATGAAGGGCTACAAACTACACACAATCATACATTCAATCTCAAACTTGTACATTTCAGTTCTTATAAGAATTTAATATTTTAGAGAGATTTCAGTACTTTTATAAAAGCACAATTTGACAATGCAGCCCGACGCAGCACTCTGATAGATCTGCTCTCATCCATTATTAAGATGGCCTTCATTTTTAGTCTCCTCCTTTTAGCAAATAAAATAATAATAATAGAATACATTACGCTATTACCTAAACCATTCCAATGGAATAAAGCATATTTATTTCCTGAAAAAGGTAGATGGACTGCTCGATAGGTTACTCTGTTTCAGTGAGCGTGGGGGCGTCCACATGTGCAGTGCTTTCAGAAAGTATTTATACATCTTGGCTTATTCCAAATGTTGTTGCATTACAGCCTGAATTCAAAATGGATAAAAAAAAGTATATATGTTAATTAATTTACACACAATACCTCATAATGGCAAAATTAAAACATGTTTTTTATAATATTTTTTAAATGTTTTGAAAGGGAAATGCAGAAATATCCATTTACATAAGTATTCACACCCATGCATCAATGTTAGAATCACCTTCGGCAGCAATTACAGCAGTCAATCAAGTCTCTAAGAGCTTTGCACACGTGGATTGTACAATATGTGCTCATTATTCTTTTTTAAATTCTTCAAGCTCTGTCAAGTTGTTTGTTGATCATTTTTAGACAGTAATTTTCAAGTCTTGCCATAGATTTTCAAGCCAATTTAAGTCAAAACTATAACTAGGCCACTCAGCAACATTCAATGTCGTCTTGGTAAGCAACTCCAGTGTATATTTGGCCTTGAGTTTTAGGTTATTGTCCTGCTGAAAGGTGAATTTCTCTCCCAGTGTTGGAAAGCAAACGTTTTCATTTTTTTCTCTTAAAAAAGCTCACTAGTCCTAGCTGATGACAAGCATACCCATAACATGATGCAGCCACCACCATGCTTGAAAATATGAAGAGTGGTACTCAGTGATGTGTTACGTTGGATTTGCCCCAAACATAACAGTTTGTATTCAGGACATGACGTTAATTTATTTGCCACATTTCTTGAACTTTTACCTTAGTGCCTTATTGCAAACATGATGCATGTTTTGGAATATTTTTATTCTTTACAGGCTTTCCTCTTTTCACTCTGTCATTTACGTTAGTATTGTGGAGTAACTACAATGTTGTTGATCCATCCTCAGATTTTCATTTTTCACAGCCATTAAACTCTATAACTGTTTTAATGTCACCATTGGCCTCGTGGTGAAATCCTTCCTCTCCAGCAACTTGAGTTAGGCAGGAGGCCTATATCTTTGTAGTGACTGGGTGTATTGATACACCACTCAAAGTATAATTAATAGCTTCACCATGCTCAAAGGGATATTCAACGACTGCTTTATTTTATTTTTACCCATCTACCAATAGGTACCCTTCTTTGCAAGGCATTGGAAACCTCCCTGGTCTTTGTGGTTGAATTTGTGTTTGAAATTCACTGCTCGACTGAGGGACCTTACAGATAATTGTTTGTGCAGGGTACAGAGTTGAGGAGATCATAATAAAAAATCATGTTAAGCACTATTATTGAACACAACGTCAGTCCATGCAAATTATTATGTGAATCGTTAAGCACATTTGTACTCCTGAACTTAATTAGGCTTGCCATATAACAAAGTGGTTGAATTAAGCAATAAGTCACGATGTGGTATATGGCCAATAAACCATGGCTAAGGGCTGTTCTTATGCAAGAAGCAACGCGGAGTGCCTGGATACAACCCTTAGCTGCCGTATATTGGCCATATACCACAAACATCCAAGGTGCCTTATTGCTATTGTAAACTGGTTACAAACATAATTAGAACAATATAAATACTTGTTTTGTCATACCCGTGGTATACGATCTCATATACCACAGCTTTCAGCCAATCATCATTCAGGGCTCGAACCACCCAGTTTATAATGCTTATAAACTCAAGACATTTCAGCTTTTCATTTTCCATTCATTTCTAAACATTTCTAAAAACAAATTCTACTTTGATATTATGGGGTATTGTGTTGTTAGATTCTGGACGAAACTTGGGACATTGTTATACTCTGAAGCATAGTCTATAAAGGAGTGAAAAAGACTGGCTTTTACATCAGAAGTTAATGGTTATCTGTAGGAGACAGATGGCTGTGGAATGTGTTAGGGGAGACAGGTGGAGATCTTTGGATTAGGCCTCAAGGGGGTTGAGGTCAGGTCAGTTTCCCTTAAGGGTCCTGTCGGACCATAAAAGATGTAAGGATTGGAGAGAAGGAGGAGTGTCAAATTGGAGTATATATACTTGTGGTGGTGGAAACATGTGATGTCCGATTGCAGCTGTATCGACCTAAGCTTCTCTAGTGTCCGTGAGTTATTTACTCTTGTAACGCTCGTCGTTCGAAGGAGAAGTGGACCAAAGCGCAGCGTGGTAAGTGTTCATGATAATTTATTTCAAGAAACACTCAAACAGGAATAACCAAAAGAAACAAAACGAAAGCGAACAGTTCTGTCAGGCTCAGAATGTTAAACAAAAAACAACCTCCCACAAACACAGGTGGAGAACAGGCTGCCTAAGTATGACTCCCAATCAGAGACAACGATGGACAGCTGCCTCTGATTGGGAACCACACTCGGCCCAAAAACAAAGAAACAGAAAACAGATTTCCCCACCCGAGTCACCCCTGACCTAACCAAACATAGAGAATAATAAGGATCTCCACGGTCAGGGCGTGACAGTACCCCCCCCCCCCCCCCCCCCCCCCCCAAAAGTGCAGACTCCGGCCGCAAACCTGAACCTATAGGGGAGTGTCCGGGTGGGCATCTCCTCTTGGTGGAGGCTCCGGTGCGGGACGCAGATCCCCCTCCGCTTTGGGTTCCCCCACTTTCGTGGAACCGGACTGTGGATCGTCGCCAGAGGCTCCGGACCCTGGATCGTTGCAGTAAGAACTGGACCGAAGATCGTCGCCGGAGGCTCCGGACCGGGGACCGTCGCCGGAGGCTCCGGACCGGGGACCGTCGCCGGAGGCTCCGGACCGGGGACCGTCGCCGGAGGCTCCGGACCGGGGACCGTCGCTGGAGGCTCCGGACAGGGAACCGTCGCTGGAGGTTCCGGACAGGGGACCGTAGCTGCAGGCGCCGTGCCCTGGATCGTCACTGCAGGCTCCGCGCCATGGATCGTCACTGGAGGCTCCGTGCCATGGATCCTCACTGGAGGCTCCGTGCCATGGATCATCACTGGAGGCTCCGGACCATGGATCATCACTGGAGGCTTCGTGCCATGGATTATCACTGGAGGCTCCGGGCCATGGATTATCACTGGAGGCTCCGAGCCATGAATTATCACTGGAGGCTTCGTGCCATGGATCATCACTACAGGCTACGGGCCATGGATCATCACTGGAGGCATCGTGCCATGGATCATCACTACAGGCTCTGGGCCATGGATCATCACTGGAGGCTTCGTACGTGGAGCCGGAACAGGTCTCACCGGACTGAGGAGATGTACTGGCAGCCTGGGGCGTGGAGTTGCCACAGGGCTACCAGGCTGGGGAGACTCACTGGAGGCCTGGTACGTGGAGCCGGAACCGATCTCACCGGACTGGGGAGACACACTGGAGGCCGGGTGCGTGGAGCAGGCACAGGGCTTACCAGGCTGGAGAGACGCACTGGAGACTAGGTGTGCGGAGCTGGCACAGGATATACTGGGCCGTGGAGGTCTGGAGCGTAGGGCCGGCACAACCCGTCCTGGCTTGATGCTCATTTTAGCCCGGCAAGTGCGGAGCGCTGGCACAGGACGAACTGGGCTGTGAAGGCGCACTGGCGACACAGTGCGTAGATATGGCGCAGGATATCCTGGACCGAGGAGGCGTACTGGAGACCAGGAGCACTGAGCCGGCACAACCCGTCCTGGCTGAATGCTCACTTTAGCCCGGCAAATGCGGGGAGTCGGCAACGAGCGCACCGGGCTGTGAATGCGCATTGGGAATACCGTGCACATCACCTCATAACACGGTGCCTGACTGGTAACACGGTGCCTATGGTAAGCACGGGGAGATGGCTCAGGTCTAAACCCTGACTCCGCCAATCTCCCCGTGTGCCCCCCCAAATTGTTTTTGGAGCTGCCTCTCAGGTTTCCATCGTTGCTGTGACTCCTGATCTCGTTGCCATTCCTCCCTCGCTGCTTCCACCTGTTCCCATGGGAGGCAATCCTATCCGGCCTGGACTCCTCCCACGTCCAGGATCCTTTGCCGTCCAGGATGTCCTCCCATGTCCACTCCTCCTGGCCACGCTGCTTGGTCCGTTTTTGGTGGGAGGTTCGAAGGAGAAGTGGACCAAAGCGTAGCGTGGTAAGTGTTCATGATAATTTATTTCAAGAAACACTCAAACAAGAATAACCAAAAGAAACAAAACGAAAGCGAACAGTTCTGTCAGGCTCAGAATACTAAACAGAAAACAACCTCCCACAAACACAGGTGGAAAACAGGCTGCCTAAGTATGACTCCCAATCAGAGACAACGATAGACAGCTGCCTCTGATTGGGATCCATACTCGGCCCAAAAACAAAGAAACAGAAAACATAGATTTCCCCACCCGAGTCACACCCTGACCTAACCAAACATAGAGAATAATAAGGATCTCTACGGTCAGGGCATGAACACTCTGAAAAAAATAACCTAACAGTTGGCGATGTCGGCAGGATTCACCACAATTTTTTAGCAAACCAAAGAGTTCAGATCAGTGGAACAGGAGCTGGCACAACAAATAAGGTAGGCAAGTTTCTATACCTGTTACCACTCATTTTTGACATCTTGGGGAGATGAGAATCGTAGCCTGAATAATTATAGAAGACGAACCTAGGAAGCCTGAGTTTATTCCAAAGGCCCGTTATGTTATGACCGGCCGTAGATTTATGGTATAGGGTAAGTCCCGGAAGGTAAGCCCGCACAGGTTGGTACCTGTTTTGAGGCTAAGTCCTAGGGGTTAAATCCTGAGTGGGTTAGTTCCTGTGACTATAATAAGAACAGGGTGAGGCCCGGAAGGTAAGCCTGAGCAGTTTAGAATCTGCAAAACGTAAGTCATAGGGGGT